>NW_006399766.1:29686544-29750157 GCF_000299155.1 Elephantulus edwardii
CCCCCTACCCCCAAATATGATCCACTCTGCAGCTTTTTCAATGATTTACTTCGCATATAGACTTGATATGTTTGGAGAAAGGACAGAGCCTAGACGAACACCTTTACTGATATGAAACAATGCAGTGTTTCCCTGTTCTGTTGGGACAGCTGCTTGGTCTATGTACAGGTTTTGCATGAAGTCTTTTGGGATTCTCATTCTTCTCAGTGTTAACCATAATTTGTCATGCCTTTGTATAGTCAATAAACAAAAGTAAGCTTCGTACGTATATATGTATATAGTGGCCTATTGGAAAGGAATTGTACTGCCAACCCAAAGGCTCATGGTTCAAATCCACCAGCTGCTTTTCCAAAGAAAGATAGGCATTCTCCTCCTATGTGATTTACTGCATCTGAAAACCCACTGGAAGATCAACTATGAGTCCCAATTCAATAGTACACAACAACAAATATGTACACACACACACACACAGTTGTGAAGTTGCAGCTGGTGAAACCATTTCTGGAGCTGTCGTCTTTGTGCAGGCATTCGTTACACACATATTTGTGGGTGCCTGGTTTGTGCCAGCCACTATGCCAGGTACCTGGGACAGTGGAGAACAGGGTGTGGCCTTTGACTTCTGGAGCTTTCTATCCTCATACCGCTGCCCTCAGAGACACTTGCAGTTCATGGGAGAAAGCCAGTCACATTTTCTTTTCTTTTCTTTTTCTTTTTTTTTCCTTCAAATTTGGCCTACCAACCTCATTGCTCACTTGAGTCATTCCACATGCACCTCAGTTATTTTTTAGCAAATCAAGAAACCTTAGTCGTCTTGCCTCTGGCTCTAGCCTTCTTCCCCTGGATGGCCTTAGTTGTGCTCATGCCTTTAAACACTACCTTTTAAAATGCCCTAAAGGTAAGGTCTAAAGGACCTTTCTGGTCTTAGCTTGCTCTCATCTCCTTATGCTTGGTTATCTAGACCACCTCTTGATTGAGCTGGTTCTTTGTCTAAAACTTCATAGATCTGAGGCTATCTTTCTGTGACTTTCACACTGGAAAAATAGCTTATCTATTTCAGTTGAGTGGATTCATCCTCCATTGAGCTTCCAAAGCTGCAGATCTTTCCAAGAGAAGACTGCCTACCTTTCCCCAGAGGAGGCACTGCTGGGCTCAAACTATGGAACTTTCAGGCCGTACCCTGACACGTAATGCATTACTCTGCTAGTTTACTTGGAAAGACAGCTTGCCTCGGCCTAAGTTTGGGCCACCAGACTTACCAGGTCTTTAGAGATTGTGTCACCCTCCCCTAGATGATAGCCCTCGCTCACCCTTTAAGCCTGGAACAAGACTCACCCCTGTGGTGCAACTTGCAGCGTATAGCGTGACCAGTGATAGCAGGGGACACTAAGTTCCTAGAACAGTCAACCACACAAGGACAAAAGGCAGCAAAGGAAGATGCAGGGCCGAATGAGTCATTGACGTATCAGGCAAACAGGAGTCCTGTCCCGACTCTGCCATTAACAAGCTCTGCGACTGACCACGTGCAAATGTCTTGTGTTTAAGGTTATTCAGACTCGGAGAGAAAGAAGTCAATGCCGTGGAGTGCTGTCAGATTAGAACTTACTCTTACTCGCCCTCCAGAGGGCTTTCAGAGGGAATTAATAGCACAGGAGGAGATTGCCCATCTTTAGACTGCAGAGCAGCTGGTAGATTTGAGCCCTACACCTTTGGGTTGGCAGGACCATTCTTTACCACTAAGCCACCAGAGTGCTCTGAAATAAATTAATTATAAAAATAATTTCCCTAGATGCGGTTGTTTGGTGCCGTTGAGTCCTCGCCGACTCACAGTGACCCCGTGGACCACAGAAAAGAGCCCCGTCTCATCCTACGCCGGCCTCATCCTTGCTACTGCATGTAAGTCAGTACTGCAGTCTCTGTGGCAATCCTTGTTGACCCTAGACTTCTCCAAGTCTCGACTTTTCCAAATCTGAGCTCCCTCTCCAGGCCTGCCTGGCAACAAGCCTGCAGGATGTGAGATGAAAATTCACCTAGTTCACCAGCATACACCTGAATATATGGTGTTTGGTCATTTCGTTGGTCACAAGAAACATGATGAGCTTGCACAATACCTAATCTTGAAAAAAATTTTTAAAGGATGATTACAACTCACAGCAACCCTAGAAAGCAGAGTATGACTACCCCTTATGGTTTCCAAGGCTGGCATTGCAGTGGAAGCTGGCTGTCATGTCTTGCTCCCACAGAGCAGCTGGCGAGTCGGAACCATCAGCCTTTCAGCCAGTAGTTTCATGTTTAACTTCTTTCTGGCCAATGATCTCCAGAACCTGGCTTGGACTCACACACACTGTAACTACGCTGCTAGTCCTTCTAAATGTAGTCAGCTACGTGGATGTTGCCGTTGGATAGAAAATCCAGAGCTAAAGCTCATTACCCACCTCCAAGTTCTTGACATTTTTCTTCTCTCCATAAACGATGTTATTTTTCCCATGCTTCTTTGTGAGTTCTGCCTCTTAGGCAGTTTTCCCTAATAGCCCAATTAAAACGCTACATGAAATTTTGATCATTTAATCTTATTTTTTGTTGTTGTTTTTCTTCTCTCAAAAGCAATGAATATTCATTCTATTAAACACACTTGCTCTAAAAAAGAAGTTTATAGAAGGGAGAAAGGATGTGTAATAGATAGTGATGTTTTGACGGACCTAAGTTATGTTGCTTGGAAAAGCAGTCCTTAGGCAAGTAGGTGAGGTTTTTATTCATCTTATGAAACTGTTTAGATAATGTTCAAGCTCCTGGAATAAGGAGAGAAATCGTCTGCTCGAAAATGCTCAGAAATGGCTAGATACTTAGAAAATACGATTATGTAATGCTCAAGCAGTATGTAGTTCAGCTATCCATTTAAAATCAGATGCTGTCCGTGTTTCTAACTAGCTGGGATGCTTGCATGTTTATGATAGAGGGAGCATTTAATGGGGTTGGACAGACTGGAGTTCCAGACTCCAAAATACAGGTGATGAATTGCAAATTCCTTCACTTGATCCCTATGGGTTATGGTTTCCTCCTTAAAAGCTGTATTTGAATGATACAGCGTGGCTGGTAATAGCATCCGGCTCCAACCTTGGGAGTCCCTATGGGAATTTGTGAAGCTTATGGGTTTTCTTCGTATCCTTTTCTTTTAAAATAATAGCTTCCATATTCTTTTCTAAAGGACCATTATTTGGAGCAACAATTCTTTAGACAATTAATAAGCCATTTCATATCTAAATGTGTCCACATGCAGGTATGGACGCCAATGCAAATGTGAAAATGTGTGTATATATACTGTGTATTTTCAGGAACAACACAAACTTCTTTTTGCCTAGTTAAATGATATCTTAACAATAAATATCCTAGTGACTGATGGAATCATTCTGATTCTCAGACAAATGGCTGTTTTTAGTTACCTGATCATTTCTAGAGAACATGAAATTCGCCAAGGCAAGACAGGTTCTACATGAACTCATTTCTTTACTCATCCATTATTTTATTGGGATTGTATTTTGGTTCAGGCCTTGTGCTAGCTTCTGGGGAAAGAAAGGCAAAAACAGATGGGAAGGGGCTTTGCTTTCTATGAGCTCCAAGTACCCTAGTGGAGGTTATAGATGATTACAGCCCAGTGTTAAGTTCAAGAACAGATAGCTCCAGGTTTTCTGTCTAGTGCATAGAGGGGACCTGTAACTGAATGAAGGAGTAGAATGCCAAATGCATTCATAACTACAGTGATCATGTGCTATATTTTATCCTAAGGAAGGCTCCATGCTACATGCTGAGCATCTAAGGAACAGACAGACATATGACTTCAAGAAACTTTGAAGTAAATTAATGAGAGAAGTATTAACATTTAAAAAAAATAAAGAAAGAAAATAGGGATACAGGGCAGTTTTGCACAATAACCCAGAAGGTCATCCTGAGTCATAATTGGCTTGACAACAGTGGTTCTGGTTTGGGGTTTGGTAAGGTTGATATGTGCCGTCAAGTCGCCTTTGACTCACAGAGACCCTATGTACAGCAGCTCTGAAGCCTACTGTGTCCTGAGCCAATCTCACTGACTCTAACACACCCATTTGGTAAGAGAGTAGTAGAAAATGGTGACAAGTAGTTTGTTGTTGTTGTTAGGTGCTGTCGCGTGTGACTATAATTTATAACAACCTTATGAACAATAGATCTGAACTGTACTATATCCTGCACCATCTTTACGATCTTGTCATCTTCAGCCCATTGTACTAGATGCCACTCACTGTCAGTTTGCCACACTGTGGTGGTTTGTGTGGTGCTGTGATGCTGGATCACACCTGGTTGGCAGGTTCCCATGAAGCTTCCACACTAAGACAGACTAAGAAAAAGGGCTATCTCCTTCTGAAATAATAGGCCTTCAAAAACTTCTGGGCTAAAAAAACCCCCCAAAAACAAAAAACCCCAAAAAAACCTTCTGGGCTGCTTTCATTGCTATTTGCTAGGAAAACTATGGTACATTCACACAATGGACTATTACACAACACTAAGAAGCAGTGAACTCATAAAACATTACACAACATGGGGAGCCTGGAGGACATTATGCTGAGTGAAATATCTCAGTCACAAAAGGACAAATAGTGCATAACACCACCACTGTCATAAAATAGGACAGCATTGGGGGTGGACATAGAACAGGAAAACAGTGGATAGATAATGAATTCTATAGTAGAACATGGCCTTCCCAATTACTTGTTATATATCAGAGAGCTGGACAATGACTAAGGATGACAGAAGAAAAAACAATGCCTTTGAGTTGTGGTGCTGAAGAGTCTTGAATATACCATGGACTGCCAAGAAAACAAATAGGTCTGTCTTGGAGAGCGTGAAACCAAGTTTCTTGTTGGAGGCTAGGATTTTGAAGCTCCGTCTCATATACATTGGGCACGTGGCCAGGAGGGACCGATTGATCTTTGGAGAAGGACATCATGCTTGGAAGAGTGGAGGGACAGCACAGGCAATGAAGACCCTGGATGAAATGGAGTGATACAGTGACTGGGTCAATGGGGGTAGGTGTGTTGGAGCCAGTGAGACCGGCTCAGGACAGGACAGGTTTCAGAGCTACTGTACATAGGGTTGCTATGAGTCACAGAAGACTCGATGGTACATAACAACAATAACAACAACAACATAGTAGAACAGATGAGGGAAAGAACTGTCTGAAAGGAATCTATGGTTAGGCATTATGTGTGTGGGAACAATCTGGAACAAGAGATGCATTGCAGGGTGGGGAAGATTATGTGCAACAATGAATTTTAAAAAAAAACCCCAAAAACACAACCAACAACAACCCAACAAACCTGGGAAGAGAAGTTTAGGACTGCGTTATGTAGAGCCCTAAATGCTATGCTGAAAGTTCTTGCACTTGATTCAATGTGGTAGGTAATAGGGGGCATTGCGAATTTTTAATAGAGAAGGACTGTTAACGTCTAGCTTCCCTGCCATAACATGAGCTCAACGGTCCAAGGGCCTCCCTTGTTTAGTCACAGTACTTGGAACAATGGTACGTGCTCAATAAATATGTGTTGCCTGCATACAGAGCAGTGTCTTTGGAAGAAAGCTGGCTAGTGTTCATGGCATATATGAGTGCTTGGCTGCTGTTAGGTGACGGAGACCTTGACTGTTGTGGGAGAAGTGGGACTAGAAGGAGGAAATGACTACAGGGCCTGTTGACTGGATAGATTACTGACCACAGAGGAGACACAGAGGGTTGTTCTAAGGTTTCTTCAGGACAGCAGAAAGTGCAGATGGCAGAAATAGGAGGATCTAGCAAGAGAGCTACTTTTGGGAGAAAGATTGTGAGTGAGTGTGGGTTTTAGAGAGGTAAACAACAGTGTTAGATACTCATCTAGGAGTTTTCAGCTAAAGTCCAGTGGACTAGGTATGCATATTAAGGGCAGCTCGTCTGTTTTGTCTTCATGTCACACAGTGGTCATTTCCAAGCTGCGCATTATGGGAGTGATCCTTGTGTCAGACCATACCATGGCTACTGGCCCAAAAGGCCACTGTACCTTTCAAGACTGAAATTTTTTGACTTGGAGACAAACTATCAGTTGGATGAAAGAACAAATGATTCCCACAGCAGTTCTTAATTTTAATAGCAACAATAATAATGAACCATAAGGGATTGTTAAAAACAGCTAACCACTGAAATAGTGTGTTTGGAAATTCAGCACTGCCATTTCAAGGTCCGGTTCCATTAACTAGCCTAACAAGCGAGGAATAAAAGCTCTATAAGTCCTTATTGAGAACAGGCACTTGAATGGTATTTTTAAAAAAGACAATCAAATAAAAAACACAATAGCCGTTTGCTAAGTCGCTGCGTCCTAACTTTGACTATGCAAAAAGTGAGGTGGAGTGGAGTGAATCTGAGGTCAACTTTTCAAACAAGTCATCAGGGGGAAAATAAGAAAAGTGCCAAAGGCCTAAATATGCATGAAGCTGCTGTTGAAGTGAGATGGAAAAATGGGGCTTCTGTCAGCCGGCTGAGTACTTAATAATGTTAACACCACTACAAACAAGTTGTGGTTTATTGCTTCAATTTCCTACGCACTGGCGAGAGAATTAACAAGACTGATGCATTAAGATCTTAGATTTCAGTCAAATTAGGTGACTAAGAGTGTGATGAAAAAAACCGCTTGTTCTCGAAGGGAACACAACTCGACCAGGAACTCGTAACATCCTGCGTCAAGACCACTGCTGGGCTGCTGATTGAACAGTTGCACGGGAAAGGAAACTCCTTAATCAATCCTTCTGTACGAGAGAGATTATGTTCTGAGTGATTTAAGCTAATAACACGTGGAGGTAGGAAGTGCGGGTATATGTCAGAATCTAACTCTGTGAATAGTTCTGTTTCATTCAGAATGTATGAGACTGAGACTTGTTGAAGGTGAAGGCATTTTCGTTTTCCCTCCAGCCTATTAAATGACTCATCTGAAATCTAGTCAAGTAGACGCCTCCTCCTTCAAGCTCTCTCTCAAACCCAGCATGACTCTCATCAGCCAATGACTTATCGCCACTCCTGTCTTCAAGTATCCACCTTTTCAGGTTTTTTGGGTCTTGGCTTGTTTATTGTTGTTGTTTGTTTGTTTGGTTGTTGGGTTTGGTTTTGTTGTTGTTGTTGTTGTTCTGAGTTTTCTTCAAGTATCTACATTTTGTGGCTTGGAAACTGGACACACAAGAAAAGAGATCGGGCATATATGAAATGTTGCTGCTGTTGTTTTGTGGTGTCCAGTCAGAACCCACTGAGACGTGACCCCCGCCCCCGCGGTGGGTTTTCAGAGCCTGTAAATCTCTCCCTTTGTTGTTGTTGTTGTTGTGTACCACTGAGTCAGAACCGACCCACAGCTGACCCTCTAGCGGGTTTTCAGAGGCAGTAAATCCAATGGGAGGAGTCTGCTCATCTTTCTCCTGTGGAGCTAGCTGGTGGATTTGAACCGCATGCCTTCAGTACTGCAGTGCACCTTCTTACCACAAGGCAACCAGAGCTCTGCTATCAACCCAAAGGCACACAGTTCAAATCCACCAATTGCTCCTCAGAAGAAGGATGAGCAGTCGCCTCCCATGCAATTAACTGCCTCTGAGGACCTGCTGGAGGGTCAGCGGTGGGTCGGTTCTGACTGGACGGGACACAACAACAACAACAACAACAACATCTCTGCTTTCTCTCCACTTACACGAAGGAACTTTAGGAACAAGAGGCGGGAGGAGTAGGCTGATTGGTCCAAGGTTGAAGCTTCAGTTATATAAGCAGAAACTCTTCCTGTGTTCTCACAGCACCTGCAAATCACACAGGAAGAGTAAATGGAAAGAGAAAACAAACTAGAAAACCAGCTGCCAGTGTTGAAATGTGTCTTCTGAAGAAACAGGGGTGGGGGCGGCGGGGGCTTCTTTGCTCTAGAAGCTGATATTCTCTGAGATTTACCTAGTTGGACTTGTTACAGATTCATTGAATCATAGATGTTAGATTTCAAATGTTAGTGGAATTAAATGTTGGCAGCGGAAATTGGTTAGAAACAGAGATTTCTGGAAAAGCCCATTAACTCTCTGGATGCAAGCTGAAGTGCCTTGGTAATAGTGAGGGAGACAGCTGGACCCATCAGCTGCATCTCCAACACTTGACACAGCCAGCCCTGAGCCACCTTAAAGGAATCCTGGAACATCAGGCGTAATTAGGAAAGACATCAGTTTTACTGAGTGTTAAACTAAAGCTCAGACTAGTGAAATGACTTAGCCAAAGGCACATGACTGGCGAGAACCCAGGCCACCTAAATTGAGCTGCAGTCAAGATGTAAATATTACCCCTTGCGGATGACGTGAACAGAGATACTGGCTTCTTGTGCCTGACAAGCTATCACTTTGTGGCAGTCCTCAGAAATCATAAATTTCGAAGGGGAGAGCTGCTTGAATTTCCCTTTTATGAAACAGGAAGTTGAGGAGGAAAAGACAAACCTGCTTTTTTGTCTTGTGCTTGGGAGCTTTCAATTCCGTGGAGAGAAGAGGCTGGGGACTGTCATGAAGGCATCTACAGAAGCTGGAGTTGCTTGGGAAATTATAGAACCATTGACTAGAATACATCAAGTACAAAAGCGACATGTAAGAATAGAAAAGCAGTTTTGCACCTGAGTCCTGAAATGCAGTATTAGATCTGTCCTGATGCCTCCTGTCATTACTAAGCTCTGCCTTCTCGCCGCCTAGCATAACCGACACTCCACGCTCAGGCCCATCACCGGCAGATCTTGCTTTAGAACCCTGGGCTCTGACGGCTCAGCTGGGCTTCCGCTGGTGGAGAGAAATCGCCACCCTGGCAGTTTTTCACTGACCTTTAGGTATCGGCTATGGCCCTCCTTAATTGAAATAAATGATTTTTTTCATTAGTTCTTTATGGAGCCATTTAAAATGATAATCTTTCCTGTCCGAGAATTAGTTTAATATGATCCACTATGATTACCTCTAATTGGATTTCATTTAGATTGAAATGTTTGAGCTCATATAATGGATAGAGCTCTGTTGCATATTGTGTGTGTGTGTGTGTGTGTGTGTGTGTGTAGTCTGTCAAATTTGAAGAGATTGATTTTTCTTGCTTTTGACTGGTGCAATTGTATGTTACTGAGCTCCGGGCTGGCAAACCACCCAGAATGTTATTTCACTCCAAAGATAGTTTGTCCTTGTTGGAACACTGTGTGAACACACACTGTTCCAAAATTTTATCTTGAGCAGGAACAAAATAAAGTCTTTACTCTTTTTTTTCTCTCCTGCCCCCACCCCCACTCACTCATAAGGATGGCGATTTTCATGGGGAAATGCATTTTTTTTGCATCTGTGTTTGTCTGTGATCTGTTTAGGTGCGATCCCTCGGGTGGATGTGAAAGAAGCCTCAGTGAGCCAAGCAATAAAGGACATAAACATCTAACTGGCGGGGGGGGTGGGCTAGTCCAGGGCTTTGCTCAGTGGACAGCTCGGCTCCTGGGTGTGAACGAAAGAGGTGCAATGTTTTGAGTTGTTTGGGTTTTGGTTTGTTTTGTTTTGTTTTTAGCCTGTGTCTTGCTGCTTCCTTCCTCTATTAGGGCTATAAAATTACTCTGTTTTGCCATTATAAGGTGACTAAAACATTTTGGTACTCTTCCAAACACGTATTTTTAAAGCCATTTATGCAGTGACAGTGTGTCTTTGGAGCTCAGTGTCTCACCAGGGGCCTGGCGTGTGCAGCACTCTAATACCCCAGCCTGGTTTCGTCTCTAACAGGATATACCAGCTAAAAGCCTGGGCCTACTGCAGCCTCGTTGGGCCTAAAACCTAACTGGCCCAGAGGAGCCATATTTTAGTGATTAAGACTTCAGCTGGATTACTCTGAGTCGGATACTGGGGATGGACTTGGTTATCACAGAGCACAGATTTAAGGCTTGCTATTGAAAACCACAGATAGGAATTATCAGAATTGCTCCCTGTAAAATTGGAAGCATTATGTACCAATGAAACATGTGCGTGAAACCAAGGAAGGAAGGGGGGAGCAAATCTGCTTCCAAACCAAATGGATATAATGCCCTTGCCTTGGTTTCTAGCCAATCTTTTCTTGCATTCTAGGAGCTAGAATTCCGTTTTGGAACTCTATTAAAATACGTCTCCCATATTGTGGGACTGAAAATAGTAGGAGTTAGGAGAAATTAGTGCTACCTGTTTGGAACCAGATCATACTATTACTTCACTTCCTGTGATCTTGCTGAACCTGAAAACATCCGAGTACAAGGCTAATGGGGTAAATTGTCCTGGAAAGCAAGTGAGGTTTGTATAGGACAGCTGAGAAATGGTCTTGAAAAACCCTGAAGGGAAAGTTGGAAATTGGTAATTCCTTTTTAGGAGTAGACTGATCTCAGAAGAATGTAGCCTTGGGTTCTGAGGTGGATTGTGACCAGTCTTTCTCATTTATTCTGGGATTATTGTCTCCATGTTTAACTATAGAGCCGAAACATATAGACAGATGCCATTGTCATCAAGAGGAATCTTCAAGAATGGATCACCATTCACTATTAAGAGAAAGGAGCACGTCCAGTTATGCTTGCCTTCCGTGTATTAGTCAGCGTTCTTGTGAAAACTTCTGCTTAGTCTGCAATCCAGAGTAGAGTTCAATGTGAAGAATGAAGACCTACTTTTGTAAGCTTATGTAATTTAGTAGGCAGGTCTTGTTTGTAATAGATGAAGAGGAGGTAGACCGGATAGTAAAGAGGACCTAGCACCACAAACAGTTTCTTGGATGATCAGATCATTTGTTTGTTCATATAAATCCAGGCCAGAAGGTGACCCTGGGATTCGCAACTCTTCCGTACTTGAGTTACCCTGTAATTTAATGATCTCTGAGTGCACAGTGGTGAAGCACTAAACATAAGGAGGGAGCGATTGAAAAGACTATGGCTTACTTAAATCAGGTGTACCTTAGTCTTTAAACTGACATGTTGTTCATGAGCACCTTGGATTAGGTCCTTGACAGATTTTCCTAATGTGATACACCTTTTTATTTTTTTTTTAATCATTTTTATTTCTTGACTGTTGATATAAAGGGTGTTGATTGTGGCTCCAAGCAAGATTAAATCACTAACAACTTCAATCTTTATCTGTCGCCTATTGCCTAAGTGGTGAGGATTTTTGTTTCCTTGAAGATGGATAATCCAGGTGTAATTCATACTGAAGACTGTAGTCTTTGAACTTGTGCAGCGAGGTTGTGTTATCTGCATAATGTGGATTATTGTTCAATCTTCCCCCAATTCTCATCCCACATTCTTCTTCATAGAGTCCAGCTCCTTGAAGGATTTGCTCGGCATACAGATTGAGTAGATACGGAGAGAGGATACAGCCCCTGCTGCTCAGCTTTCCTGACTTTAAAGGATGTAGCATTCCCTTGCTCTGGTCACACAACAACCTCTTGGTCTAGGTCTAGGTTTCACATGAGCACAGGCAAATGCTCTGCGATTCCCATTCTTCTTACTATTAGTCATAATTTGTTATGATCCACACAGTCAAATGCTTTGTGTAGTCAATAAAATACAAATAAATATTCTTCTGGTACTCTCTGCTCCCTCCTTATGTATCTTAAAGTTGAATAATGAATAAGGGTGGCAGAAGAAGAATCAATACTATTGAATAGAGTCCATTTTTGAGTGGCCATTTAGAGGGTTTGTGCACCTATAAGGATAATACAAGAATCTGTTAGGAGTCGTTGATTGTCAGTACAGTCAAGCAATAATTGCACAAGTAGCCACCATTGTACCAATGGTGGTACAAAACCACTGTATGATTTTGGAGAGGGTGAAAAGAGTAGGGAAATAGCCAGTGGAGGTTGTTAATGTCTCTCCTTTGTTGTTGTTATAATTATTGTTAAATATGTAAATGTTGTTGTGTGTTGTGCTTGCCCTCCAGGGGTTTTCAGAGGCTCTAAATGGCATGGGAGTTGATTGCCCATCTTTATCCTGGAGACAGGCTAGTGGATTTGAGCCACGTGCCTTTTGGTCAACAGCACAATTCCTTACCACTAGAGCTCGAAATATGTATATAAGAAAAATTAAAACAGATTTGCAATAAAACATAAAGCACTCTATTCTCCTTGTTCTAGTCCAATCTCATGTCCCAGAGAAGAGGCTTTTAATTGTTTTTAATGATTCTGGTAGGTATCACCATAATTCAAGCACTCTAGTGCTCTTTCTTGATTTGATAAGTTTTAAAATAATAACTACCAAGTGTATCTTCTGTTGTTATAATTGTTGTTGTTAGGTGCTGTCGAGTCATAGGCGACTCATAGCGACACTATGAACCAAAGGCCTGAGCACTGTTCATAGAGTTTCTGGAGAGAAGCCATTTTGGAAGTGGCTGCCACTCCTGCTTCCAGCCTTGTTTTAGTTGGGAAGCTCCAGAAAAGACTCTCCACCATGGGTAACCATTACCATGTTTGGCACATCAGTGTCACAGTGTTCAGCATCACAGCAACTACGAGTTACCTCTGTACAGCAATGCACAGACCAGTGCTGTACCACCTAGAAGAATGTTTGACAGGAAAACAGTTTGAACCTGGCCTGAGGGCCGCAGATTAAAATCACCCACCTTGGGCTTGGTAGCATAACTTTCTGTCCACTAGGCCAACGTAGCTCTCTCTATGTCATCGTTGTTATTGTTGTTAGGTGCCGTCAAGTCATAGACGACTCATAGCGACCCTATGAATGAAAGGCCTAAGCTCTGTTCATAGAGTTTCCAGAGGCAAGCCATTTCAAAAGTGGCTGCCACTCCTGCTTCCAGGCTGTTTTAGTTGGGAAGCTCCAGCAAACACTGTCCACCATGGGAAATTTAGCGACTTTGGTGACTTCCATCTCTTCTCCCTCAACTTCTTGATTGTTTGGCTATTCTTTAAACATTTTCTTCTACACACATTCCACATTTATTAATATGGCTAGATTCCAAATTTCAAGTTGTTATGTAAAAAAATCAGCATTGTATGAAAATGAAGGATGATTACATCATTTCATAACTGTTAGCCTGCTGAAAATAATGGGCCTAGATGAGTTTATACATAAGTTTAATATAACTTTTCCCTAGCACCTTGGTGTCATGTGTCATTGATGTAAAAAAATAGTAGATATTTTACTCTTGTTGGAAGTATAAAATATTGAATGAGATATTTAGTGAGGAAAGGGTGTACTTGCTTTACTTTTTTTACTTTAAATAATATACTTTCATGTATGTTTTTACTTTTGCCAAAATTTGACTCAGTTTTTCACCCATTACATTGTAAACTAGCTCCTCCACACTTACTTCCATTTCTTTATATCCCAGTTGGCCTCTGACTGCTGCCTCCTACATTATTACTTTTATGTTATTAAGGTTTATGATATTTACAATTTATTCTGCAACTGCTAAGTTGAAACATGAAATTGTCATTTTTTAGGTCAAATGTAATCACATACTAGCAGTTTTATGTGGTTCCATCTAATACTTTTATATTTTTCTGTGCTTTTTCTATAGATTTGTTCTCAGAAAGGAAAACAAAAACCAACATTCATAACAAACACACGGAGACATGTTATTAATTACAGAACAAAGCAGTGACATTGGATCCATGGCTTAAGAACCATTTAATGACTCCCAAATATAAAGTCCAACTTCCCCCCCCAAATGAAGATTCATATCTAACTGCCTATTGTAAGCCTGTGTATGTCTGTCATCTCAGGTTTAAACCATCCATGATAGAAGTCTTCATTTCTTGTCCACAGAGCTCCTTCTTCACCTCTTTCTAGTAAGTGGCAACCCAAACTCAGTGCCATCAAGTTGAGCCTGACTTATAGTGAGTGACCCTCCTTTGGGTTTCCAGTGCTGTAGATCGTTATGGAAAGAGACTTCTTATCTTTCTGGTATGGAGTGACTGGTAGATTTGAACTGCTAGCTTTATGGTTAATAACTTTATAAACTTTGCTTCCAGGGCTCTATAAATGGCAAGATCACTCATTGTTTGTTAAAGACCCAAACCTGGGGGTCATATCATATTCCTACTCGATTTTCATTCAGGTCTCACCTCTACACTGCATGAAGTCTTAGTAGTCCGGAGTTGATTAATTCTCAACACCTTTAGTACTTCCACCTTTATCCAAGCCCCTGAAATCTCTTGTATAAAATTCTAGCAATAATCACTATACTCCTCATTTTATTCCCCCAAAGAGAATGACTGAAAGACTCCACTCTCCAAAGAGTAGCCAGAGTGATTATGAGATAATTTCCAGGAGGAGTTGTGCTGCAGGCCCAGAGGTGGCGCCTCTCTGGAGATTCACATCTACTAGCCACTCATTGGGAGAAAGACAGGCACTCTGAAAATCTGCTAGAGAGTCAGTTATGAGTCTGTTCTAACTGCCCAGCAATGGGAGAGACCCTACTTAAAACTCTCCAATGTTCTGTTGTATTTAGAACTTTTAAAAACATCTTGACACTCAAACCACTACAAAATTTAGCTCCTCATTCCTTCTCTGGGTCTTTTTTTATCATTCAGTTCACAGCTCAGATATTGCCTCCTTACCTAACCATCCAATCTCAAGTAGTACACACCCCCACATCGCCTGTCACTTGGCCAGTCTGCTTCATAGCACTTAGAACAATCTGAAATGTTCTTGTTTACTTGTTTCCTTGTCAACTGTCTCCCATCATTTGAATGATAGCTTCATGAAGACAGAATATCTTTCTGGTTTTGCTCACAGTCCCATCGCTTGAGCCTCTAGAAAGAATATCCAGTGCTCAGAAAACACCTATTAATGAATTTAATTCATAGAAATGTAAATGTAATCTTGGGTCTTTAAGAGGCATCAGTATCAAATGAATGCATTTTTATCATATTCTATAAGTTATTGAAAATGTCCCTAATTAGTTTGCTTCATATTTTGTTCAAACCAGAGATATTTCATATATGCAGCTTTAAAAAGCCCAGCATTCTAACCCCCTCCTCTCCTTTCTTTCTGTCTCTCCTACACACATCAAAGTGCCATTTGCCTTCATTTAGTCATAAAGAACCTTACATTTTCACACGTAACTTAGGCACCAGCACAGAGCTGATGTGAGATATTCTTGTGTTTTCTTGAAGCTATTTTTCAAGCAGCCCTTTAACTTCCTCTTCAGGTTTGGAACGCTCCCTTTCCATCATTCTCAGATATTTCTTCATTCCCTTTGTGGTTGGTTCTACTATTTCCTGAATTCGATTACTTTCACATTTTGGAATTTATTTTCTACTTTGCCTGACGAACATTCTTGAATTTTTAGCCCCTAAAAAGAAATAAATGTATATGAAGACCTCTGAGTCTTCATATAGGAAGCCTCAGCTTTAAATGTGTGATCGCATTAAATTAGGTGATCGCATCTAGAAAGCAGAGATAGAAGAGAAGGAACCAACGAAACCAATGCCGAAGTTCTGGGTTGCTTCGACGTTCAGAGTTCCAAGATATGAGGAAGCCGCAAGGGTGGTAAGAAAGCTAAGAAGCAATGGCCAGACATGTAGGAGAGAAATCACCACGAGTTCGGTAGCCTGGAAGCCAAGTGATTTTGTGGACATGAGATTCAGGGTTTTGTTGTGGTCCCCCCTCCCCCCAATCCTGTTTAGTGCTCAGGGCCTTATTTCTTTTAATTTTATCACAATGAAGTATATATAACAAAAGTATTTGCAATTTCAGCCATTTTAAGTGACATTAATGATCTTCACCCTATTTTCTCCACCATTTTCAAATTTATTCATTACCCTGAGGGCTCTTTAAAGATGCCTGTCTTTATCTGATTAAGAGTTTCTTCTGTTGTATCCTACCCTTTGGTATTTTTTTCATTCTAGAATTCTTAGTAGGTTAACATTGAGCTTTCTGAACGTAGATTCCATATTTTTTTTAGCTTTCACTCACTAATGCTTTTCACCTTATTGCTTTAAACTATCAAAGTCTTCTCATCTAGCTGTTATGTGTTTTTTTAATTATGTGGTAGTATTTGTTGTTGTTGTTTTAAATTTACACACTCTTTCCTACTCTATAACTGCTGGGTTTTTTTCATGGGAACTCATTCTTGACTTCTATTTCCAGCATTATCTATCTCCTCTGAGGTAATTTGTTTCTTTCCAGTTCATGCTATTGCTTTGCTTTAACATCTGGCAATTGCTGGTTAACCATTTACAAATAAAGAACTACACTGCTTAGTAAGGGAGCGGGCATGGGTGTCCTTTGAACTTCCATGTGCATTTGTCTCCATCAGGCTTCTCTCTCTGCATGGAAAATCCTCACTGTAGGCTCTGTGGAACTGGATCGATCTTGTCAGTCACCAGGTTTCTCCTTAAGATGCCTTAGTGGGAAACAGGCAGAATTCTTTACATTGGAGATCCAGTGTCTCAGACTTTGTTCTGGAAGCAGAAGACTTTATTATACTTCATTCCTTGGTGGAGAGGCTTTCTCTCTTTTCCTCTCTCCACAAGGTGTATTATCACCCTACTTTGTACTTTCTTTAGTTAGCTGCAACGAGCATACTGTGGTTCTTTCACAGGCAAATACACTACTGTGTTTAGGAAAGAGTGCTTGGGATTCCAGCTAGGAACAAATAGCTAGCTATTACTCTGTATGCATGAGGAAGGTAGACACAATTGGGCCTGTTTCCCAATGACGACAGTCCTCCGTCCTCCAATATGACTGTCATTATTTGTGCCCCACAGCCCATTTCTCCTCTTGATGCCTGTTGACACAGAGCTTGGAGCCTCTCAAGAGCTTTTCTAAAGAAAGTCTCTCTCATCTCCCTTCAACCTTCTCCCATAGGGATTTTGAAGGACACCAAGGTGCTTCATCCTGACCAATACACTATGCTGCTTCCCAGTATATCTTCACTATGATGTGAATAGATCCTTTTAGGCCAGAGAAGTCAACATGTGTCCCCAATCAGTCATTTGGAATCCAAAATTCCAAGGCTATTTTCCAACTCTCAGCTCTAACTACAGTGCTTGCAAGTTTACGGAATCAGATGTGTACTGGATTAAATAGCTAGAGATGACACAGTCTTCTCAACACACTGTCTTTAAGCTCTAGAAATTGATCCTACCAAATGCATTCCTTTGTCTCCTTTAATTGGTGAGTGGAAATGCAGGTTAGGGCAAGGGAGGTGACTACTACTGGGCTACAGTTTACATGGAATTTTTAAATCTCATTTGCTTAACATCCTTGTGAGATGGATAGCATCCCCCATTTTACAGATGATGGAGCAGAGGCTCAGATAATATCGAAACGAACCCAGTGGCATATACATTGTCAGGAGCAGATTTGAAATTGGAGTCTATTTTGCTTCAAATCTGTATACGTATCATGACACCAAGTCACTTCCCCAGCCCTTCGCCACTGTCCTCCACCACAGGGAAGAATGTGGACCAGTGGAACGGCAATTTTTGTAGGCATTCCAAATAAAAATTAAAATTCCAGCATGGCATGTATGAAAAATGTTGCAGTTAGAAGTCTTAATTGGTGATTATCTAGGTTTCTAAGTATTTTATGATCTCTTCTCTTTGTATCTGGAACACATGTTGCTTTTTAGATCTTGTGAAATCTTTCTCAGTGGGGGAGACTGATACCGGGTGCCCTATATTTCTAGTCTAAGTTTAATTCTGTCTAGTAAAGGTCCTGCTGGAGGCAGGTGGTTGCATTAGTAATTTTTGTTGTGCATGGTCTGAGCTTGCATGCCAGTCAGTTGCTCAGTTCCTCCCCCGACCCCCAATCAGGCAGCTTTGATAGAATAGAACAGCAGCTATCCTGAAAGAGGTTGACTGCCCCTGTCCAGCTCCAACCAGCTAATCCCCGCAGGCTCCTTGGTCAGTTGTGGAGCTGCAGCCACACCAGATAAGCAAAGAACTGAATAGATCCAAGGGAGCATGCTGGAGGCCCCCAGAAGCCGGCTGGCTGGAGCAGGATGGGCCCCCAGACCAGGAGCGCAGCAGGTGGCTGGTCGCTTTTTGCTCTTCATTTTGCAGCCCTATCTCCACTGACTGCTTCCAGACCTCTCTCAGCTCCACACACAGAAGATTAGGATATGCGTTAGAGTCACAAGAGGCTCCACTCCTGGCTCCTGGAATAGATGTGGGTTCTTGGGCTGGCCCTTCTGGCCGCTGTGTACAGTGTTCACCCACCAGCCTTAAACTCCGGGCCTCACGTTCCTGTCCGAGTTCCCGTCTCTTACAGCATTCGCCCAGGGAGTTGGGGGCCAGCCAGGCTTCTATGTGGTGGTGGGCTGTACATGCTGGAGCACCTTGGAATGAACATGGTCAAATGCCCACTCCTCATCATGGTCTGACACTCACTCTGGGACGAGAGAGAGCATCACAAAGCTGATTCTAATGAAAGCCAATGGACTTGTGCAGCAAACGTGTATCGGTTACTATTGCTCAGCTGGTGCTATCCAGAGTCAGGGTCAGGTCAGAACAAGAGTGTAGGGGATGGAATGCTCGCCCTGAGCACAAAATGATGAACAAAACGAAATAGTCATTGCGATTGCGTCAGATCTGACTCACTGTCCCTCCATTGGGCTTCCAAGGCTGCTATTTGGATGGGAGGTGAATGCTCGTCTTTCTTTCTCCGAGTCACTTGAGGATTTAAACTGCTGGAGAAGTGTAACCCTTTTAACCAACACATAGCACTCCACGGACTATGTCATCAGAGCGCCTTAATTTAGGAGGATACCCCAAACAAAACCCTCAAAAGGAAAAGTGTTACTTTAACACAGGATTTTTTTTAAAAAACAAGAAAAACCCAACCTAAAATCAATGTTAAAATAGCCACAATCAACAAAATACCGCAGTAAGATCCAGCAGGGTTGAGATTTGGTGTTGAGCGAGGTTAGTCATTAAAGTGTAGGGTCAGATCCTATCCAGATGTTTTCTAGGAATTTTAAATAAGGACAAGAACAATCCCCAGGGCTGCTGTTTTGCTTTGTATCGCTTCAAATGAGAGAGGAGTTACAAGGTGCTTTGAAAATATTTTCAATGTGAACCTGTGTGATGCAATGGCTGCGTGTTCAACTGCTGTCCAAATGGTAGGTGGCTTGTCCCATAAAGGCTTTAGCCTAGGAAACTATGGGGCAGTTCTTCTCTGTCTCCTGGGGTCACTGTGAGTTAGAATTGACTCAGTGGCCACAGCAACATCAGTGCAAACTGTGAAGGTGTGACCCTCATCGTTTGTCCCAGGAGTGACTTCCTGGTTGGACTGACCTTTGAAACAAGTGTCACTCAAAGTGGTAAAAATATGATCTGGTATTCTGTGACATTTGATTGACAGATTTATTCCTTTTTTTTAACCTTAATTACTATTTCCTTACAACAGGTACACAGAGGGGAGTGCAGAGCCCAACTCCCTGTCCCAGGCAGGAAGATGCCATTGCCCAGCTCATACCAAGAACAGATAAGGTGACCATTGTGTTTTAGAAGCAATTAGAGGATTTTCCGGATTTCCACACACTTGGCATCTTGGAATAATAGTCAAGAATTTTATGTTAGTTCTGAAAGATAGTAAAAATCATGTCTTGTAAATCGAAAATGGAAGCTTCTTCCAAAGCTGCATTAATGAACCTGTTTTCCCAAGTTAGCCCAACCCTGGATACTAGTCAGTTGCATAGTTGTCAGAGAATGCAATGAGAATTTAGAGTTTACAAGTTAGGACTTTACCTTCAAGTCGGGCCTTTGAATTTCCCTGAAGTTACCTTCTGGTTCAATTCGAGACATGTACACGTGCAACAAGCTGCACGTCTCCTGTCTGCAGTTGCATTGCAGGCAGCCTTGAAAGGGACAGGAGAACTGGAGACACTCGGTTTGAATAAACATAGTACAGTACAGGTGTCACTGGCTCCTGGAGATCTGAGACTCCTGTGAATGAGTGAACCACAGCAGGAATTTTTTCACTCAGCCTAGAAAATGACAGATTAGAAGATTTTAAAAAATAGAGAAAGATGTAAAGTTAATGGAGGGAAATTGAAAACAGTGTTACACTGGAGGATGCATTACAGGGTATGTGTGGCCTGAAAGTACAAAGAAAGCTCACACCCTAATTGAGGTGATGTCTCTGGGTGGTATAGATGGCTGGCATGCTGCGCTGCTAGACACAGAGTTGACAAATTGAGTCCCCTCAGGTGCCTCAGAAGGAAGGCTAGGCGATCTCCTTGTCAAAAGCAGCCAGTGAACACTGTGTACAGTGCACGAAGGAGGGCGTCGTCAGAGTGAGAACTGTCTCCACAGGGTGGTGGGGAGCTGGGATCACTCACATCTGCAAAAACACGCCACCTTGAAGGGAAGGACAAAGGTCAACCATTTCACTTTACATCCGGTTAAGGAGGCCAGTTTCCAAAGGAGGTCTTTTCTGATTATATGTCCCAAAGTAGGCATGAAATGAATATGCCAAGTCGCCAGTCAAACAATCTGGTTGGCTCCAACGCTTTTCAGAAGACACAGACCTGACCCTCCCATCGTTCCACGTTATGTTCCTGGGCAAGACTGTGGCCGCGCAGTAGTCCAGTGGGGAGGGCGAGCTCTGGTGTCAGGCAGCTCCACAACAGCCCTGTGCCCCTGGGGGGAGAAATGGCCTGGCTCAGCCCCCATTTCTTTGCATTTTATTTTCTTTTTTATTTTAAAACAATTTATTTTCTTTTTTCCTCTCTTTTTATTATTAATTTTAATGAAAGATTACCAAGACTTTGGATTTCCATTCATTCATTCATTCATTCATTGTTGCACTTTTCTCCCTGCCCACCCCTCCCAATCAGCTCGTTCTCTCTTTGAAAAGTAAAATTCTTTCATTGTTCCACAATCCCTCCCCCCAGGTCCACTCCACTCCACTAGGGGGCTCTAGTGGTGCTGTGGTTAAGACTTCTGGCCACTAATCAAAAGCCATGGCAGTCTCCTTCTGGAAAGAGTACAGTCTTGGAAACCTTTTGGGTTGATTCCACTCTGTGTCACAGGCTCACTGACTTGGGAAGGGTGGATGCGAAGAGTGAAGGAGGGAGAACTCGCTAAGAGCCCAGGGTTTCCCTTTGCCGCTCGGTAGGTTCCCAGCCAACAAGAGCTGTCATCGTCATCAATACTCCAAACTCAAAAGCCACTGCCACGGAGTCAATGCCAAACTGCTGTTGGTTTGGTTCCAAAAACCTAACCCACAGACGTTGGGTCGATGCCAACTTATAATGACTGGATTGGCCAGAGTAGAATCTCAGCCGCATCGAGCTTCCAAGACTGAATTTCCCTCCCCCCCACCTTCCCCCCCCTTTTTACTAATTTTAATGAAAGTTTACAGAGACTTTGGATTTCCATTCATTCATTCTTGCATTTTTCTCCCTGTCTACCCCTCCCTCCCAGTTCACTCTTCTCTTTGAAAAGTTCTTTCACTGTTACACAATCCCTCCCTCCAGGTCCACTCCACTGTGCAGCCTTCTTTCTGGACTCCTGTCATGACAATAATACCTAATCATATATCCCTTTTAAACAGTTCTCTCTCTCATCTGTTTCAATGCAGTATACATTATTTATCCCATCTTTCTCAGTCTTCCCCCAACCCCGATGTCAGTCCTCTTTTATAATAGTGGCCCTATACAGTATTGTGCCTTTGTGACTGAGATACTTAACTCAGCATAATGTCCTCCAGGGTCACCCATTTTGAATAATATTTCATGAGTTCCTTGTTTTTCAGTTCAGCATAGTATTCCATTGTGTGAATATACCACAACTGCTCTATCCATTCCTTTGCTGATGGGTACTTGGATTGTTTCCATCTCTTTGCGATTGTGAGTAACGCCACAACAAACATGGATGTGCATAGGTCTGCTTGGGTGGCAGTTATGGTTTCCTTGGGGACCGAGAATGAATCTTTATGGCGGCCTTGTTTGCAGTCTGTCTCATCTTCCTCCCGGGGAGACTGGCACACGACCTTTCTTGAAAGCTGAGTACTTTCACCTACTGTGCCACTGGGTCTCCTTAATAGTCCACCAGCGATTCCTGTAAATGAGATATTATGCTTTTGAATGTACAGATTAAGAAACCAGTTCTCAGACAATGTAATAATAAATAAGCCCAAGTAATATAACAGGGATTTGAGCTGCTGTCTTCTGACTAAAGCACTTAGAACACAACCCCCTCTCCACCCAATCACAACTGTTGGGGTAAGTTAGTGCGTTCATTTTCAGTGACTGCTGCAACGAGGTCGCTCGGAAAGGCTGAATTCGGAGGAGGGCTGCAGGAAGGAGGCTACCATGCCCATGTGCCAGCAGTGCTGTGCCCCCTCTGACTCTCAGTGGTAGGTGAAATGCTGTCCACGGCAGAGCTTTGGCAGACCATCTGTAGAATCTTTTCATCTGCAAACAATGAAAGAATTTTTTTTTTCTTCAAAGAGAAAAGCAAACTGAGGGTGGGGCGGTGGGTAGAGAGGAAAGTGTGTAACAATGTATGAATGGATATCCAAAGTCTCTGTGAACTTTCATTAAAATGTAATAATTTTAAAAAAGCTATAGTGAGAAGGGAAAAAAAAGACACCAACATCTAAAACACCAAAGATTCCTCAATGACAAAAAAACTTAAATAAAAATAAGAATGTACACTGAGCACCAACCACGTCTGCCCAATATTGCTCTGGAGAATGAAAGGTGGAGCTTGACTAGAAGAGAAGTTCCTAGGACTGTCTGGAAAGGTGGCTGGAAGCACAGGCTCCACACATGCTCAGGGCGTGTGGTCCTGGACGGCAAGACAGTGACTGCTTCAGAGTCTGCGGATGGAGCAAGACAGAAGGTTTGCAGTACATCATAGCTGTTGCTTTCAGAATGGCTTCCTTGGGACTCAGCGTCACACCAGGATTTGGGGGACCGCGGTGGAACGGGGGTTCCTGTGATGCAATTCTTGTGGCAGCGTCCAGCAGGCAGCTCCAGTTGAAATGTCTAAGCTTATCTTGCTCACACTGATGAGAATGTGTCCCCGCTTGCTTCAGGGTCAAGCTAAGGACCGTGGCCATGTGAATCTTGATCAAGTTAAAACAGAAAAAAAGCAAAGGGCAGTTTAAGCTCAGAAAGTGCCCCTTGCAGAAGAGCCAGGTTTCCCAGCTCCGTGGGCCCCCACGCCTCCCGAGGAGGGTGCCTCCATTCAACAGTCCTCCCTGAAGCAATGACTTTCCTCCCCCAAACGAGCAATTTTCATGCTTCTCTAGCAGGTCCTTTGTCACACTACGTTGATATTCACAAAGTCATGGCCATCTTCAAGGCCAGCGAAGAAATCTCTTCTTTTTATGTACTTTTAAAAATCTTACAAAGGTAATAAATATGATAGAAAAAATAAGAAAATGTAGGAAAATGAAATAATGGGAGAAATTCTATAATTTGGCATCTGGACACTGATTATTGATAATGTTAATATTTTCTACTAGGTTGTTTTAGATACATAGTGATTTTTCTATGCATACCTGTATGTGTGTGTGTGTGTATGTGTATTGTTGTTAGGTGCCATCAGGTCGGTGACATCCCACAGATCTGAACCCTGTACCATCCTCATCTCTGCCATACTTGAGCCCGTTGCCGTGTCAAACCATCTCATGGAGGGTCTTCTCTCCATGCTGACCCTCTCTGTTTTTCTGGGCCTGGTGCCCTTTTCCAAGGGCCCAAAGGATGTGAGACAAAGTTTAACCATACTTCTCTCTAAAAAGCACCCTAACTGCACTCTCTCCAAGACTTATGTGTTCTCTTAGCAGTTAATGGGATACTTAGTACTCCTCCCCAGCCCCACAACTCAAAGGTATTCTGTCATCCTTCTTCTGTCATCCTTCTTCACTGTCCCACTCCCAAGATGCACTGCAAGTAGCCGAAAAGACCATGGCTTGGATCTGGCTCACCTTGGTCTTTAAATGGACATATAGCCCCCAAATGTTTATCTCCTATCCCAAATCTCTTCTTTGGACCTGGGCTTATAAGTTTAACGCTGTCTTGACATCTCCAGCTTACGTTTCATAGGAATCTCAAGCTCAGCAGCTCTGCCTGGAGCTTTGGACACCCTTCCCCTTCCACACCTGCCTCCTCAAGTCTTGCCAAAGCGGCAAACAGCACCACTCTTCATCCAGTTGCTTAGTTAAACAAATCTAAGAAGTCATACTTTCCTTTGCTTGTTTCAATACTCCTCAATCTATCACTCAGTCCTGCCTACCTATCCCCCCTTAGAGTATCTTGTATTCACCCTTCTGTTTGTGTCACTACTGACATTCTTTGAACTTGACCAGTATCTTCTTTTATCTGAACATAACAATCTCCTAAATCTTATTTGCTTCAAACCCATTTTCTCTACAGCATGCATAGTTACAGCATGATTGTTGTTATATGCCATCAAGTCGGAACCGACACAAAGCTGATCCTGTAGTGGGTTTTTAGAAGCAGTAAGTCTCACGGGAGGAAATTGTCCACCCCCCTTCCCAGCACCAGCGGGTGGATTCGAGCTGCATGCCTTTGGGAGTGCAGTGCAATTTCTTACCATAAGGCCAACAGAGCTCCCTATTTTTTCTGATAAAAATCTTTAAACTATTTCCCATTGGTTCTTTCAATAATTTATGGTTCAACCACACAATGGAATACTGTGCAAGAATTAAAAAATAATGAGGAATGTGGCCACGCAATAAAATGGAAAAAGCACCTAGATATATTAAGTGGGAGGGGGAAAAAATCAATGTAGAGATTATCATGTAGAGTAGGAAACTTTTCACATAAGGGAACAATCACCTATTTCATAAAATCAGACATTATTTATAAAAAATATGTAGTGAAATGTAGTTTTCGATGGATGATTGTTGTTATGTGCCATCGAGTCACCTGTGACTCACAGCTCTGAGCCCTGTGTCATCCTGAGTCAATCTCACTGACTCCAACACACCTAATCCCATTGCCCCAGTTACCGTGCCAGTCCATCTCCTCTGGGGTCTTCTCTGGATGGTAGGGGGAAGATAAACAGTGGATAGGTACCAGAGGTGGGAGTAAGACCTGTCACAGTAAGTCTTTTTTATATTGTTGATATTTCTGAATCATGTGCATATATTAAATATTCTTTATAGGAAACTCAAAAATAAAAATAGAAACAGCTTCCAGTTACAGTTAAAATAAAACCATTATTCTCTCCTATGTCTGGCCTCTGCGCCTCTCTTCACTCTCGTCCAATTTCTGTCTCCTCCCTACTTCACAGTGCAAGCTGTTTACTACTCTCGCCCAAGCACATGCTGGAGACTTGCGCCCAGGCAGTTTTGCACCTCCCTTACCTTTGCCTTCACTGCCATTTCCCCTGGCCTCCCCTTATTTTCATTGTCTAAGTCTCCATTACTGTGTCATCTCAGAGTCACCTTTCCCGGTTACTTCATCTCGGTGGATTCATCCCACCTCCTACTTTGTATTCTTAATCATCGCACCTTGGTCGGTTTTGTCATAATACGTCTCACTATTATTTAATTGAAATATATTATTTTTTTAATGTGCCATCTGTTTTTTCCACAAAAGAATCACTGTCAAGAGGATGCCAATGACACAGTCATCCTCTCTTCAGTGTTTGGTGCATATTTTTGCTGTTTTCAGGTGTCATCGAGTTTGATTGTGACTCACCGTGGACCCTATGAATGACAGTCACCATATCATTAATCTTGTTAAAGGTCTTCCTCTCTCTGACCCTCCACCTTTCCCAGCTTGATGAAAACTAAAGACTGCCCCCTCCTGACAGCAAGTCCAAGGTGTGCGAGACAGAATTTTACCTTTCTTGCCTCTAAGAAGCATCCCTGCTGGACTTCCTCCAAGATGAACTTGCTTGTTCTCTTGGCAGTCCATGGGATATTCAGGACTCTTCTCCAACACCACAATTGAAAGGCATCCATTCTTCTGTGATCCTTATTCATCCGCCAACTTTCAGAAGCCTAGCAGGTGATTGGAAAGACTTGGGTCAGGTGCACCTTAGTCTTTAAACTGACAACCATTGCTCTTTATCACTGTGGAGAGGTCCTTGATAGCACCAAGAGAGCAAACATATCCGTCCGGGAGAGGGTGAGACCAGAATGCTCTCTGGAGGCAAGGATTTTGAAGCTCTATCTCACCTACTTTGGACATGTTGCTGGGAGGTACCAGTCCTTGGAGAAGGACATCATGCTTGGAAGGGTGGAGGGAAAACGCAGGAGAGGGAAAACCCTGGATAAGATGTAATGACACAGTGACTGAGGTATTGGGGGCAGGTGTGTCAGAGACAGATGATTGGTCAGGACAGGATAGGGCTCAGAGCTGTTGTACACAGGGCAGCTATGAGTCACAAGTGTTTTGATGACAGAGTAACACCCAAAACCAATAAGGATTTAACTTACTTTTTAGGGTAGTTAATCACTTGTCAGTACCATATCTCAATAACCCATTTCTTCCCCCTTTGATGCCTCTTTTATCATACATTATTTCTGCACATATACTAAGGTCAGCATGAGGGACTTGCCTGATTTCATCCATTTGTATGCTGCTTGTTTCAGTATTCTAGCAGTTAATGATTGTAGATTTAGAACATATATTTCGAATGCAGTGGAGTATAAATAAAGATTTTAATATCTGATAGAGCTAATTCCCCTTCATTACTCCTGTCTTTCAAAGTAGCCTATGCAATTATTTTCCACTTGTTTTTCCAACCACATTTAAGATTATTTTGTGAAGTCCCCAAAAGGATTCTATTAGTGCTCAACTAAAAGTGTAAATCATGTAAGGATGAATTACTTTCTCTCTATCATATGCAACACTCTATCTCCCTACTTGTTCAAATTATTTTTATATCGTTCAGTCAACTTTTACAGCTCTTCTGTTGTAGGTCTCATATGGTTCTAATTAAGGTGACTCTTAGACATTTTTGGATTACATTCAGCAGCAAACTTCTCTGGTGTGACTGGCAGTGTCCATGAAGTGCACTGGTAAATCTTCACCAGGATATTGGGGCCTGGATTTTCCTGGCTATGTGATCTGACGCTAATTCAGCACATGTAATGCAGTGGTTTTAAGAACATGAGTCTTGGCATCTAGACACATCTAGTTCTGAACCCTGGTTCTGTCACTTGCTAGCTCCGTGACCTTGTACCGATAATGTCAATGCTCTGTCTCAGTCGCTTCATCTATAAACCCAAGATGCTGATAGCATCTCTCCTTCTAACAGTGTGGGGAGAACTATTTAGGCTAATAGAAGTAAAAGACTGGCCTGGTGTCTGGCACATAAGGACAGCAGAAATGTGAATTATGAGGATGGAGCTGATGGAGGTGACAGTGATGGACATAACAGGGAGAAAATGAAAACAGAACTCTCCTGAGAAACTCAAATTGCCAAACAATAACAAGACTAGAGTGAAGAGGAATAAAGAACAAATGAACAAAGAGTAAATGAGGAGGAGAGGAGCAAAATAATAAAAGACCAGGGTTCTAGGGCTTCCTTCTCTGGTCTGAGGAGTATGGAAGAAGGCTTCCTCGGTTTTGGTGCTAGCTACAAGGTAGGACAGCTTCCAGAGGCTAAGTAGAGGCCACTATCACCTGGCGATTTGACGACTATAGTGTTGGAGGTATCTGGCCCTGGTGGCCAGGAACCAGATTTTCTGCTTTCTACTTTGTGGATCAAGGAATACAGCAGCAAGCCTTTGAAAACAACCCCAAAGGAGGCCTTTGAAAAGAGATGAAAAAGCATTGACAGCTAAACCCCTTATTAGCATAAAGAGGTAAGGAGCTATTAAAAAAATGTGAGAAAGTTGCCGATTTCTCAGTGGTTTCTGCTCAAACTCCTTTCTGGGTCCAAGATGTTCTCCAGGTACAAGTCACCTTTGGTAGGTTGGAAGCAGGAGTGGCATCCACATCCTAAACAACATGCCTCTGGAAACCCTATGAACTAGGAGGAACTACGATCGTTATAGAAAGGCTTCAGGCCTTTTGTTCATAGGGCAGCTATGAGTCGTGCTCAACTCAACAACAGCAGGTGATCTTAGGTTCCAAACTGAGAAATTATCTTCTGTGATGCTGTTTGGAAGCAGGAGTGGCATCCACTTCTGTAAAGCTTGCCTCCGGAAACCCTATGAACCTGGAGCAAGGATGAAAGTCTTGGAAGTGTCAAGGACTTTCGTTCATAGGGTTGATATGAGTTGCCTACGATTCAACGGCACTTAACAACAACAACAACAACAACAACAACCACATGATGCTGTTAGAAGTTAATTATTGAGAAAGAATTCATAGGGATCAAGGTACCCCATAATATTGTTGTGTGTGCTGTCAAGTTGGAACCAATTCACAGCTGACCCTCCAGCTGGTTTTCAGAGGCATCAAATAGCATAAGACTGCTCGTCTTTCTCCCACAGAACAACTGCTGGATTTGAACCAGGAACCTTTGGGTTAGCACAGCTCCTTACCACTCAAGCCACCAGAGCTGTCTCCTATAACATTGTTGTTGTGTGTTGGGCCACTGGAAAAGGCCTTGGAGATGAACTTTATTAAAAACTTCATTTGATAGATGGAGTCACTGAGACTTCCAATCATAGTTGGTAGATTTACGACTGAAATTGAAGTCTCTTGGCTTGCAGTACCCTCTATTTGTCCAAAGCGTATTGTTATGATTAGGTGCCTTAGAGTCAACTACACTCATAGCTACCCTATGAACAGATTGGAGTTTTACCCTATCCCCATCACGAGCTGTGATGTGTCCAAACTCATTGTTACAGCCACTGTGTCAACCCATCTTGTTCAGAGTTTTCCTTTTCCCCTCTGACTCACCACCTGAAGTCCTTTTCCATGGACTGGTCCCTCCTGACAACATACCCAAAGCATGAGAGATGCATTTTCCCCAGCCTTGCCTCTAAGGGCCACCTTGATTGCGCTTCCTCCCAGACTTGTCTGTTCTTTTGGCAAACCGAGGAATATTCAGTACTCATCTCCAGCACAACAATTCATAGGCACAAAATCTTTGGTCTTCATTATTTGTTGTTCAACTTTCACACGCATAGGACACAGCTGAAAACAATATGGCTTGGATCAGGTACAATATAATCTTTACACACCATTCTTTTTGAACTTTGGAGAGATCCTTGATTACAGATTTTCCCAATGCAACACATCTTTTGATTCCTTGACTGTTGCTACCCTGGGTGTTGATTGTGGATCTAAGTACAATGAAATCGTTGTTTGTCTGCTTGCTTGTTTTTATTATTATTATTATTATTAAATTTTATTTGTTTTAATGAACATTTACAGAGATTTTGGGTTTTCATTCATTCATTGTTGCACTGTTTTCTCCACCCTCCTCCCCAGTTCGTTCTTCTTCCCCCCCCCCAATGTCTGTTTTAATTGTCCAATTGCCACAGTGCTTGTCAAAGCCAGTTCTGATTAATCTCCTTTGTCAGTGTGTCCCTTGCCATTCCCTATCACTCCTCCCTGAGAGAGACTTCACCCTGAGTCATAAGGAAAAGGGGATGGCGTATTCTCTTAGCTACTTCCTGCTGAAAAGGGACGCTGTGGGTTTCAGGGTGAAGATCTTCTCTCACTACTCTAAAGGGCCCCTTTGGCAGTAGGAAACACATAGACTATTATGGAGATTGATTTTGGAATTTAGATGCACTGTTATCAATTGTGCTTAGCCGTACATGTTCATATCCTTGAAGATGTATCATGGAAGTGTTGCAGCCTAGAAGATACAAATTTAACTAACAGGTTAAAAGTGCATGAGTCAAAAATTGAAATTGCTTGTTTTTTTGTTTGCTCTTATGAGTACAGCACTAGCAGTCAGTGGACTGTACTGGAGCGCCTTGTGTGTGGCTGGAAGCTGTGACTAGTATTTCAAATGCCAACAGGGCCATCCATAGTGGACAGATAGCAGCAGAGCTTCCACACTAAGATAGACTAAGAAGCAGAGTTGACCATGAACTTCTGAAATAATAGGTATTCGAAAATCCCATTAATAACAGAGGAACCGAAGCACTGAGTCTACTGATTTGGGGTGTGTCCCCTGCACATCATCTCTTTAACTTACTCATCCTTTGCCCTGAGACCTTTCAGCATGTGTAGGCTTAGTCCACGCCCACCAATTTAGTCTTCCTTTTTTGGAGGATTAACGTGATGGGAAAGTAGTATACCCCCCCACCCCCCCCCCACCCCCGCTTAGAGAGTGGGATGGGATCCTTTCCAGAAGATAAAGTTTCCTTTTATCTTTTCTTTTCCCTCTAGTGGTATTTCTGAAAAGATTAAAAACAAAACCCAAGCAAACGTTAAACATTTTCCTGTCATAGCATCAAAGGCTGGCGTATCTGGATGGGGCTTCCTAGATGGTCTGGCTCGCTCCACTCCCCTTCAGGATTCTCGCAGGGTCCCAGGCACTTCTCTGATCTTGCTTATCTCACTGTGTGGTAATTAGTTGCAACTGAAGAACTGCAAAGTTCGTGTGTGTTCTCTCTCTCTCTCTCTCTCTCCTTTAGCTGTGATTTCTCCCAGACCATGGACTGAGCCAGATCCCCTGTCTCCAGACCAGATCAGGGACCCTGAAGATACCTGTGGATTGAATGTGAGGAACAGAGAATGTATGAAGCCCAAGTTGTAGTCTCTGGGCTTCTATGTTTTCGGGTGACCCTGGGCTAGCTTTAGCTTCAGCCCCAGCCTCATTCTCTGGATAAGGGTGTGATGGTAGGGAGCATTAATGGCTTAGTGTTAAGAACCTGCACTGTGTCCCCAAGGCACATGGTTCAAATCCACCAGCTATGGGAGAAGGATGGGCAATCTCCTCCCGTACAATTAACTGCCTCTGAAAACTGGCTGGAGAGTCAACTATGGGTCAGTTCCAACTTGGTGGCGCACAAAACCAATAGCCTCTAATGAACATCTCAGAAGTTCATAAGGTTGAACAAGACCACGATCACCAAAGTTTGCTGTAGGACTGTAGGGGAGTGGGGGAAGCACAAGACAATCATTAAACAAGTGATTGCAAAGACCATGGCCTATATCAGGCGCACCTTAGTCTCCAGACTGACATTGTTGCTCATCAGTACTTTGGAGAGGTCTCTAACAGCAGATTTTCCCATCACAATATGTCTCTTGATTTCCTGGCTGCGAGTGCCAGGAGTGTTGCTTGTGGAGCCAAGGAAACTAAAGCTGTTAACAATCTCAATCTCTTCACCATCTATCATGATGCTACCAGTTGGCCCAGGTGTGAGAATCTTTGTTTTCTTGATATTGAGCCTCAATCCATACTGAAGGTTGCAGTCCTAATACTCTGCAGCAAGCGCTTCAAATCCTCCTCAGTTTCAGCAAGCAGGGTTGTGTCATCTGCATAATACAGGTTGTTGATGAATCTTCCTCCAATCCTGATGTCACATTTCTCCTCATAAAGCCCAGCCTCCCAGATAATCTGTTCTGCATATAGACTATGACTAGGGATGATAGAAGAAGAATTGATGCCTTTGAGCTTTGATGTTGGAGTACTGAATATTGGATATACCATGGACTGCTAAGAGAACGAACAGGTTTGTCTTGAAGAGGATGAAACCAGGCTACTCCTTGGAGGCAAGGATTCTGAAGCTTCGTCTGACATACTTTGGACATGTTGCAAGGAGGGACCAGTCACTGGACAGTGACGTCATACTTGGGAGGGTGGAGGGACTGGCAGGAGGGGAAGACCCTCGATGAGGTGGATTGAGTCAGTGACTGGGGTAATAGGGGTAGGTGTGTCAGAGGCAGTGAGATTGGCACAGGATTGAGCAGGGTTTAGGGCTCCTTTACAGAGAGTCTCTATGAGTTGCAGGCGACTCGACGGCACACAACGACAAGATAACCATGACTATCACTGAACACTCACTATGCACCAGAGACACGTTCAGTCCACATAACAACCTCGTTTTATGGATGGCGAGACGAAGGCACAGAGGGGCCTGGCAATGAGCACCAGGTCACACAGCAAATAGGTGATTTTGATAGTATTAACTAGAGAGGGGCTAGAACTCGCTCAAGGGGACACAGTAAAGTGGCAGGCAAGGACTAGCACCCGAGTCCTTTGGCTTCTGGTTCAGAGCCCAGTGGACTGACGAAATCATCAGGGCCTCGCCTGTGAATTTGACCTTTCCCCATGAGGAAGATACAGGGTTCGGGAATGAAAAGCACTCCTCGAAGTACAGGGCTGCATTCTGTGAATCAGTTCTTGAAATATGTCACCGAGGGCCTGGGCGAAGGTCTAGCATCCCAGGTGGGCAGGTGAGGGAGAGAGCACAGACCAAACGGGGCACAGGAACAAAGGGCACGCTGGTGTCTCTTCTCTATATCTACCCCAGTTGATATCTATATCCTGGATATGATTTTAATCCCATCCTGAAAAAGGTTCTTTTTTTAATAATCATTTTTTTAAATTAATTTTAATGAAGATTTACAGAGACTTTGGATTTCCATTCATTCATTGTTGCACTTTTTTTCTCCTCCCACCCCTCCTCCCCAGTACACTCTTCTCTTTGAAAAGTAAAAGAAAAATTCTTTTCATTGTTTTACAATCCCTCCCCACCAGGTCCACTCCACTATGCAGCCTTCGTTCTGGACTCCTGCCATGACAATAATACCTAATCACATATCCCTTTTAAACAGTTCTCTCCCTCGTCTGTTTCATTGCAGTATACATTATTGAACCCATCTTTCTCAGTTTTTCCCCAACCCCGATGTCAGTCCCATTTTACAACAGTGGCAGGTTCTTTTTAATTTTGGCTTGACACAAATAAACATTGGCCGATGGCAAGCACCTCTGTAATGAAATCTGATGTGACTAATTACTAAACACCTTGTTTGTTGGCCATTGTGTGAAGGGGGGATCTTTGGACTCTTTCAGAAAAGAATTTCCAACAGTCAGTGCTAATCAGAGACCCTTTATGTCTTTAAGTCTCCCCACTGTGCGCATTCCTGATCGATCACCTACTGTGTGCACGTGAGCATTTGTGTGCCTGTATGTTTGTGGTGAGGATACAGGGACCATGCAAGTCACATAACAATGAAATGATAACCATTGTAGCAATGATCATGATTATCATGCTAATGATAGCACTTACAGAAGGCTTTCTAGCTTTCAAAACTCACACATACCCTTTCCAAAAATCATCAAAATTGTAGACACATACAATATAGACAGTGATTGTCCCATACTCTGTACCTCAGGAGATAACTGTCGCTGTTAACTGTTTAGTGTCTACTTCCTGGAGATTTTTTTCTCAGTATATTATGTATAAAATTTGTTTATTCCAACTAGATGCATATATAAAATATGAAGATGTTCATCACCTATTTTTTTCAGTTGCTTTTGGATGGTTTTCTATTTCAATACCCAGATCTTGTTCTCAAAGGGGAAGTGGACTTAGGGGGAGGGATTGGATAACAATGAAAGAATTTGTTTCTTTTACTTTTCAAAAAGAAAAATTAATTGGCTGGGCAGGGAGAAAAGTGCAAAAATGGATGAATGAAAATCCAAAGTCTCTGTAAACTTTAAAATAAAATAAAAAAAAAAGAATACGGTGTTCTCCATTGAACATATACTTCTTTAGACTTTTAACAGGCATTAACCAATCTGCTAAATCCAGCCCATCACCTACTTTTATTTTGGTTTGAACATGTTTACAAATCTTTTTTATTTTGTAATCATTCACACACGTGTTATTTTACAACATTTGGTGCAATACCCACGAAGTCTGATCGTCCACTAAGTTCGTACTGCCTTTCCCTTATGTGTATAGATACCCCTAACAGGAGTTTGCTCACTCTGCCTTCCAATGATCATCTGAATGAGGCAAGTATTACCGTATTTAGGAACTAGTATGTCACAGTTGAAGCATATTTTTTCCTTTTCCTCAGTTTGTGAATTAAATAACGATGATAACAAGTGATTGTCCAACTTAAGGGCATTTTTTTTTTAAAAAAGCAACTGCCATGTAGTTGAATCCAACTACTAGTGACCCAGTGTGTGTGTCAGAGCAGAGCTGAGCTCCACAGGGTTTTCAGAAGATTGCCAGGCTTTTCTTCTGAGCTGCCTCTGGGTGGATTCAAACTACCAACTTTTGGTTATCAGCCACTTGTGTTAAAACAAGTCTACAGATTGAATAGGTATCACCTAATTTATCGATTGTTTTGGCTTACAGGAATGTACCCCTACTCCTATGAAGCACATTTGTATACCTTCACATACACACTCTTATACAGCATATTCATTCATATACACACACACAAATGCTGGCCATTACAGACACACAGGAAAACATATAACTGACACATAGTCACATGGCCATGTACACATATATACTTACTTTCATATACTCTCTCACAAACAACAGCATTTCAAGGGATGCAATATGGTCATGCTAACAGACTTACACAGATGCTGACTTTCTTGTTGACTCATCCCAGGAAGTGCTCTACACTTCAGTTTCAGAGGAAGGAAGGGCAAGTTGAAGAAGATGAAAGTAGGGGTTCTGATGGGCCTGGGAGTCTGCAGCTGCGGGAGGCATGGAACGTAGATGACAGCCATAAAGAAGACCACGTGGGAGGTGGGATGTCCGGATGCAGAGGCAACAAATGAGAAAAGGTCTCCTGAGAAGACCAGCCTAATGGAGAGGCCAGATCCCAAAATACGTGGGGAAGTTTTATCGGTTTGTTGTTGTTTCTCTGTTTCATTCTAAGCCCCAGTTTCCTCATCCTAGGCGAATCTGTCTGCATTTGAAGAAGTAGAGTGGAGTGCTTAAATATCCTCACTTGGGAACAGAATCCTCTAGGGATCCTGTGAAAAGTGGAGCTTTTGAGTCTGAATGTTTGAGGAGAGATTGGAGATTCTGCACTTCTAAGGAGCTGCCTGAATCCCTGGATGGTGCAAATGAATGAATAGGCTTCACTCTTAGCGAAAGGACTGGTTACAAAACTTACTTAAATTCCTATGGAGACTGATCCAGCTCTGAACATATGTAGCGAACTGGAGGGCAACTTTTAAGGAACTATCTGGTGATGCCAGGGTACACTTTGAGGAGCAGGCCCCGAGGCCACACTTTGAGGCCTCCCTCCCTACAAAGCTGTAACTCTTTGCACCAAAAACCGTTCCTGAGCAAACCCCACTAGGTGAATAGCCCAGTTCTCAAGTTTAAAGCACGGCTATTAGGATGTCTGTACCTAGATAGGAGTCTCACAGAACTCAGGTAAGGTAATCCTGGACCTTGCCATCATTCTCTTTTTTAAATACTATATTTTATTTTAACTGTGATTTTAATGAAAGCTTACAGAAAAGTTGGATTTTCATTCATTCATTGTTACACAATTTCCTCCCTCTCTTTTCCTCTCCCCCTCTGCCAGTCCACTTTGCAATGCACCTCTTATTCTGAATTATTGACATACATATAATGCCTAATCATATATTCATTTTAAACAGTTCTTTCCTTCATCTTTTCCAGTGCAGCGTTCATTATCTATATACTCTTATTCTCCTGCCAACCTTCCATGTCAGTCCTGCCTTATAACAGTGGTGTTATGTAGTATTTGTCCTTCTGTGACTGAGCTATTTCGCTCAGCATAATGTTCTCCAGCGTCATCCATTGTGTAGAATTTTACAAGTTCATGGTTTTTTAGTTCCATTGTGTGAATATTCCACAGCTTCTCTATCCATTTGTGTGTTGATGGGCACTTGGGTTGTTTCCAACTCTTTGCTATTGTGAATAATGTAGCAATAAACATGATGTGCATGCATCTGTTTGGATGGCAGTTCTGGTTTCTTTAGTGTATATTCCTAGTAGTGGAATTGTGGTGTCAAATGGCATTTCTATTTCCAACTTTTTGAGAAAACGCCAGATCACCTTCCATAGTGGTTGCGCCATTTTACACTCCCACCAACAGTGAATAAGGTTTCCAGTATCTCCACAACCTCACCAGCATTTGTTGGTTTCCGCCCTGTTGAACTTTGCTATTGTTGCTGTGGTGAGATGATACAGTTGTTTTGATTTCCATCTCTCTGACAGCTAGAGATTTTGAGCATTTCCTCATGTGTTTGTTAGCCATCTGAATGTCTTCTTTGGTGAAATGTCTGTTCATATCCTGTGCCATTTTGTGATTGGGTTGTTTACCGTTTTGTTGTTGAGCTGGAATATTCTGTAAATTTTAGATATGAGTCCTTACCAGATTTGTAATTGGCAAATCTTTTTTTTTTTTCTCAGTCTGTGGGTTTCCTTCTTACCCTGTTGGAGAAGTCTATTGACATGCATAGGGACTTAATTTTTATAAGGTTCCAATCGTCTATTTGATCCTCTCCTGGTTGTAAGTTTTACATTATGACTCTTCACGGTTTGGATTAGGGCTTCTAGAGTTGTTCCTTGTTTTTCTGTGATGAATTTTTGAAGCCTTTTATTTTTCTCCTAGGTCCTTTGTCCACTCTGAGTTGGTTTTTGTGTATGGCATGAGATGTAGGTCTTGCTTGAGTTTTCTACAGATGGTTTTTCCAACTTTGTCAACACCATTTGTTAAAAAGCCTTGTGTTTCCCCACTTAACTGATTTCATCTCAGTTGTCCACAGGTAGATGAGCTGGTTTACGGGTTATCAATTCTATTCCATTGATCTGCGTATCTGTCACTGTACCAGTGTCACGCTGTCTTGACCACCAGTGCTGTGCAGTAGGATTTGAGATCAAGGAGTGTGATCTCTTGTCATCATTTTCAGACATGTCATTTGAATCATCAATAAGCTGCCCCTGCTTTGCTAGTTAATTGCTTTTTGTGCTTATTGGATTAATTTTTGTGATGTCAGTTCATTATTTTCAGCCTTCCTGGAAGAGAATGTAGGCAATTTTTTGGGTTATTTTCCTAAGTATTTATTTAACCAATGTGTATTACCTGGCTACTGTGGGCCAGGCATTGCTCTGGGAATTCAAGTTGGAACAATAAACAGAAACAGGCACAAGTGCTTGTCCTCCAAGAGTTTGTATTTTGCTGGGAAAGAGGCAAGAACCAAAGGAACAAGAACACTGAGTAGAGTATTGTGTGATACATTACAGCAGAGACAAGTAAATCCTGGTACAGAAATCTCTGTAGACTGATCTGGGAATACCTTTCATAAGATGCATCCAAGCCAAGCCCAAAGGACAACAAACCAATATCTCAGGTGGCTATTTTGTAAAAGAGAACGTAGGTAGTTAGGCTCTGCTCAGCTGGCTATAACTTCTAGTGACTAATGGGAACTTGACCCTATCCTGCATGGTCCTCACAATGTCATGCACAAACCCATTGGTGAGTTGCAATCCATCTTGTTGAGGGTCTTCCTCTCTTTTGCTGACCTTCCCTCCACCTTTCTCAGCATGTTGTCCTTCCCAAGGACTAGTCCCTCTTGACAACATGCCCAACGTATGTGACACCAAGTTTCACCATCCTGGCCTCAAAGGAGCACCCTGGTTTACTGCCCCAAGAAACAGAAGCTGCCCACCAGCAGTGAGCCCCCAAGCCTTCTTCATTCTTCTTCCAGAGCTCTGGTGTCTAAGATGGGGATGTACTTCAAACACTGACTGAAGGGACAGACTGAATTGGAACATCGGATAAGGGGGACAGGAGACGACGGAACTGTCGCCACCACAGCACAGGCCACCATCTTGGACGTAATGTGACGTGCCCCGGTCTCAGCATCTACAGTGATGGGACGTTCAGGAGGCGGAATTGAAACATCGAAAGGGAAGAGCGAGAGCTCGCAGCCCCGAGCAGCGCCGCAGGCCGGGAACCAGACCCGGAGCCGCGTTCTGGGTGCCGGGAGCAGCCGCGAGGTGAGGCCTGCACAGCGGGCGGAGGAGACCCCGGAGTGAGCGAGCCTGGGCTGCGGGGCTGGGGACGGGCTTCGAAGGCCGGAGCCTCGGCCTGTTGCTTTTCTGAGATGGTGTCAAACACCGTCTTCTACATGGTCACTCCGGATTCTGTATTAAATGACTGGGGGAGGTGGGGGGCGGTGGGGGGCAGTGGGGCACGGTGGGGGGAGGTGGGAATTGCACAAAGACACCAGTGAGGAAGCAGGACGCAGTTGCTGTGCTGTGCTGTGCTGTGCTGTGTTATGTGTTCATTGCTCTGCTAATTGAAAGGTTGGTGGCTCAGCTCGAACCCACTAGCTGCTCGGCAGAAGAAGGATGACAGTTCCCTCACAGTGTGTCTGTGTGTTGTGTGTTATGTGCCGTCGAGTCACCTGCGACTCATAGCGACCTTACAGTAGAGGCTCTCAAAGCTGGAAAAGACTCAATGGCGGTGTTGTTGTTAAGTGCCATCGAGTTGTAGATGACTCATAGTGACCCTATGAACAAAAGACCTGAACACTTGTATAACTTTGATGTTTCTCCAACTTCATAGGGTTTCCACAGGCAAACTATTTCGGAAGTGGATTTGAGCTTATTTTTTAATTTATTTGTGACATATGAAAGGATTTGATTACTAATACGGTTACTGGGTTGTTTCCAACTCTTTGCTAAGCCACGATAAACACGGGTGTGCATATATCTGCTTCAGTGACAGTTCTGGTTTCTTTAGGGTATATTCCCAGTAGCGGAATTGCGAGTCAAATGGTATTTCTATTTGCAACTTTTTGAGAAAACGCCATACAGCCTTCCATAGTGGTTGCATCATTTCACACTCCCACCAACAGTGAATAAGGGTTCTGGTTTCTCCGTAACCTTTCCAACATTTGTTGTTTGCTGCTCTGTTGAATTTTGCTATTCTTCCTGGGGTGAGATGGTATCTCATAGTTGTTTTGATTTGCATCTCTCTTAGAGCTAGGCATTTTGAGCATTTCTTTACGTTTTTGTTGGCCATCTGAATGTCTTCTTTGGTGAAGTGTCTGTTCATATGCTGTGCCAATTTTTCAGTTGGATTATTTACCTTTATCTCATTGTGGCTCTCGAGTATTCTATACATTCTAGATGTAAGTCCCTTATCAGACCCGTCATTGCCAAATATTTTTCCCCCCGTCTGTGGCTTCCCTTTTTACCCTGTTGCAGAAGTTTTTGGATGTGCAGAGGGATTTGATTCTTAGAAGGTCCTGTTCACTTGTCTTTATTAAGGCATTTAAAAGTCTATTCTACCATGGCTTTACGGCCAGCTTTTCTGTTGCAGGGCCGCAAATAATAAGATCAGCCCAATAAGGTCCTAGGCTGGAAACATGGGTTCTCCTTTTGAGCTGTCTCCTTTGGCAAAGAAGAAATGGAATCTGTTCTTAGTTGACCTCTCAGCCTTTTGAGACATTCATTTGTGTGCTTCTGTTTCCTAATTCGGGTAATTTCATCTGCTATTTGTGTGAAAAGGAAGTAGAACAACTCTCCCCACCCCCATGCGCACCCCGACCAAAACACAGCTGATTACTTGATGCTGGAGGCCATTCCATTCACTTGACTGTCTCCCTAACTGTAACCTCAAAAATGGCATTAAGGGGGAAATGGCCAAACCAAGGCTACATACTCCTGTTTATGTCTGATGTGAGACTAGCATCCACAGCCGATCCTGTGCTCTTGGAATGTGCTGGTAATGTTTCAAGACTCTAAAGTACACTCACTGCATCTGAGGAATTCCACCTAGTCACCAAAAGGAGTAGTTGCTGTTGTCATTTTTAAGATCCTATCAGGTTTGAAGGGCTAAAATAATTTAACCAGGGAAAAGCTGTCTGAATTTTTGGTGCAGCAAATCTGCTGATGATATTACTGTCCACCATCCCTTTCCTGACCATGTATTCACACTTGCACATATATAAACATATGTACACACATGCATGCAGTGCATGCACGCACGCACACACACACGCGTGCGCGTGCGCGCGTGCACACACACACACACACACACACACACACACAGGGAAAGGGAGAGAGAGGGAGGAAAGGCTACAAGCTGTCTGTATAGACTTTCTATTGCTTCAGAAGCCACTTCCTGGCTTGTGCTTTCATCTGAAATCTCGGTCTGACATCTCGGCCCTGGAGGCAGTTATTTCTGTTGGTCTCTGGTCTCTGGTGAAAGATAGCAACGTCCTGCCTCTGAAGGCTGCTTCTGTGGATTGGGTCGCCATGCTGCCCTCCACCCCCACCCCAGTCTGCTCCCCACCCAACACCAAAACAAGGAGATGAAACTCTGGAGTACATACCTGATGAGACTTTTTTCAAAGATGGAAATCCTGTCTATGTATTGATAGTCAATAAGGGGCCCCCTAGTTGACTTTGTGTTTTCCTGAGAATGTACAGAGATACATGGCTGGCTGTATATCAACTTAAAAGGCAAATGCTATTGCTTCTGGGCCAAAGTGGGAAGGTCTTTATTTTCATGAAAGCAAGTCAAATTTAGGGCTTTCCCTCTAACTGCCTTGTGACCACAAGCAAGTCCCTTCAGCTCTTTGCACCTCAGTGTTTCCTTTGTAAATGAAGCAAGGGGCACTTCCTTGATTTCCACTTGGTGTTGGCCCTCTGGCATGAGTCAGTTTCACTCACTGCTGACTCCAGAGAATGGGAAATGAAGTAGCAAGTGAGAATATAGGGTCTGATGGGCCATATTTTTGCCCATTAACCCCATGGGCATCCTTGGGCAAACCCCAAGACTTTGTCTGTAGTTCACACTGCCTTGAGACCTTCCAGAAGGATCAGACTTTAGAGGAAATGATGCCTCAGATGATGTGAGGGCAATGGCTGATGGGCAAAGCTATGTGCCATCTCAATACCTTGGGTACTTCAGGTAGTGAGATTCTGTACTGTTTTCACAGAGAAAGAAACTGAGAGCCAGATAATTAGGGGTGGACACATACTCACATTCTATATTGCTCAGCAGTAATTTCCACGGTATCGAACATTTTACTGTCCACAATCCTATCCAAGCCTTCCACCTCTTTGTGAGGTAGCACGTGCTACAATGTCCATTTTACAGACAAAGAAACTAAGATCCAGAGAGTTGAAAGATTTTGTTCTTGGGTGCATAATAACGTCCTTCAAACAGGTTTTTCCTCGTCATATGTACAGTGCTTTTTTTCTCATTATATCCCTAACTTATGGCTAGATGTGTCTGTAGAGTTGAAATTGGAAGTGATTTCTTTCCCTTCATATGTAGGAGAAATGATCACAGCTAACAATCTTTGTGTGTAATCCTTGATGATCATTTCTATACAACAATCCCCAAATCATTTTCTCCACTCTGACTCTGGCCTCGTGTGAACTCCAAACTCATCTATCCAATTGCTTAGAGACCTCTCCACTGTAGTTTCTGCGTTGTTGTTGTTACGTGCCGTCAAGTCATTCTTGCACTTGCCCCGTTGCATTGCAATTTATGGGTTTGCATACCGAAGTGAGTGAAGGTTAAGGCCATGATTAGGGACCGGTTTAGGGGTTGCCCTTCAAGGGCACAGAGCTTGTATACATCCTCTTTGAAACTCTAGCTTCTCGCATGGTTCTTAGGACTTAAGTGAGCACTGAAGAAAACAGTTATGGAGTGAATGAAGGAATGAGGGATGAGCGCCAGAGCACAAAGATCAAAACGGTGCTGAGAGGGGGAGTAAATAATCTTAATGAGGATATTAGCAAACCCCACGACTGGCACGATTCGAAAGATTTCACACATGTGAACTCATTTGATTCTCATGTAATCCTCTGCGGTATACATATATTATTATTCTCATTTCTCCAATGAGGAAACAAGAGGATTCTAAAATGAAGTAGCTCAGGTATGGCCACACAGCTAGTTTATGGCTGGGATTTGAACCCAGAATCCCTGCTATTAACCCCCCATTAGACCAAATCTAGAACTTCATGTTATTATAGCAAATACTTAAATTCTAGAAAATAACAATTTTGCTGAACTTTAGAAAGAAGATTAGAATGGGAAAACTATTAGAATTTCATTTTTTCTACTGTTTTTCTTTATTAGGAAAAGATTTTATTGATATCTTGACTAATATTTGACATGTCATATTGTAATGTCTTCTACTTGGCTGTTTTATTTTTTTTATTTTATATGTGTGTGTGTGTGTACACCATCAAATCAGATCTGACTGATACAGGAGGAGAGTGTTCCTCCTTCTCCAGCAGAGCATCTGGTGGATTTGAACCGTGCACCTCTGGGATTGCAGTAGGCTGTTTTATTTTTTAACTTATTGTCATTTATAGGTTTTCTTACCTAAGTGAGAGGCAGTGGTGGTTCATTGGTGGAATTGTCTTCATTTGTGCGGGAGCTCTAGGTTCGATTCCTAGCCAGTGCACCTCACATGCAGCCGCCACTCATCTGTTAATGGGAGTTTGGTGTTGCTGTGAGATTGAGCAACTTTCAAAAGAGGTTCGAGGCTAAGGCAGACTAGGAAGAAAAGCCTAGCAGCCTGCTGCTGAAAAACCACTGAGTAAAAACCCTATGGAGTAGAAGGATCAAATCTGCAACCAGTTATGGCAATGACACAAGACCCAGCAGCATTTTGTTCTGTTGTGCTCAAGGTAGACATGTGTTGGGAATTGACTTCACAAAGCTAACAATAATATGACTAAGTAAGTAAAAATTAAGGACATGATTAGGAATAAACTAACGAGTCACACCTCACTTGCACAGACCTCACAACTTCATCTTTGAAATATTAGCTCCTAGCATAGAAGAGATTCTGTTTAAGGAGGGCTAGAAGCAGAAAGTATGTGACTTTGGGAATTCCTTTGACACTCAAAGACCAAAACACTAAGAAATTGCCCTCCGCCAAGATAAGTAAATATTTATGCCAAGCAAGTGCAAATTAATGCTGTTTTCATTTTTGTTGTTTTGGAACATCCTGGGGAAGCAGGCTAAGAAAATTTATATACATCCTTTCAAGGCCTTTTAGAAACAGCACTATAATTAAAATGATGAAGAGATTTAGAACGGTTCAGTGTTGTTATATTTAGAGTGCATGATTTGATGTATAGGATTTTAAAGCTATATTCCTATTTTAGTGTTCCTTTCAGTTAGCAAGCACATTAAAAGTACAGTGGAAATTGGCTCCGTGACAGCACATCCCCACTGATGAAAGTATAATGAGGAAGGTTATGTTATGGTTTTATGAGCATCTGTGTATCCTTAGACAAGTTAACACATTCTGTTAAGTACATAAAGACGACGGTAAACTACAGGTCCAATTGGTTGTAACCTAAACCTTGGGATATAGTTTCTGCCTTTGCCCCCATCTGTATTAGGATATAATCCAGTGATTGAGGCAGTGTTTCTGATATAGAGTGTGCTCTGCATCGCGTTAAGAGTTGAACTTGGTCTTTGACTAGTCATTTCCATATAGCTCTGGTTGTACCCTCTAAGAGCTGTGATTATATTGTGCTAATTTGACTAATCTATTTCTGTAGGGTATGGCTCCTGATTGGTTTTGATCAAACATTCTTCTAAGTGGCATAGCGCTGGTCTGTCCTCTTGCTGTACAGAGGTAACTCATAGTTGCTGTGATGCTGAGTATTGTGATGCTGATGTGTCAGATACAATAATGGTCACCCGTGGTGGACAGTGTTTGGTGGAGCTCCCCGATTAAAACACGCTTGGAAGCAGGGGTGGCATCCACTTCCGAGATAGCTTGCCTCTCTTTGAACTTGGAGAAACAATGAAAGTTATACAAGTGTGCAGGTCTTTCGTTCGTAGGATCGCTATGAGTCGTCTATGACTTGACCGCACTTAACAACCACACCATAGTTCCTGGTGCACAGGTGGTTGTTCTTAGGTGCCACTGGATCATATGGCCGTCATCAGAAGGATTTGGGGGAGGAGCAGTACATTCAATGACCATTTATGTAGTGTCTGCATTGTGCTAGGCCCCAGGACAGAGATGAGGGAGTCACAGTCATTGTTGAGCCTTCCCTGTGGCATTGACATGAGGTCTGATAGTTTTAACATCCAATGGGAAGCTGCTTTGTGCCTGTGGAAGGAAAGGTTTTGTTTGCCTCCAGGAGGAAGGCTTTGTCAGGGTGTGCTGATTTGATTACTTGACATTTTCCTTTTCATATTTTCACTAGGGATCAATGGCTTGCAGTGTAGAAATCAGATGGGTTGGCACTTTGTAATGTGGGTGATTAAAATTTTCCCCGAGAAATGTAGTGATGACAACAGCTATAAATAAAGTCTTAACTATTCATAATTAATTTAGTCATAGTTTATATATTCTTAACAAATGTTAGTAGTGCCATTTGTAAATATATCATTGACTTGAAAATGAAAATGACTTATTGGATTTTCTAGTCCATTTTCTGTCAATGCAAAATTGTTCCCTTTAGTGTTTTCTTAATTGTTTAAGCCAGTCAGTCATGCTTTTTAATGACTTACATATTAATAAATTAAGATTTGGAGCCCAAGGAGGGAAAATGTATACATATATTCATATATTATGCTAAATTATATTCCTTACAGGGGTTCATATTCTTGGCAATATGGAAAAGATTTGCTTTTTAAAAAAGGAAAGGAGACTTCAAATTTTAAGAGGTTGTATTGAACTTAATATAAAGGCTAGTAGTAAGCAAATTACAGTTATTAATAGGATATATATCTGAGAAAAAGGACCATATTCTCTTAGCCACACCCTTTTGCAATGTTTTTGTTTCTTTTATTATTGTAATAATTTTGGATACGATGAACCCTAGGTTTGTATCAAAGCATCCTGGAAGAAAGGAAGGATTGACTCTTTTAGCAGGGGATGACTCTCTCTGTAATAACTCTGCTTTCATCCCTGGCACAGCCAAGTGCAGCTCTTCACTGCTAAGCCCCCTGCTGTTAACCCCAGTACCTGTATTATTACCAAGAAACCCCAGGCTCTTGAATCCTGTGGCCAATGACATCTCTATGTGTTATGTATGTGTTTCTCCCTCCCGTTAGAAGTGCTGTTCCCCTTTTCACTACATTTCTACTTCCCAAACGTATGCCCAAGGCAGAAAAATGTCTGTGATCAGAGCCAACTAGTATTACAAATCTTTCAAAAACTAAACCAACAACTCTAGTCTCGGGGGACAACTTAGTCAGTTGGCCTAACATAGTTCATAAAGATAAAGTTCTACATCCTAGTTTAGTAAGTAGTGTCTGGGGTCTTGAAGGTTTGCAAGCAGCCGTCTGTTGGTCTCTACTCATCTGGAGCAAAAGAGAATGAAGCAAACCAAAGATGAAGACAAAACGAGCTTCCAGGAATAGTTTCTGAACAAACTACGGTCTCCTCTAACCTAACACCGGAACTAGACAGTGTATGGCCGAAAGGTCCCGCGTAAAATGGAAGAAAGTTGTAGAAGGAAATGAAAATGCCTTTAAAAAAAAAAAAGCTAGACCTTCTGGTTTGATAGAGACTACCATCACCCCAAGACACCCTTGTAACGTGGAACTGAAATTATTCCTGAAGGTCACCTTTGAGCCAAACCCTAGAGTGGTTTATAAACTCAACAGCATCACCTGTGAGTAATATTCTCCAGCTAACAATTTACTATATGGGACCAGATAGCCAACAGTTACCCAGAAGGAAAGGTGAGAAGGCAAAGAGGCAAAGGAAAGGTAGATCCCTGAGAACAGGATGGAAATGCTGAGAATACTGACACATTGGGGAAATTGTAACCAATGCCACAGAGCAACTTCTATAAAAATGGTTAAATGGAGTCCTAACTTGTGGTGGAAACTTTCACCTAAAACAATACAATAAAATAAAAATTAAGACGGCGAAGGCCAGTGAAGAAAAGAGTTGAAAAGCAGCTGCTGGACTGGAGTACAGTAGAAAACACAACAGACACCAGTCCTCTTTAAACATGGGAGCTTGTCTAATATACGAAATCCTTTGGCATTCGTATATGGCTTTGTTTTCTTAAAGTCTTTAGGTACAAAGAGCGTTCTGCCCATGACTTAGTGATTTAGTTCTGTGTGAGTTCAGCATTTCGTCCAGCTGTCCTTTACATTGGGGAACCAGAGACTTGACATGGCTGCACCTTCCGTGCCACTGACTCAAGGGAAAACATGGCCCAAACCAGGGACCGTGTCAGGCTGCCCAACGCCACCTCCCAACTTTGACACTATTCCCACTGGAATCACTGGTTTAAATCTAGTGCGAGTTATTTATCGTCACAGTTTGAACTCTTAAGAAACAGGCAAGGGTTCCCCCTCCCTTGCTTGAGTTTAGAGAAGAATTTTTTCTTTATCTTTGCATGCAGTTAAGGCTATAAAAGTTTTGCCTAATACCATTCCTCTGACTTCGTATCTCTTATTTTATGCTAAAAAGTCCAGTGCCATGGAAGGGCTGCGGTGGGATCCTGAGAGAGTTTAGGAGAATGGGAGAAACTAGAGTCCATTTAAATGTTCATGAGAAAGACCAAGTAAATGGGAGAAGTTGAGCATAAAGCAGCGAGAGGGAGACTCAACAGTGTCGCGTTCCTGGTAAGTGAAGAGAGAGAGGCTTTATCCATGACATCACTTGGGAGTAGGCTTCTGGGATACTTGTGCAGGAATCACGTGGACTCTTTGCCGCATGAATGATCGCAGCCTTGGATCCTGTGAGGAGACAGCCTGCCATCTATGCCGCGCTCGCCATCCACACTTAAGGTGTAAGATGGGGTGTCACGTGCTTGTTTATTCCCCCCTCCTGCCTGTGGTGGTCACGCACTTAGTGATAGGAACTGGCTCAGATTCCTAGACCAGTGGCCCCTTCCGCCCCATGCTGTTATTGAACAGTGTTTTTACTGGTTTTGTAAATGATCTTCATTATTTTTAATTACCGATTAGCAATTTTCTCTGCACTCAGTACATTCCCTTTAGAAAGTTCCATTTGGCCCTGGTTTCTGCATGTGGAATAAATCTGAGGGGCAGAGTCTTTCTTTCCTGCCAAGAGAGAAAGCAGTCCTCTCCTCCCACTTTCTTAGACCATGGTCCTTCTACTACTCAGCTCTGTGGTCTTCTCATATTACTTCCCATTTGAGATGATCTTGTTCATTGTGTAATTATTATGACCTGACTCCTCTGCCAGCCGTAGAGCCCCACAAGGATGTGAGATTTCTGTCTGATCACAGCGATAATTCAATTTCGTAGGACAGTTCGTGATACAGAATGCTCTGTCCAGTCAGAAAGAAGTCTCCAGCGGGTTTTCAGAGGCAGTAAATTACAGGGGAAGAGATAGCCCATCTGTCTTCTGTGGAGCAGCTGGCGAATTTGAGCCATGTACCAGTGTGCTGGGAGTACAACTACTTAGCATTAAGCCACCAGAGCTCTCTGGATAGCCGGTAGACCTTACCTAGGGCCATACGAAGAAGCACAAATGTGCCCTTTCATTCTAATGAGTTAATTTGTATGCTGAGCAAAGAAAATGGAGAATATAGACTGTAGGAAGAAGAATGTGACATCAGTATTGGAAGAACACTTAACAATCTATGATATGCAGGTGACCCACGGTTGCTCTCTCAACGTGAAGAGCATTTAAAGAAGTTAATGAATTCCGTTGAATTACGGTGCTGTTGAGGAGTATTCAGTATCCCATGGACTGACAAAAGAGTAAACAAATCTGCAGGATCTGCAGTCAAAATACTCCTTAGGAACAAAGTTGGTGAAATTTTGTCTCACGGACTTTGTGCGTGTTATCAGAAGGAGTCAACAATCGGAAATGAACATCATGCTTGGGAAAGTAGAGAGTCAGTGCAAGATAGGAAGACCCTTAACAAAATGACTGTACCACCCATGTTTATCGTGGCTTTGTTTACAATAGCAAGGAGTTGGAAACAACCTAAATGCCCATCAACAAACGAAGGGGTAGAGAAGCTGTGGTATATTCGCACAATGGAATACTATGCTGCATTGAAAAACAAGGAACTAATGAAATATTATTCAAAATGGGTGACCCTGGAGGACATTATGCTGAGTGAGGTATCTCAGTCACAAAGGGACAAATGCTATCTGGTGCCACTGTTGTAGAATGAGGCTGACATCGGGATGTGGGTAAGACTAAGAAAAACTGGATGAAATATGTTTACGGCATTGAAGTCTATGGGGGAGAGAATATTTTATATTTTAGGGCATTATGTTTATCATAAGAGTCCGGTATGAGGGTTGCAGAGTGGATTATATTGGGGGCTTGGGGGATGTGTGTGGGGGATTCCGTACCAATGAAGGAGTTTTTCTTTTGCGTTTGAAGGAGAGGGGTGCAACAATGAATGAATGAAATCCCAAAATCTCTGTAGATGTTCATTGAAATGAAAAATAAATAAAATATTTTAAAAAATGACTGTACCAGCGAGCGTCAGCACAGCGATGATTGTCAGGATGGTGCTGGATCCACATGGTTGCATTCTTTTTGTACGTGTGAGTCCTTTGAATCAGAGTTGACTCAACAGCTCTTAACAGCAATAATATACCAGTAGGAGTCTATAAGGTTCTAATACATGTCGTTTCCCACTCAATACTCATTACTGTTTAGTCTGAACCAATTCATAGCTGACTCTCCATTGCATTTCCTAGGCTGTAAATTGCATGGGAGGAGATTGCCTGTTTAGAAGTGCCAGAGGCATGGCTTTGCATTCAACAACTCCTTCGAAGTTGAAAGAACATTTCCTTTTAAATGAGTTTTTAGTAGGGTAGCATGTGTTTATTTGTTAATTTTTAAGACAATATTTATGGGATTACTTCTGTGGTCAGGGAAGTGGGTTGTTGTTGTTTGGAGCTGTTGAACTGAGTACAATTTGTAGTGACCCTGTGAACAAAAGATCTGAACCCTATCCTTTCCTCTGACACACTCAAGCCCATTGCTGCAGTAACTGTATCAGTCTACCTGGTTGAGGGTCTTCCTCTCCTTTGCTATCCCTCCACCTTTCCAAGCATGATGTCCCTCTCCAAGGAATAGTCTCTGTCAACATGCCCAAATTATGTGAGATGAAGCTTTATAATCTTTGCCTACAAGGAGTGCTCTTGCTGTACCTTATCCAAGACACATCTGTTAGTTCTTCTGGCATTCCAGGGGATATTCAGTATTCTTCTCCAATACCACACTTCAAAGACATCAATTCTTCTTCTGTCTTTCTTATTGATTGTTCAGCCCTTTGATGCATAGCAAGTGACTGAAAAGACCATGGTCTGAATCAGGCATACCTGAGTCCTCAAACTAACATCATTGTTCCTCAAGAATTTGAAAAGGTCCATGATGGCAGACTTTCCCAGTGCAAAGTCTCCCAATCTCCCGACTGCTGGTGCCAACTGTAACGATTGTGGATCCAAGTAAGATGAAGTTGTTGACAATTTCAGTAATTTCTCCATCTATCATGATGTTGCCTGTTGGTCCAGTGACGATGACTTTTATTTCTTTTTTCTTGATGTTGAGATGTAGTCCATGTTGAAGGCTGTAGTGTTTGACCTTCTGCAGCAAGTGCTTCATGTTCTCCTCATTTTCAGCAAGCAGGGTTGTGTCATCTTAACAAGGGTTATTGATGAGTCTTCTTTCAATCATGATGGCAAAATTCATGAATAATTTGCTCAGCATACAGATAAAAATAGGTGTGGCGAAAGGATACAACCCTGGCACACACACCTTTCCTGATTTTAAACCATTTAGTACTTATTCTCTTGCTCTGTTCACACAACACCTTCTTGGTCTAGGTATAGGTTTCACATGAGCATTATTAAATGTTCTGGAACTCCCATTCTTCTCAACGTTAGGTATAATTTGTTATGATCCACACAGTCAAATGCCTCTGAATAGTTAATAAAGCACAAATAGACAGTCTTCTGGTATTTTTTTTGCTTTCAACCAGGGTTCATCTGATATCAGCAATGATGTCCCTGGTATCACGGCCTCTTCTAAATCCTACTTGAACTTCTGGCAGTGCTCTGTATATATACTATTCTAGCCATTTTTGAATGATTGTCAATAGTATTTTGCTTGCATGTGATATCAAAAAGGAAGCTCAGTGCTGTGGAGTTGATATTGAATTGTGAGAACCCACTATCAGATTTTTAAGGTTGTAAATCTTTATGAGAGGGTACTATCAGTCTTTCTCACAAGGAGTTCCTGGTGGGTTTGAACTACCAACCTTTAGGTTAAAAGCGCAACACATAAAGCACTATGGTAAGATATAGAAGTCTGACTCATAGTGACCCTGTGAATAACAGATCTGAATCATGTCCTATCCTGTGCCTGAAGTATGTGAGGCACTCTGTCTGTACCCTCTCCAAGACATATCTGTTTGTTCTTTTGGCTCTCCAAGGGATGGTCAGCGCTCTTCTTCAGCACTACAGCTCAAAGACATCAATTCTTCTGTCATCCTCATTTATTGTCCAGCGTTTCCCTTAGTTTCTGTTTACTTGGAAATTTCCCAGTGTGACCATTTTATTTGAGGAACCATTTTCCTAGGCATACCAATTCCTGGCTGGTAATTTTGTTTTCCTTTCAGAGTTTAACATAAATAAGTCTTCTCATTGTTTTCTTGCCTGTGTGTTTTCTACTGTGAAATCAGAACTTGGTCTTAGTGGTTCTCATTTGTGAATAATTGTTCCCTTTCCTGGGCATTCTTTCTTTGTTTGTAATTTTTGAAAATCTGGTTTTTATCTGTCTCACTGCCTTCCTTTTGAGGTCTGTTCTGTTTGGGGTTTGCATCTCCAATGGATAGTGTCTCATTTTCCATAATATTTTAGAGGGTTTTTCCTAGTAACTTTGCAGTGATTTCTTCTGTGCCTTTCTTTTTCTCTCTGTTCTGGATTCAGTCACTCGGAAGTCATTCCTCTTGATGTTGTTCCACATAATTCTTAGGCTTTCTTAACTTCTCTTCCTATTTTTTTTTCTGATTGTTCTTCTAATAGATTAGTATTGAAGGATTTGGCATTCACATCCCCAAGTCTGTGTTCGTTGCATCTGTTCTGTTCTTTTGTCCTTCCAGCATTACCTGTGTCTAAAATTTTAGTCTTATTGTTCAGAATTTCCATTTCCAGCTTCTATTTTTTAATTTTTCATTTATTTTCTCTTATTTTTTGGTCTTGTTTTTTGAACCCCTATGGAATTTGGCTCTGTTTTTCCTTGATTTTATCTCTGTCTCCTACAGAGTTTTCCCTAAGTCTGATAAAGACACCTACCTATCATTTCTTGAATTTCTCAGGAGGACGATAGAAGAGCGTCTCTTCCTCCAAGAGCGTCTCTTCCTCCGAAGCATTTTATAGTTGTGTATTATGGTCACTGTTTTGTTCCATTTTGCCCTGTTCTTTGAATGATTTAAAGGTCTATGTTCCCTCTGGGAGGCTGTTGTTTTGTTGTCTTTGTATTATTTTCTTTAGACATATCTCAGTGACTCATGCAGGTGTGCTGTGCAGCCTGCTAGCTAGATCATTCTGGATGTTTGTCTCTTGTCTTCTAGTGGGTGTGCTAGAGGATGGACGTATGTGTGTTGCACTGTGTGCCGTTTGTGTAGCGTGCTTGAGGGCACACTGGGTTGCTGTTGATTACAGCCTTTCCTTAATCAAGTGGAGCAGAAGCTGGCGTCTACTTTTATTCAATGTGTAAACCTGCAGGAGGGTGTGGGGGAGTGGAGCTATGTGGATATGGTTACTGTTTGTTGACAGGTGAGAAAAAAGAAAAGGGAGGGAAAAACACTTCAAACCAAGGCTGGACACTTGGAAGAAAGAAAAATCAAAACTAAGAAGAGTACAAAGGAAGGCGAGTTAGAATAGAAAGGTTCAAGTGGGGGCGCAGAAGACAGGCAGAGAAAGGAAATATTATAAAGCGAAGAAAAGGGAGAAGAAACAAAAAAGAAAAATCTAAAACAAAACAAAAAAAATGATCCACCAGATGCTCTGCTGGAGGAGGAGGGGCAATCTCCTTCCTCATGTACCAGTCGGATCTGCTTTGACGGGACACGCACAGAAATGAATAAAAGAAAAGAAAATAAATTTTAGAAAAACCGAAACAAAAAGTGATGGGAACAAAAAAATAGAGAACTAAAAAAGGTTGTGTGGTGGTCTTACCACTGAGGTGCAGGGTGGGAGCAAGATAGCGCAGTGTCCCTGCCAGTCTAAAAGGAGGTTGGCGTTGGCATGGCTAGTGAGGGCAGAATTTTCCTCATCTGAAAAGTGACTGAAGTCAAGCCCCGCACAGAACTTCTGTGGTCTAGAGGGCAGTGAGAGTGGGGCCCCCAGGCTAGGACAGAGGAAGAGTCCACTCAGAGATGGCACACCCTGCTGGTGTGAAGGGACAGCGACTGCCAATCAGAGCTGCCCAGGGCTGGTGCCCATGATGCACTGCTCTAAATGTAGGTGGAGGTGTGCTGGACGCAGAATCCACAAGGGTGTCCAGTGAGAGGCAAGGACGCGAGTCAGAGGTGAGTCCCCACCATCCCAGGGGCTGGCTGGAGGCCAGACATGGCATAGTCTTCTGAGTGAGGCTCTGAATGTGGAGTTGTGTGTGTTCTCTGGGTGTGCAATCTTGACCTCAGCCGCTTGAAGGATAGGGGAGAAGTCACTCCCCTGAGCCCCAGAACGATACAAGGTTTAAGAAGGGTTTGCAACTTTTCCTTGTACTGACCAGAAAGCTGTGCCCACAGTTCAAAGTGCCCTCACTGCACTGTTTGCCGTTTGCAGCTCACTCATTGCTTTGTCTGTCTCTGTACTGGATGTTTTCACTGAGTTTCTTCCTTCAGTCCACATTCAAAGTACCTCTTTATCTTTTCCTTTGAAGTCCAGGATTCCAGGACTCTCATCTGTGTCTGTTATCATGGCTTTCTGGTGTCTTAGTTGAAGAGGGTCTGGGCTGCTCTCTATCTAGTCTGCTATCTTATTCAGACTACAAAGTGGTAAGAATTCTTACATTCCAGTATAAACTATGAGATTGTATCCTTCCACTTTGTGCAGTCAATACATATTCTAATTTCCTAAGTTCTCTAACCTTGGTGTGGCAAATATTTTTTAACCTTGGGAGAGGAGTTGATAAAGACAGTGGCTACATACTAAAGTTTGAATAGTTTAAGGTCATCAGTGACTTCTTGTTTGATCAAATGTGTGGGTCATTGTCCCCCTTTCACATATCTCGTGAGTGGCGTAGTCCCCTGGCAGTTGTGATGCTAACCCAAAGGCCATATTTGAATCCCTCAGCAGCTCCACAGGAGAAAGATGGGCAGCTCCTCCTGTGAGACTGTCAGCCTTTGAAAACAAGCTGGAAGGTCAGCTGCAAGTTGATTCCAGTTTAACAGCACTGAGCTGATTAAATCTTGTAGGAGACTAGATATAGAGGAAGTTTTAAAAGCCTCAAACTCAGAACCGTCCCTCTAGTAGATTTTCAGAGGCTGGAAAGTTGCACGGGAAGGTATTTCCCACCTTCCTCTTGTGGAGGCCCCAGTGGATTCGAACCTCCAGCGGTCCTTTGCCTGATGGACCACCCCACCGAAGCTGAAGCTCCGTGCAATATAGAGGAGCCTAGCGATTGAGTGAATTCAGTCCTCTCAGCTAAGGTGTGGCAGTCACACCTCTGAATGTAATCTCAGTAGGGAAACGAGTCTTATCAGGGTGGGCTGGGTCTTAAACCCGATCACTTTTGAGTTACAGAAAAAGAACAAATTAGGCACAAAGAAATTAGTACAATGCATGCAAGATGAATGCCATGTGAGGCGCTCGCTCTAAGGAACTGAGAAATGAAGGGTTGTGGAAGCTGACGAAAGGATATTCTTCCAAGGTCTATAGAGAAGGAGCACCTTCCCACGGGCCAGAGCCCAGCATTTGGACGGCAGAACAAACCACTGTGCCTCGGAGAGCATGCAGCCAGCGGGCTTCACATCCTTCAGGTGGATCGACATGGTGACCGCTGCAATGGGCTTGAGTGTGTCAGAAAGTGTGACGGCACACAGTGACGACAATAGGCTCCTAAACTTTGAGAAAACAAATTTCTGTTCTTTAAGATCACCCGCTTGCCATATTTCTGTTACAGCAGCACTTGGAAACGAAGCTACATGCCAAGGCCTGACAGTGGTTTCAGGATTCAAAATGCTACCTTAACACAGTAAAATAAAGCAAGGCCAAAGTTCTTTAATTATTCTTTTGTTTGCAGTGGGAGATGGCAGTTTGGTAGAGAGGAGAACTGGCGAATTGGATCTGAGGTAAAGACACAGCTCCCACGTCATGTTCCCCAGTCCAGAATGTAGATGACAAGGCTGAATCACCACATTACTGACTACAAATCATCGCCATCTCAGGTGACTGTTAATCTTCCTGTGCCACTCAGCCTCCGGTTACTTCAGCCTTTAGAACATGATTGTAATAGACAAGGGCTTCCTCATTAGCTGGCGATGACTATAGAAACTCCAGAGGCGTAAAAGCAAAGGGCAAGAAAGATGACAGGAAAGAATAAAAGAGGAACAGAGAAAAGGCAGCAGAGATGGCAGGTACAGAAGTGCACATTAGCAATGCCAGTTCACAGATTCAATGGGCAACTTCCAGACTCTGCGCCCATCACCACAACCTGGATCTTTGTTCAAATCACAGATCTTGTGGACCTTCACTAGAGGGTAAAGATCAGCAGCCCTGTGGGAGGGCTCTGGGGTCTGAATTCTGACAGGGTCCCGAGACCAACCGTGCTGAGTCTGGTTGATTCTAACTTGCAGTGGCCCTGCACCACAGACTAGACCTGCCCCGTAGGTCTCCAAGACAAGAAAGCTTTATAGGAGTGCATTGAGTGACACATCTTTCGCTGGTGGGTTTGAACTGCCAGCCTTTTGGTTTGTAGCCTATTGCTTAATGGCAAATAAACAAAATCCAGAATCCACTGTGAGTCAAACTGTCCCACAGGATTTTGAATCACCAAGTTTTTAATTAGCAGCCAAATGCCTAACCACTGTGTCCCCAGAGCTCTCCTGCCTTGTCCCACCCAGGGCATATGGGTCCAAACTTGAGTAGCCACGTGGTAGAGGTGATCATGAAAAGCTCGGCGGCCTAGTCCTCAGGAAACTTGTACTCCTGACTCAAAGGAAGGTGCCTCCCTGGCTGTTCAGATCCACCAGTGGCTCCTGTGGAAAAGGGGACCTTCTCCTCCCATGCAGTTGACAGCCTCAGAAACTCAGTGGAGCATGAACTTGGGTCATTCTGACTTGATGGCAATGAGTTTGAGTTTTGAATGACAAAACAATGTTTCCTACAGCCTAAATGTCCAACCATAATCAAATGGATTGCGGTATTACGGTACATTCACAAGATGGAATACTGTGCAGCATGCAGGAGCAATGATTTTGTCAATCACTACCTAATTTGGGAGGAACTGGAGAGCATTATGTGGAGTGAACTAACCCAGTCCCATAAGGACAAATACTGTGTAAGACTATTATTGTAGAACATGTATGAGAGTCCAAGGGGGAGTGTGGAAGCTGAAGGGGGAAGATGGATGGGAGTGGAGGGGTGGGGGTGGGGGGTTAATCATAGGATCACACAATTTGATGGACAGAGGGAGAGGTTCATAAAGGAACTAGGAAAGATCTGGTGTGGAAAACAATGTATATGACCTTTGTAAGTAAACCAGTATAAAATACAAATTGTATTTAAAGCCCCCACCAATGTTTTATAAATAGAATGTTTTCTTTATATGTTATTGCTTGGTCCTTGACCTTGGGGGCCCTGGTGGCCCAGTTCAGGTCAACCAGTTGCTCCACGAGAGAAGGATGAACAGTTTACTACCTCTGAAAACTTGCTGGTGGGTCAGCTGTGGGTCAGTTCTGACTTGACGACGTACAACAATACGTGGCCTTGTAAAGTAGATTTGGCCTAGGTTGATTTTCCAGCCTTACAAATGAGTAGACTGAGATTCTTAAATGATTTTTCCAAAGCTGCTCTAATGCAGACAATAGAATGAGGACTGATAGGCAGTTCTTTCTGTTCTTAGATGCCATTCTTTCTATTAAAGCAAGACACACACACTAGAAATCTTAACAACTTGAACTCTTAGCCGTTGAGTTTCAACCAGCTCATGGCTAACCTGCCAGCAAGTTTTCCGGAGGCTGTAAATCCCACAGGAGATTGCCTAGCTTTCTGCTTTGGTGCTGCTGGCGGAACCACCAGGGAGGCAGTGCAGCTCCCTATGGACGGTGCCGTTCAACATAAGGGCAAGTGCTTAGACAACCCAAGCACTATACACCCCGCAAGGTGCTGCTTTAGCAAGAAAATGGTCTCCGACTCAGGGTCTTAGAAGTGCAGTAGAAGATATTATAGAAAGATTTTTTTTGGTAAGTTGTAGCATTTTGAAATTTAAGACACATTGAGTATTTCACTTTTCTTTCTTTGGAGCTCTCAACTGATAGAGTCATTTATTCAATAATTATTTTATATAATTGAGATACTTAGTAGTACAATTTGATGAAAACATTGTGTTTGTAACTCTGAAAACTTTCTCTGTTTTGTACATAATATCTTAGCCTCATTTTATTATTATAAGGCACTCATTGCCATAGGAAGGCCCTCTATGAGGTGGATTGATTCAGTGACTGGGATAATTGGGATGGGAGTGTCAGAGACAGTGCGATTGGCACAGGACAGAGCGGAGTTTAGGGCTGTTGTACATAGGGTCGCTATGAGTCGCAGGCGACTCGACGGCACATAACAACAACAACAACAACAACAACAACAACAACATTGCCATAGAGTCAGAACCACCTCCTAGCTGATCCTCCATTGGGTATCCGGAGGCAGTAAAGCACACAGAGGGAGATCACCCCTCTTTTTCTCACAGAGCAGCTGCTGAATTCTAACTGTCGCCCTTTGGGTTGGCAACACAGCTCCCTACAGACTGTGTTGCTAGAGTTACTCTTTTTTTAGAAAGACTATCTACTGATATACAGCTTTATATTTTCATCTTTTCCACCTGCAAATTCAATAGCAAACCTGTACCCAGTATTTAAATAAGACCCCAGTTATCAATGGGCTACCAGTTGACATGTTTCAACTAACAAATAGCCCTGGATTCACTCTCCAGTTCATACTATGAAATGTGGAGGACAGCTGCTTGGCCAACTAACTGGAAGAGATCCATCTGTATTTGTTCCCATTCCCAAGAAAGGTGGTTCATCAAAATGTGGAAATTATCAAACAATATCATTAATATCACATACAAACAAGATATTGTTGAAGCTCATAAAAAATTACAAGCACAATATATTGACAGAGAACTTTCAGAAATTCAAGCTTGGTTTAGAAGAGGCCATGGCATCAGAGATGTTCTTGCTGATGTCAGATGGATCCTTGCTGAAAGTAGAAAATACAAGAAGAATGTTTATTGTGCTTTATTGACTATAAAGAGGTGTTTGACTGTGTGGATCGTAACAAGTTGTGGCTGACATCGAGAAGTATGGGGATCCCAGAGCACTTATTTATGCTTATATTGTAGTTGTGTACCATCTATCTAGTTGGAACCAACCCATAGCTGAACTCCAGAAGGTTTTCAGAGTTAGTAACTTGCCTGAGAGATTGCCCATCTTTCTTCCATGAAGCAGCTGGTGGATTCAAACCTTTGAGTTGGCAGTGCTATTCCTTACCACCAAGGCACCAGATAGGGAACTTCAACCACAAAGGCACATGATTTGAATCCTCCAGCTACTCCTCCCATTGTTAGGAGACACTATTCTTAAAAAGGGTGTGATGCTTGAAAAGGTGGAGAGTCAGCGACAGGGAGGAAAACTCTGAGTGTGACAGAGCGACACAGTGACTGGGTGATGGGCTCAGAGATGATGCGGATGTCAGAGGACAGGAAAAGGGTCAGATCTGAGGGTCACAGGATCGTTATGAGTTGTACTGGACTGCACCTAATGACACCAACCCAGTATTTAATAGCGTCTTACTAAGTCAGTACTTTCAAGGGCCCACTGTTTTCCTTTTCCTGCTCCCTTAGCCACCATTTAGGATGGGAGTCACCCCTTCAGATGTTCACCTTCCTTTGGTCTCCCCAATTTATCGTTATTGATTTTCATACCTTCACTCTCTGTGAATGCCACAAAAACCTGCCACTGCGCACACTGACCTTCCGCCAGGTTCCCCGGCTAGAAATCTTTTTGAGAGGATGCTGTCCGTCTGCTGAGCAGCGGCTCTGTGATGCGAACCGCCGTTCGTTCATTGAGCAGCCCAAGCCCATAGCACTCTGTATCTCCAGATCTCTGGTGAACGCACTCCTTAATGTTCCTCATAGAATAGTGACGGACAGGCTGTGGAATGGCACACCCCGAGCTTGTCTGCCACGTAGACTCGTGGGTAGGAGGAGCTAGTCACACTGACCTCTGCCGCCTTAGATTTGTATGCTAAACTGTGAGCCTAGCGAGGGATTCTGTATTGGTCATGTGCAGCCTGCCCTTGTTTCTTGGCAAGCAGCTCATGCTAAAGGTCTCCATTGGCGGCCCGCACACTGCAAGGCATGCCAGAAAACTTGTGCCAGAACTTTCTAGACAAGCCTGATAGTTTCCTAATGACAAATTCCCAAATCCTCTCAGTGTTCCTTTCCTTTTCTGTTATCTTTATTTCTGTAGATTTCTTCCCACCCCCAGCATCATTTTCCCCTGCAAAAAAATAGACGAAAATTTTGACTAATACTTCTTCCGTGTTTATATATTACACACGAATGATTCTTCTCTTGAGTCCTTAGCCCTAGGTGTTTATAGCTTTGTGCTCGGTTTCAACATTTTGGGCTTCTATTTCTTAAGTTTACTCTTTACATATATTTGGAATTAACGTTGTCTTTCTTCTGCTACTCTTGCCAAAGTCCTTCACTGGTGGTATGGGTGGCCATGGATGTCTTGACCAAAAGAGGTCTCAATGTGGAAAAATTGTAAATGTCTTCTTTTAGGTATAGAGAAGTGCAAAATGCTCCAATACTAGCACAGTAAGAATTTGAAGGTTTCAACCGATTATAGGGCTGGGTAATGTGGCTTGATGAAGAGTGGAATTTTTGACTTGGTGAAGCAGAGTGCTCAGCTAGTAACCAAAATAGTGATTGTTTGAACACAACACTTACTCAGTTCCTCAGTCCTTCAGGTCCCTATGTGTCAGAATCGACTTGATGGTAATGGAGTTAGGGTACAGGTGACACTGAGTGCTACGTGATCTGGGTGTAAGAGAAGGTAAACCCGGAGTCCTCAAGTCCTCTAACCTGGTGGGCAGCTCCTCCGTGTAAGCTGCTGGATCCTCCTGAACTCATCGCATGCCTCTGAGAAACGTGGGAGACACCAGGCAGCCAGAGCCCATTCCTGCATGCTCATGTCATTGGTTTCTTGGTACTGCTTGCACTGCTTTGAGAATAAACCAAAGTAAAAGTGACCTCAGATCTGTAGAAAATGTCCTGATCTGGCCTTGTGTAACTGTAGTCAACTGTTCCTCTGCTGTCTGCAAGGCTCCTTAGACCTTATCTATAGATCTCCAGGCCACACACAAAGGCGAGGGCTCTGCGGGCCGCTTTGCCAGGATCCTCCTGCTTTCCAGCTCTTCCCCTCTTCCATTTCTCTTTCATCCTTTCAAGAAACTTTTATTGGGTGCACCAGCTACTTTTTTCTGGGCTCTGAGGATACAGCAATGATTCAGCAAGTCAAGAATCCTACCCTCATGCAGCTGTGACCATAAAAGACGAGATCTTTTGATTACGTAGCACTGTTCTCTTAGCAGTCACTTCAAACTTTTCCTTTGTATGTAGACTGTAAAGGCCATAACCATTCCCCTTTTGGATCTTATAAACTCCCACATTCAAGGGTGTGTGTATATAGGGGTTTATATGTATATAGTATGTATATGTGCTTGCGTGTGAATATGTTTCAGGTACATATTTTTTCCAAAACATCTGACCTCTATACCTCTCAGACTTCTTGACTCATCCCTGCCATTAAATCAGTAGATTTTAGTGCCTCAAGGAAAAGTAGATAGAGTTTTTAAAAGTAGTCTTTACTTGGAATTAGTCATCAAATTAAATGTTTCCAAGTCCTGAGGGAGACAGTGGCCTTGAGAGGCAAGAATCTCAGTCTCAGAAATTCCTTTCACATTAAAAGGCAAAGAGATTGCTATTTCCACTTGGATGGCTACACTTGTAAAACGGAAATTCAGGTGCTGGCAGGGATGTAGAGCAACTGGCACCCTTCTCCATTGCTGGTGAGACTGAACAGCGGTGCGGACAGAGTGCGAAACAGTTTGACGGTTCTCCAGAAAGTTAAACATGGAATTCCTATAGGATCTGGCAGTTCCACTCCTAGGTATAGAATGAAAACCCCCAAAGCAATGCTTGTACACAAGTGGCCATCATGGCTTGATGATGATGATGATGATGATGAAGAACAATGTGGAAACCATCAACCCAGATGTCCCTCACAAATGAATAGGCAGTATGAAAAGTGTGTTCAATGCTAATGAGCTGTTCATGTGAAAATTCTTTATTTTTTTTGTTCAATGAATATTTTAATTTTTTTATTATTATTAATTTTAATGAAAGTTTACAGAGATTTTGGATTTCCATTCATTCAGAAGAAATTGGCTGACACAGAGGAATTTCATGATACAACATATGAGCAAGAACCTGTGGTGATGAAGGAGGAAGTTCGAGTTGCTATGAAGGAATTGGCAAAAAACAAGGCTCCAGGAGTTGACAGCATACCGATTGATTTATTTCAACAAACAGACACTGCCCTGGATGTGCTCACTAAGTAGTGCCAGGAAATCTGGAGGACAGCCAGCTGGCCAACTGACTGGAAAAGACCGATATTTGTTTCCATTCCAAAGAAAGGTGAACCAACAGAGTGTGGAAATTATCAAACAATGTCATTGATATCACATGCTAGTAAGATTCTGCTGAAAATTATTCAAAAACATTTGGAATAATATGTCAACAGAGAACTGCCAGATGTGCAGGCTGGATTTAGAAGAGGTCATGGTACTAGGGATATTATAGCTAATGTAAGATAGATCTTGGCAGAAAGCAGAGAATACCAGAAGAATGTCTATCTGTGCTTCATTGACTATGCAAAAAGGCTTTTGATTGTGTGGATCACAGCAAGCTGTGGCTGACTCTGAGAAGAATGGGAATCCCAGAACATTTGACTATGCTAATGTGAAACCTATACTTGGACCAAGAGGCAGTCGTCAGAACAGAGCAGGGAGACGCTGGATGGTTCAAAATCAAGAAAGGGGTCCGTCAAGGAGGTAGTTCGTCTCCATACCTTTTCAATCTGCATGCAGAACAGATAATCTAAGATGCTGGGCTGTACGAGGAGGAATGTGGCATCAAGATTGGTGGAAGAATCGTCAGCAACCTGCGTTATGCAGATGACACAACCCTGCTCACTGAAACTGAGGAAGACCTGAAGCACTTGCTGCAGAAGGTCAAGGACTGCAGCCTCCAATATGGATTGAAGCTCAACATCGAGAAAACAAAGATTCTCACCACTGGGCCAATTAGCGGCATCAGTATGGCTGGTGAAGAGATTGAGATAGTTAACAGTTTTAGTTTACTTGGCTCCACAGACAACACTCTTGGTATCAGCAGCCAGGAAATCAGGCGATGAATTGCATTGGGAAAGTCAGCTGTGAGGGACCTCTCAAGAGTACTGAAGAGCAACAACGTCAGGCTGGAGAATAAAGTGCGCCTGATCCGGGCTATAGTCTTTGCAATTATGTGCTATGCGTCAGAGAGTTGGACAGTGAATAGGGATGATAGAAAGAATTGATGCCTTTGAGTTGTGGTGCTGGAGAAGAGTGTTGAATATACCATGGACAAACAGGTTTGTCCTGGAGAGAGTGAAGCCAGAATGCTCCTTGGAGTCAAGGATTCTGAGGCTTCATCTGACATACTTTGGGCATGTTGCAAGGAGGGACAGGTCCTTGGAGAGGGACATCATGTTTGGGAGAGTGGAGGGGCGGCGCAGGCAGCTCTGACTCCCGACAGCTTGATAGGTACAGAACGAGGTGTTGCTCAAAGTCATTGGGAACCTCAAGCCCATTGTTGAGGCTACCACGTGAGTTCACCCACTGGACTGTCTCTCTGGTTTTTGCTGACCCATTGACTTTAGGAGCCCTCGTGGCATAATCCATAGAGAATTGTGCTGCCAATCCAAAGATGAAGGTTCAAATCAGCCGGTCGTTCTTCGGCACTGCAGGGCAGGTTCTTATCACTAAGCCACCAGAACTCCTCTTCAGTTGCTCTTCAAGAGTAAGGTGTGCAGTCTCCTCCATTCATAGCCTCGGAAAACCTGTTGGATGTCAGCTATGTGTCGGTTCCAGCTCATTGGCACTGGGTTTTCTGCTTTACTAAACAAGGTCTCTTTTCCCCTGTGATTCGTTTTTACCTGTCTGAAGGAAAAGGGCCCAAGCCTCACCATCCTGGAGTATTCTTCTAAGACTTTTGCTAGTCCACCGTGGAGTCACAGATTCCTTGTCAAGATAGATTACTTGTAATGCTTTCTGATTCTGCAAGCAACTTCATTCAAGTCAATGACGAAGCTTAATATTGCTGGTTTGTCTTTACCTTGTCTGAAAATTTGATGTGTTTCTACTTTTAACAACAAGTATTCACGTGATGATGCTACACGGTGTCCCATGTTAAATGCATCAATTTCTTTCTGATCTTCCTTTCTCATTGCCCAGCTTTCAAGTGCATGGGAGGTGACTTAAAATAGCATGGCTCAGCTCTAGCTCACCTTAAAGATTATGGTGATATCTTAGCTTTTTAAGAAAGCCCACAGACTTCTTGAAATTGAGTGGGGATTCTTGTGTGTGTGTGTGTGTGTGTGTGTGTGTGTGTGTGTGTGTGTGTAAGGAGGGATTTTGCACAAACATATTTCTGGGGAGAGGAGCTAGAGTCAACAGGAGAATCTTAGGCACCACTCGGCTGAGAACCATTCGTGAAGTGTCGAGCTTCTGGCAGTGGCAATTCTAATTCCTTCTTGCAGGTTACTCCCATGTAGGTGTTCTCTCTGTCCCCACCTTTCTCTTTTTATTTGGCAAAGTAGTGCACTAAGAACAGAAGAATGTCGTTCCAAAGCCACTCTCTCCCATTGCCATGCAGTTAGAACTGATTCATAGCGGACCTTCCAACAGGTTCAGAGACGGTTACTGCATGGGAGGAGATTGCCACCCTTCCTCCCACAGAGCAGCTGCTGGATTTGAACCACATGCCTGTAGGTTGGCAGCACAACTCTAGATCCACTAGATCTCCCACTCAGAATACATGGGAACTAAATGGAGAGAGCTAAATGGGTGATTTCAATGGGTCATTAATCCAAGAAGACTTTCCAGAAGATGGCCCTTTGGATGTGAGGTCTAGTGGATGGTTCAACCCTAAAATCCTTAACTGGAATATTGGAGGAAGGCTCCTTGGACAAAGAGGCCAGGGCCGGAGATCTGGTACTGACTACAAAATTGAGTATCAAGTTCACAAGCACGACAAGAGATTTCCCCTTTGATTGTGTAAGACACTATAAATGAGGAAGGCCATTGCCAGATGGAACACTTCATGAGCTCTTTATCATTATAAAGCAGGCAGGAAGAATTGACTGACCTGGTAGGTTAATCAAAATTCTGAGCAGTAGCTCCATTACATGATAATTCAGTGCACAAGATTTAGACAGCCTCTGTCTTCACTAACAATATAAATAAATATAAATAT
>NW_006399766.1:29750257-29766996 GCF_000299155.1 Elephantulus edwardii
TATAAATATAAATATATCTTTAAAACAATATCTTGGGGTTGAGTACAGAGTCATAATAAGTGTCTTCCCTCACTGGATTGCTAGGAATTGTGGGTGGCACTTGGCCTTTCAAGGTCACAGAAAGCATCTATGAAGCATGAGCTGCTAGGCTATAATTCACACTTTGCCAAGGTGTTTAGTTTTTGTAATGAAAATGTCCTTGGCATCAGTGGGAAGTCCCTAGGACCAGGTGGCTTTATGACAGGACCGCCTCGGAACACTCTGTTATTTCAGTGGTGTTCCTGAGCATACCAGTTCATTCCCAGCAAGAACTGGCCACTTTAGCAGGCATGCCCCATTATGGAATAAGTGTGTCCCCATTTCAATAACAGGTGTGCGTCTCTGTGAATCAAGGTACATACACACACATGTAAAATACAATTTTGAATTATCATGATGACATTACTATCTCAGAACAAATGTTTCTAAAGTGATTAAGTGATTTTAGGGAGCTCTGGTTGCACTGCAATCCTGAAGGCATAAGGTTCGAATCCACCAGATGCTGTGCTGGAGAAAGAGGGACAATCTCCGCCTCTGCCAGTCGGATCCAATTCAACAGCACACACCAAGTTAAAAAAAAAAAAAGAAGTGATTTCTGTAAAGCTCATAATTGGTGTGACTTTTGAAGGCCAATCAGACATTTCTAGGGACAGGGGTTGTTGAAGAGCATGCTAAAGAAGACCGACTGGTGGCCTCGTCAAGGGCCCCTAATTTCATGCCTCGTGGGCATTCAGGCCTTTCCCTCTACCAGCTGGGCATGTGCATAGACCTCCCGTAGATCCAGACTGACAGAGACTTCTGTGTCAAACCACGTAAGAGATGTCTCAAGTTCTCAACCTAAACATCATCATCAGCCCCTGAAGACTAGTTAAATGTGGGTGCTGGGCCCCTACTTCCACACGTTCTGATTCAGTAGATCTGAAAGAAGAGGAGAATGGTGAATTTACATTTCTATCAAGTGTCCACTTTTGCTGATGCTACTGCACTTTGAGAAGCACTGGTTTGGAGGAAGGGTACCACTGCTGCAGCTTCAAGGTTACAAGTCGTTAATCAAGAGAAGCTGCTCAAACAGTTGTCATAGTTAATGCGCCGCATGGAGAGAGAATCGAGTATAGTGGTGAGTGGGCTTCAGAATCCGCCACAACTCTCCTCATGGGATCTTGATTTAATTCAATGATTCCTTCTCTTCTATTAACAGCCTTTATGAGGAGAAAACACTACAAACTCAGTCTTAGAGATGCAGAGAGAACTTGTACATGAAAGCTTCGTTTGAGAAGCTTACACTCCAGAAGCTCTGATGCAACATGTGCAACAAGGAGACAAGTTAACAATGCCAAGTGCATATAGAGAGCCACAATGCCAAGTGCATATAGAGATCCAACTGTTCATGCAGTGACTTTCCCGTGGTTCATTCAGCTCCCACTCTCCCCAGCCATCCAACACCTCTTACCCCGTTTTCAGTCTCAGCCTGATGACCTTCCTTTTTACTTCGAAGAGAACACTTGAGCAATCAAAAGAGAGTTCTGTGAGCTCCCACAACTACATTTCTCCAGCTATCTGAACCTGACCCTGAACCCGAACCCGGCATTCTCTCCCCTCACACTAGGTAAACTGGTTATGTTCTTGCTACTTCTGTGCTGGCCTAAATCCTATCCCTCCTACTGACCCTGGGAGTTCTTTCCCACACATCCTCCCTCTCTTACCAGTCTCCCCGTCTCCCCTCTACGCTGCTGCATCTTTTGTATCAGCATGAAATAGGCTATTGTATCTCTCTCATCATTATCAAACCTTTCCTTGACCCCCCCCATCTTTCTCTAGCTGCTGCCTGTAGCTCTGTTCTCTTTTATAGCAAAAATGCTCAAAGAGTATTTCATACTTGTCTTCACTTCCACTGCAATGTAGTTTGTATTCATCAAAACTATTCTTGTGAGGGCCACCAGTAACCCCTGATATCAAGACACAGTGGTGGTTGGTAAGTCTCCGTGGAGCATCACATTTCGCATACTTGAGGTCTCTTCACTTGGCTTTCAGGACACCTCTTAATTTGAGTTTGACTCTTTTCTTATTGTTAAGTGTCATAAAGTTGATTGTGACTCATTGTTATGTGCTGTCAAGTTGACTATGACGCATAGCAACCCTGTGAACAATGACTCTGCCTGTTCTGAACCAACCTCCCCGTCTCTGACACACCTGACCCCATTGCCACGGTTAATTGTGTCAGTCTGTCTAATTCAGGGTCTTTCTCTCTTGCACAGGCCCTCCACTCTTCAATCATGATGTCCTCCAAGGACTGGTGCCGCCTGGCAGAATGTCCAAAGTATGTGAGACAGAGTTGCAGAATCCTTGCCTGGTTTCATCCTCTCCAGGACAGATCTGTTCTCTTGACAGTTCATGATATGTTCAATACTCTTCTTTAGCACCACAACTCAAATTATCAATTCTTCTTCTGTCGTACTTATTCCATGGGCAGCTCTTAGATGCACAGCAAGTAATTGAAAAGGCTGTGGCCTGGATCAGGTGCACTCTAGTCTCTAGACTGATATCATTGCCCTTTTTCACTCTGGACAGGTCCTTGACAGCACATTTTCCTGATGTAACTAGTCTTTTGATTTTTCCAATTGCTAGTGTCAAGGGTGCTGATTTTGGACCTGAGCAAGATGAAATTGTTAACAGTCTCTTCTCCATCTATCATGATGTGGCCTCTTGGCCTGGTATGAAGGTATGAGGTGGTGAAGTACGAGGTTCTGACTCATAGTGGCCTTAGACACAAAAGAACAAAATCCTGTCTGGCCCTGCACCATTGTCACGGCTGTGGCCTTGTCTGCACTCATTATTGCAGCCACTCTGTCCATCTGTCGCTTTAACAGTCATCCTTTTTTTTTTTTTCTAACCCTCTATCCTACCAAGCATTATGTTTTTCTCCACAGAGTGCTCCTTCCTGTTAACATGTCCAAAGTACACCAGATGAAATCTCACCATCTCTGCATCAAAGGAGCCTTCTGTCTGTACTTCTTTCAAGATATGTTTGTTCGTTCTTCTGGTACTCCAGAGTAGAGTCAATATTCTTCAATACTGCAATTTAGAGGCATCAGTTACTCTTTGAGCTTCCTTAGTCTTTGTCTAGCTTTCAAATGCATATGAAGTGGTTGAAGACTTTGCTTATATTTGAAATATGGATGACATAACTCCCTGTATTGCAGCAACACTTAAACCACCCCATTGCAGCAACTCAGGCTTTAATTCTTCTCTTTCTGGTCACTAATTTATCAGTCTTCGTTTATGGTTTGCCTTTCTAGTCTCTTACCAGCGTAGTACTCCATAACTTATTTGTTGGACCTTTTTTCTCCTCTATTTATGAACACTTCATAAGCTTCAAATACTTTTAATATGCTGATCAGGAGATGTATTGCATTTGGAAAGTCCATTGTCAGGGACCTCTCCAAATTACTGAGGAGCAGTGATGGCAGTTTGAAGACCGAGGTGTGCCTGATTCAGCCCACAGTCTTTCCAATCACTTGCTATGCTCCTGAAAGGTAGACAATAAGGATGGCAGAAGAATTGATGCCTTTGAGCTGTGGTATTGGAGAAAAGCACTGAATAGACCTCGGATTGTCAAAATAAGAAACATATATATTTTGGCGAAAGTGTAGCCAGAGTGCTACTCCTTGAAGGCCAAGATAGTGAAGCTTTGTCTCACATACTTTGGGCAAGTTGCTAGATGGTGACTGCAGCAATGGGCTCAAGTGTGTCAGAGATGATGGGGATGGCACAGGATAGAGTGGGGTTTAGATCTGTACAGGGTCAGTATGAGTTGGACTTGACTCACTGGCACCTAACTACAACAACAGGATACTGGTGACTTCAGAGGTATTTTGATGAATGTGGTGCCACAACCTGTGACCCATACTCGGAAGGGGAAAAGAAATGCACGGGGCTGCGAGGCCATAAGTTCCTGCCCTGGTCAGGATCTCATACCTGCTGTCACTGAGTCAATTCCAACTCATAACTACACCATAGAACAGAGGATAACCACCCCAGAGTAGGCTTTCTTTCAGCTATGTGCTCAAACCACTGACCTTTCTGTTAGCAGCCAAGTCTTTAACCAGTTGAATCAACCAGAGAGCCTTCAGTCAACAATAGAGTTTGCCCTGTGGGCAAAATCTACCTCATTGTCTATTTTTTTTAAATGAAATTTTTTTGGGTTATCAATCTTTTTCTTCTGGAGTTCCAGGAGTATTCTGTAAATTTTCATTGAGACCCTTGTCTGAGATGGTATTACCAAATGTTTGCTCCCAGTCAGTAGGTTTTCTTTTCACTCTGTTGGAAAAAGTTTTTGATACGCACAGGGATTTAATCTTTAGGAGGTCCCATTCATCAATTTTATCCTCTCCAGATTGTGCATTTCTGGCTGTATTTGGAAGTCTCTTTATACCACAGACTAGGCTGTCTAACAGTTGGACTAAAACTTGGACTTGTTCTGGGTGATATTCTTTGCCTCCCCACGTCTCTAACTTACCTCCCCAATAAACCCCATTCCCGGTACCATACCTATGAGTCTGCAATGAATAAACTGACTCATTGCTATTGGTGGGGTTTTAAAGGCACCGTGGGGCTGGGCTGTGGGTTGATTTTCTGCTTTCTGCTCTGGGGCAATGAGGGGCTGTGCTATTCTTACCCTCTCTGGCCCTTTCAGAGAGGCACTCATGGCGCTGTGACCCAGTGTGCCATTTTCTCCTCTTTAGACATATCCTCTTATGTATGTACATATTGTCTCTGATGACTTTTATATTACAACTGAGTAGTTATGACAGAAACTGTATGGCCCATGAACCTAAAAATTTCCATTATAAGAAAAGTTTACTTACTCTGGGGACCGAAAATCTGGGACCAGATGATAACTGAATTGCTGCTGTCTGATAGATGAAGAGGAGTTATCCAGGCAAAGAGACCATTCAAGGACCTGAGCACTGTGAAGGAAGGGAGTATGGGGAGATGAGGCAAACTGATGGGAAGCTAGTGTGTCTGGAGAATTCAATCAACCATTAGAATATGCCACATAAGGGTAGTTAAACATCAAGGTAGTTATTTGCACCAAATGATACTATTGTTGTTGTTATGTGCCGTCGAGTCACTTGCGACTCATAGTGACCCTGTGTACAAGAGCCCTAAACCCTGTTCTATCCTGTGCCAACCTCACTGCCTCCAACACACCTACTCCCACTACCCAATCACAGAATCGATCCATCTCATCGAAGGTCTTCCTCTCCTGCACCGTTTCTCCACTCTCCCAAACATGATGTCTCTCTCCAAGGTATGCCTAGAGTATGTCAGATGAAGCCTCAGAATCCAGCCTGCCTTTATTCTCTCCAGGACAAACCTGTTTGTTCTCCTAGCAGGCCATGATATATCAACACTCTTCTCCAGTACCACAGCTCAAAGTCATCAATTCTGTTTCTATCATCCCTAATCACTGTCCAACTCTCCAATGCATAGCATACAATTGCAAAGACTATAGCCCAGATCAGGCGTACCTTAGTCTCCAGTCTGATGCCGTTGCTCTTCAGTACTCATGAGAGGTTCTTGACAGCTGACTTTCCCAATGCAATTCATCTCTTGATTTCCTGGCTGCTGGTACCAAGAATGTTGACTGAGGAGCCAAGCAAACTAAAACTGTTAACCATCTCTTCACCATCCATAGTGATGCTGTCAATTGGCCGAGTGGTGAGAATCTTTGTTTTCTTGATGTTGACCTTCAATCTATATTGAAGGCTGCAGTCTTTGACCTTCTGCAGCAAGTGCTTCAGGTCCTCCTCCATTTCAGCAAGCAGGGTTGTGTCATCTGCATAATGCAGGTTGTTGATTCTTCCACCAATCCTGATGCCACATTCCTCCTCATACAACCCAGTGTCCTGGATGATCTGTTCTGCATACAGATTGAAAAGTTATGGAAACAGAATACATCCCTGGTGGACTCCCTTCCCAATAACGATACTATAGTAGTAATTTTAAAATATTACTGTACCTGAAAGGCATCTGTGAAAAGCCTGGTTCAGATTTCTGTTTAAGTAGGTCTGGATGAGGCCTTTGATTCTGTACTTAAGTTCCCAGGTAGCACCAATGTGACTTCTCTGCAGATAGCATTTTCAGTAGTGAGCCGTTTGCCACGGGGAATGAGCTAGGCATGGTCCAATTGACATAGGGTGATCAGATGAGGGCCGTGATACAGAGAAAAGCCTGGAAGGTGGCTGACAGGTTTCTAACTTGAGCAAGCAGGTGGTGCCAAGTGTTGGGGTGAGCAGGAAGGCTGAGCGCTGAGCTGAATCCTGCATGAGCCGCATTTGAAGAGAATCAAGAACTCGACCCATCGACCTATGGTCAACTCATCTTTGACAAGAAGATTAAATCAATTAAGTGTGCAGACTACAGCCTCGTTAACAAACGGTGCTGGCAGCATTAGACAAACCAACTCCAGGTGGTCAGGAACCTAAGTGCAAAACCACAATCTAAAAAGATCATCAGAGAAAACAATAGAATCAGTTCTAAATCTGTGACGTTACTAGGTGTTCAAAGATAGCCAAAAACCCCACAACCAGGAGAGGAGAAAACAGATGCTTGCAAAACTTCAACTGTTCCTCATGAAAGTAAGATGTAGAACACTGCCTTCCTTCTTGGGCTGTGTTATGTCAGTTGACCTTGATGTCCCCTGAGACTCATTCTCCCAGAGTTTTGGACTGTGATGAAGAAGCTACAGAGTATTGACCCCTGTTGGCTCTGAGCTAGATAGAGTAGAGGTAGAGGTAGAGATAGAGATAGATGAGAGAAAGATATAGAGATATCTATATATTTATATATATCCATTTATAGCATATGCTAATATGAATTTAGGAATCTCATCTACCAAACCTATGTATGGTCATAGCAAACTTCTTCAGCCTGCTCTCTGGAATGAGAAGGTAAACCTTGGACTTTACACTAAGTTATGGTCTGCAAATGTTACTCAAGTTCAGCTTTTCTTTATTTCAATCTAGAGACTTAGAAAATAGTATCACCTCTTTTCTTCCCCAAAGGCTTTTGTGAAACTAAATTCCAAGTAGGCTGAGCTCTTGGAAGAAAGATATGATATATGAGAAAAAAAAATTGTCATACATACACTGGGTTCTTTTTCAGCCAAGATGAATTTTAAGACCAAAATAAATTGAGTTTGTCTGGTGCCGGTTAATAAATATAAATGGATATAATAAAACATAGCTGCCTCATAGGGAAGTTGAAAGAAGTAATTGATGCTTATAAAGTTCCTGAAGTCTTTGAATTAAGGAGGCTAGAGTTTTCAGGGTATGATTACCTTCCTTATTATCAGTATTATAATTAATATGCACATATCTTTTTCAGCTCTTAGGAATAGCTGATACTTTTAAAAATCCCCACCACTTTAAAATTGTAGTTTGAGGAGTTCATCTCAATTTCCACCAGAATTCTGAGTCATTTGGGTGGTGGTGGTGTCGATTAAGACTCACGAAGACCCTATGAACAACCAGTGCAAAGAGTCACTGGACTCATTCTGGTATATTCTGCCACCTATATTTGATCCTCTTTGGAATCTGCCTTGCATTTATGGCAAAGAGAATGTAAATAACCTTATGGTATCATTTATTCAGGCTTGACAGAATCTGGAGCCAAAGAAAAGGGAGGACAGATTTTTTTCTATGTAATACAGTTACCTCACATTGCTGTGACATTTGCTTTAAAAACATTCTTCCAGCTTCATTAAACTGTCTTTGATAGATAGCAACTCAAAAGTCCCTGTCGTCTAGATGTTCAACTTCCCAAATGGTGGGCATTAGAGCTGGAGGGAGGAGCGTGGGCGGTGGGGCGTGATGTAGCAAGATGAGGAAGTGATCAGGGGTCTGTAAACAGCAAGGACTTTTTGGAACTTTTGAGAAACATAGCTGTATTCATTTGTGGAGAGGGTAGGTACAATGAGTTCAGATGAAAAAGGAATGTCGCACTTAGGTACATACTGTTCAGGACACAGAACAGAATGCCTCTGTCCTCCGCCCGAGCTGCCCTGAAACGGCCTTTTCCTCCCTGTGTACTTAAAAAACACTTGACTGCTCTTCGCTCTAAAATCCTTTCACCGTTGTTATCTATCGGAAATTATTTTATAAGAAAATGTTGCTTGGCAGCAAGGAGAGAGGGGAGGGGAAATAATGGTTCCTTACTCGTCTTCTGCTGCCACCCCTCCCTGCCTTAGGCATCAAACACACAGAATCAGCCTCCTCCAGATCTAATCACATTGGAAGTGATCTGTCCCAGAATGTTCTCAAGGGAAAACAGGCATTTCTCTCCCACCACCCAACGAGGCAGCAATGAGGTTATGTGAGCTTATCTGTGGTAAGTTCATAACCACACTGGCTCAGTCACACTGGAAATAGGAAAGGTGGTGGTGACGTCTCGCTCCCTCACTTGTGCTGTCTCTCATGTGTGTGTGTCTGTCGGTCTCTCTCTCTCTCTCTTACACACACACACACACACACACACAGAGACAGAGAGAGAGACACACACACACACACACATACACAGACACACACACACACAGAGAGAGAGAAAGAGAGAGATTAACATCCAAGTAGCCAGAAGCAGAGGTCCGTAAGACTCTGCAGGTCCTCTAAGACTGACCTGACAGAGCACAAATGAACACTGCCTGGTTGAAAATGACGAAGCATTTAAGTTAGAGGGACCTTAATAAGAAGCCCTATCTGTCATTCATGATGCATTAGGATAAACAAGGATCCCTGGTGATTAGAGCCTTATATCCCACACTGCTGACTGATGGATCCGCAGTTCAAATGCACCAGTCCCTCCTCCAGAGAAAGATAGGCATTCGCCTCCTGTGAAGATTTACCGCTTAGAATGTGCTCAATGGAAATGGGATTGGTTTTTGGTTTGCTGACCTAAAGCTTGGCAGTTCAAACCCACTGAGTGTAAACACAGAAGAAAAGCCTGGCGATTTGCATTCATAAAAGAGAATTCAAGGGTGGCGCTGCAATCCCAAAGGTGTGCCATTCAAATCCACCAGATGCTCCGCTGGAGAAGAAGGGGCGATCTCCTCCTGTGTGAGTCGAATCCAATTTGATGGTACACACACACACACACACACACACACACGAAAAAAGATAACTCTTGTGGCCTAGTGGCAAGAAACTGCTCTGCAATATGAAGGTATGCGGTTCACGTGCACCAGATTCTCCGCTTGAGAAGGAGGGGCAGTCTCCTCTTGTACCAGTTGGACCTGACTTGACAACACACAACAAGGGAAAAAAGAAGTACACCTGTGAGCAGGTGTACGCCAAGATCCGTGGAGTGGTCATGAGTCAGGGTCACCTCAGCAGTTACAGATTTCATGTTTATTGTGGCTTTTGTTTATGGCAATGGTTGTACTGAGGTTTTCCTCCTTGGGGGTGGCTGAGAGGGAGAGGAAACCGCGCGTGTGTGTGTGTGTGTGTGTGTGTGTGTGTGAGGGAGCGCTGGTGGCAAGAAGTTGCACTGCAATCCCCAAGGCACGCGCTCGAGGCCATAGCTGCTCCGAGGGAGAAGGCTGGACACTCTCCTCCTGTGTGATTAACTGCCTCTGAAAACCCACCAGAGGGTCAGCTAGGGGTCGGTTCCAACTCTGTGGTACACAAGAACAGCAACTGCGTATCTGTTTGGGAGCTCTCCTGGCTTGGCTGTAAGTTGTGCTGCAATCCCAAAGGTACACAGTTTGAATCCGCCAGCTGCCCTGTGGGAGAAGGATGGACATTCTCCTCCCACATGATTTCATGCCTCAGAAAACCCGCCAGAGGGTCAGTTATGCGTCAGTTCTGACTTGAGGGTACACAATAACGATAATATATACACATATAAGTGGTAGTCTCTGTTATGCACTGTGCCCAGAGGTTTTTAGGCATGTGGGCTGAGTGTTAAACAAGGGAAGTGACCGGGTCCCCTCACTAAGGGATTGTTACCATGAGGGGATGGTGTTTGCCAAACCACAAGCAGCGCCACGTTTTTTGAGAAACTGCAACTTCCCGGAAAATCCAGGATGTGAGGAAGATGCAGCAATCTCGTTGCAGGCTCACTGGGAACCCATGCAGCTGAAAGCAGAGATCCAGGATCAAGCTCCATGTAGGTTTGTCCCGAACGCCGTTTTCCTCTAAGGAATAATTGGCATTTTGCACTGGAGTCCTGGACTGAAAACACATCCATGTGCACAGAGCACATATTCTCAATATCGTTCATTGTGCAGCTTCTGGGTGCATTATCAGACCTAATTGTGCCGCGCTCCTGAAGAGCTGTGGCTCTGCCTCCAGTCACCACAGGTCCGGTCCCCAAGTCAGAAACGTGGCACTGCCCTGGAAGAGCTCAGATGTCGCTGGGCGGCATCTGGGTCCACTGGCTGGGCCGCCGTTGAACAAAATAAATATTCAGTGTCTTTCAGCTGGGCTTGAAGTCGGCAGCCTGCTCCTCAGAGGAAAAAGGTCAAAAGGAGGCCATGACTGGGTGACCTGGGAGCCATTTGGTTGTGTATCTATTGCAGCTGGGAAGAGGGAGGGAGCTTTAAGAACAAGAGGACAGGGAGGGCTCCATTTGGCAGAAAGAGGGAGGGGAGGAGAGAAGGAAACCAGAATTACTGCAATCGGATGTTAATAATGCAGCGCCCTCACACTATGTGCCCTCTGTTGTTTTATGTTTGAAAATCCGCCGTCTCATTTGGACTGGCCCTCAGGCCAGAGGCCCCCCCGTGTGTGAGGGTGCAGACAATGCTGACACAAGCTGGAGCAAGACGAAAGGGGACACTTTGTAGCCTCCGGAGACCTTATAGGGGGTGGTTTTCACACTTGTCTCCAGCCTCTCCAGCCTGGTTGGAACCTTAATGGGCCTGGAGCTTGAGGCTGCACCAGGAAACGAGCTTGTGTGGAGACTCCTTCCAGTACCGCCAAAGAGGGTTCCAGGATCAGGAAATAGCCCCCGTCTTCACAGGGGCAATTTAGTTGTGGTTCATGTACGCTCTTCTGTTCACAGCAAACCTACCTTTTCCGGAGCCGAAATGAGACTCTGTTTAATGAAGAGGCCATCGTGTTTGGCTCCTGAGTAGGCCCACTGTCTGGGCTTGTCACACTGGGCAGTACAAACAGTTAAGTGCTTAGCTTCTAAGCAAAAGGTTAGCAGTTCAAATCCACCCAGAGTTTCCTTGGAGGAAAGGCTTGGTGGGCTCCTTACAAAAGATAACAACAGTCAGTTCTGTTCTGCACAGAAGGTGAGGCCATCAGCCTGCACGCATGACCCGGAACTTGTGTCCCTAAGCGCACTCGGGCCTTCTCTCCCCTTACAGGACGTGGGCAGGTGACCCTGGCCTCAGTAATTGAATCTCAGGATGCTGAAAGGGAAGGTCGACTCTCTCCCCAGCACACCTTGTACACATTCTGAATCTGGGAGAAGGAATTACTGAGCAAATTGCAGGCAGCGTTAGACTCCTTACCAGTTCCCAGACACTTACACAGTTTGTAAGGTAGAAATGATCTTTACAAGTTATTCTGAAAACTACACAAAGGTGCTCCCAACCCAAAAAAGAATAGATATATCCGGTGACTGGGGCTAGGGCGCTGTGTGCGCAAAGGGTGGCGGCCGTGGCCATGGCACAGTGGCCACAGTCTGGTTGTGAGTTATTGGAATCTTTTTCTAAATTAGAAAAAGGGACAGCTTAATTACAACTTTCGAAAATGCAGATGGTAATGAAAGGTATTCAGATAAGCAAAGGCACTTTCCTGTGACAAAATATTTCATTTAAAAAAATAAAAAAAATTGCCAAATGTGTAGGGCCTGGTGTTGATGGTGATTGGTGTAGATCCTGTCAGAGAAAGCCCTGCCCTTTGAGGGAGGACGATGGTGGCTCAGTTTAGGAGTCTCACCTTTCGTACGGGGGACCTGTGTTTGAGTCCCAGCCAGGGTACCTCAGGAGCAGCTGCAATACTGTTGTGAAGCTAAACAGGTTCCGGTCCAAGGCTGACTAGGAAGAAAGGCCTGGTGATCGATTTTCAGTCAGTAAATCCTTGTGGATCATGATGGTTGAATCTGCAGCCGGTCCTGGGCGGTGCAGGACAAGGCAGGTTATCTGCTGTGCATCACTGTGTGACCCCCAGAGGCACTCTAAGGGGGACAGTGAGCAGATTCCTCACCACCCATCGCTTGGAGCTGGGTTTCCCCGGGTCATTGGAATGATCTGTCTTATGTAAAAGCTCAGTATTCAAGGAATATGTCATCTCATACCACAAAGGGAATGGCCAAATGTTCATGAAAGGAACACTTATGTACAATAAAGCTGTGGTGTGGGCCCTACTCCTGCACCAAAGTGCATTACTCTCTCCTGCAAGTCTAATTGTTGTCGCCTGCTGCACTTTGCTCCACAGGGGGACGAAATCCCAAGCATAGCAACAGTGTCCAAGCAGAAGCAGCAGTCAGATGTCCTTAACTAGCAGAGGAAAGGCCTGAGTGACGATAATCAAGCTCAGAGCTGAATTAGAAGTGTAGGTACAGTTGTATCAGGAAGCACTAGGGGCCCAAATGGCAAAGGCTTGGGGGAGGTGGGTAGTGCAGGCAGCTTCTGTCCTTAGCTTTTTTTTTTTTTTAATCAGACCTGCGGAAATCGAGTGCTTCTTGGCAGTTCAGCTGCTTGGGCCTCAGCTAGCAAGGAGAGACCCAATGGCAGAACGTTCAAATGGCAGAAAATTGGCCCCGAGTTCCATAGCTACTCAGTGTCTGGCAGGCTGTGTTCTAAACTCACTAACTCAAGGCTGGAGATTTTGGCCCAAGGGGACTGTCTTTCTCTGGAGGGAGCGCTGGTAGATTTGAACTGCAAACCTTTCTGTTAACAGCCTGGTATATTATGCACTATGCCACCAAAAATTTAATTTTGTTAAGAGGGAAACAGTAATTCTATGTATCAGACATATTCTTCCCTCTTTTACACACAGGGAAATGGCGGCTCAGGGCGATAGAGTAGCTGGGCTCTCAGTCTGTGTGAGTGGAGTCCAGGCATTTACCTGCAAAGGCCAGTTGACAGCATAGTGATTTTGGTGAAGGACTAGGCAGTAAATAACTTAGCCATTGTGGCTTCAAACCATCACTACTGCAACTGTTCAAGTCTTCCTTTGTCGCTTGAAAGCAATGCTAGATGAATATTACCATAGAACTTTAGAGCACTAGGCCAGGGCCACAGTCCACACGTGGCTGGAGTCCCGAACTCCTGTCCTGCGCTGTCACATTCCTCTGGCCTAATTGTCTGCAGGAGTCAGTGGTTCTGGATCCCAGGCAGTGCTCTATTGGCAAGATTTGGGTTCAAGCCCCAGAAGTGGCACTAATGTCGTAGGTATGAATACAAATGACACTCACCTCTCTGCCTCCCATTGGGCTGTGTTTCCAGGAGGATGGCAGGGTGGAGCGCAGTGGAGAGACAGAGTCTTCTTCGCACTTTTCTGTCTACCAAGGGGTGAGCGGCCGTCAGGAACCTGCCTGGCCATTCCCTTCAGGCCTCAGCAGCAGCAGGCAGGCCCATGGCACTCGCACACCCATCAGAAAGCCTATTCCTATGGCAAAGAGAAGCTGACGCAGCTCCTATGCTGTGTGAAAGAACAATGGAAGACAGCAACCCAGAAAGTCAGTCAGACAAGAGAGGGGATTTCCAGGCTGATGCTGATACCAGAACAACATGCTGATGTTGACGGCTCTTTAGTGCCCTGGCTGAGATCTGTGTTACTGACACCATTATCCAGTCAAGAAGTCTACTCCTCCCCAGTGTGTCACACAGACAAACCTCTGCTCTAAGATCTGGGAAGAAGCCAGGCTCCAGGAGCGCTCGTGAGGGCCAGAGGCTCATGCTGGAATCAGCTCCGAGATGGTTTGAAGCACTCTTGTCCAGCAGGGAACTGACACCTTTGTGGTGGCTGGCTGCAGAGCCCCCAGATGGAACCAACAAGACCAGAACTCTGACTAGGAACTCCTGCCCTCTCCTGCCCAATGAATGGGTCACTGGTGGGAATCTGAAATACCAACTTCAGGACCTGGTGCCATTGAACCCTCTCAAATAGTCAAGAGAGCCTGGGGCAAGGATTCCCTTTCTTTTTATTTGCACATCTTCAGACCAAAGCCAAATATTTGGCCTCCTTCCTTGCAAGGAAATAAAGGGATAAAGTCCTCTGCATCTCAGTGTTCCCAAGAAAGAACTGAAACAATGAGTTGTACACATTATCGTGTTGTTTTCTTTTTGTCCCAGCCATTTTATAACGTATGGTCAGCTTGGAAGTGGTGACGACTGCTCCTTAGCGTGTTAAGAGAATGTGGCCGAACTGCTGGAAGAAAACATTTGAAAGCACTCTCTTGCTGATGAATTGCTCAAGTCAGCTACTATGTAGCATCTCTTGAGCTAATGCTATGTAAATTTGGCTTGCGTGGTTACTAAACAGCAAAGATCTTTCTCCCAGCTTTGCTAGCAATGAAGTGCTCAGATGACAGAAGTTTCCAGCACCTAGCTGAGACCAGGAGTGCCGCTCCACCTTCCCCGCCCGCTGACATTGGGTTGTGAGCATCTGGGCCAGTTTCCGTAGCCAGAGTTTCTAAGTACAGGACAGCATTACCCAACAAGTCCTGTGCATTGTCTGCTGGAGTGATCGGGGCCCAACGGAGTAAAGGAGGGGCTGTAAGCACAGGGTGTGGAACAACCTTGAGGTCAAGCCTTAGTTCTGCTGCTTCCTGCTTTTGCCCCCACATCTTCTCAGATTAGGCCTTTAAAATCAATTAATGGCAGCGCTACTCCATGTGAGAAAACTCTCAACTCAGTGCTGTTGGATTGGCACTCGCTCCGAGCTGAACATCCAGCAGGTTTTCTGAGGCTGTAAATCACACGGGAGGAGACTGCCCAGCCTTCTCCGCAGGAGAACCAGTAGAGAAGTGGAGCCTTTGGGCCAGTAACTCAAGTCCCTGCGTGTTACATCATCCGAATCATCCGGAACTCCCTTGGGTGCTTGTGCTAAGGTGGTCGGAAGAGTGAGACGCTTGGTGACTAACTGACAGGTCTGAGAAAAGCCTGGTGATTCTGCTCCTGAAAGATCAGAGGCGGGAAGAAGCTATGGAGCAGTCCTCTGCACCTCTGCGGTCACTGTGAGTCGAGATTGTGACTCAGTGGCAACTAACAGCAGCATAAATGCACTAGAACTCTGGAGAACTAGCTCCAGGCTTTGAGACTCCACCTCTCAGCTCCCCCTCCAAGTGACCTATCAAGTTTCTGGCTCTTTGTAGGAAGAGAAGTCTCATCTTCCTCCCTAGGAGAGGCTGGTGGGCTGTAACCAGCGACCTTTCCGTTAGCAGACCTGTGTGTTAGGCACGCGACCAAGGGCTCCTTACGGTGCAAACGGACTTTTTGTTTCCAGCCTCAGGGTGTACACACCTCTTGGCTGGGGAAGGCTCTGAGTGGTGACCCGCTCAACGTCGCCCTCCTCCACTTTCTCCTTGGGGTGATGAGGCAACATTGGATCTTCCGAGGTGCAGGAAAAGGAGAGCGAGCGGGCAGTCCTCCGGAGAGGCAGCCTCGGGAAGTCTTGGCTGTTATTTCCTTGGGGAGCCAGGGACGTTTCTGCCACTTATTTCCTATGATGTGGTTAGAAACGTGAAATATTTCTTTTGAAGCCATGAGTGATGTTAGATACAAAGACAGAAATGCCAGTTGTTAGTGCCAACACCCCCCCCCCACCAGCCCCACCTCGGTGTTAAGCCCACTTAAACTCAATTTCTCCATCAAAAAAAAAATCTGTGCTGTGAGAGAATGTTTTATTATTGCCACATTATTGCCCATTGAAATATGTTTCCTCTGGAGCATGTGATGTCATTTCTACCTCCTGGCACAAACATTCTTGTCATATTTTGTCAATTAAGCATGTCATAGAAGTGAATATTTACGGTCGTGTATGGTTCGGTGAACTGCGTGGAGGAAAGGGGAAGTGATGACACGGGGACCAAAAAGAAGAGACGCCGCTTTTAGCGCCAAGGAACCCGGGATGAGTCCCTGCCCTCGTGATCGCATTAGTGAATATGAAATATAATTATGAAGCTTGTAAAGAACACGCCTCGAACTTTGGTAAGCATTTCAAAGACCAGATTAATATTTCAATATTTAATATCTGGAACGCACGCTTGCGCTCATGCTTGCCAATTCTCAGAGCAAACAAGTCTTGCCTGAGGAAGCAGATGGTACCAGATGCTTGTGGAAGGTGAAAGAGCTTACAGCCAAAACCTAGGTGTGATGGTTCATTTTATGTGTCCACATGGTTAGCTTATGGGGCCTGGTTGGTTGTTCAGAAGCTACTCTAAGCGGTGGTGTGCAGGCATTTTGTTGATGGGAAGAGCATTTACAATCAGTGCAACTTAAGCGAAGCAGATTACCCTTCATAATGTGGGTGGGCTTCATTCAGCTGAAGGCTTTGTGAAAGGGGGACAGAAAAAGCAAACAGAACACCCCCCTGAGATATCCCAGAAGAGAAAGTTCTACCTCAACATTATAGCACAGATATCTACCAAGAGGCTTCAGACTGCCATGTGCCCTATGAATTTTCTGTTTTCCAGCCCCTGCAATTACATAAGCCGAGGTTCCCTCCCCCTCCCTCTCCCTCTCC
>NW_006399766.1:29767193-29806890 GCF_000299155.1 Elephantulus edwardii
ACTGCAATCCCAAAGACACACGGTTCTAATCTGAGCTGCCCACCAGAGAACGACGGGCAGTCTTCTCCCATACTTTATCTGAAAGTTCCTTGGAGGTTGAGCTAGGAGTCATTTCCAGCTTGACAGCACAGAACAACAACAACATGGTCTTTTCAATCACTTGCTCTGCATCTGTGAGCTGGACAATGAATAGGTTGACAGAGGAATGGATGCCTTTGAGCTGTGGTGTTGGAGAAGAGCACTAGAACAAATAAGCTGGCCTTGGAGGAGGTGTGGCTAGAGTGCTCTTTAGGGCGAAGACTACAAGGCTTCATCTCACACTTTGGGCATGTTGCTAGGAGAGGCTATTCCTTGGCGAAGGACATCATTCTTGGAAAGGTGGCGGGTCAGCGAGAGAGAGGAAGACCCTCGACCAGATGGTTGACACAGTGACTGCTGCTGCTGTTAGATGCCGTCGACTCATAGTGGCCCTATGAACATGGCGTTGAACCCTGTCCTGTTCTGTGTCATCCTCATCATCTCTGACACCTGAACCCATTGCTGTAGTCACTGTGTCACTTCCTCTCGCTGAGGAGCTTCCTCTCTTTTGCTGACACTCTACCTTTCCATGCATGATGTCCCTTTCCAAGGAACAGCCTGTCCTAACAGCACGCCCAAAATATGTGAGGTGAAGTTTTGGCATCCTTGCCTTCAAGGAGCACTCTGGCTGCACTGGTTCCAAGATATATCTGTCGGGGGTCTTTGCTTGTTCATGGGATGTTCAGTGTTCTTCTCCAACACCACAACTCAAAGGCATTAATTCTTCTGTCATCCTTGGTCATTGTCCAGCTCTCAGATGCAGAGCGTGTGATTGTAAAGGTGAAGAATGTACCTGAATAAGGTGTACCCTAGTCTTCAAACTGACATCATTGCTCCTCAGCATTTTGGAGAGATCTCTGACAGTGAACTTGCCTAATGCACACCTGTTTTGATTTCTTGACTGCACTTAACCAAGGGTGTTGATTGTGGATCCAAGTAAGATGAAATTGTTGACAGTCTTGATCTTTTCTCCATCTTCCATGATGTTGCCTGTCAGTCTGGTGGTGAGAATTTTTGTCTTCTTGATGTTTAGATACAGTCCATATTGAAGGCTGTAGCCTGATCTTCTGCAGTATGTGTTTCAAGTCCTCCTCACTTTCAGCAAGCAAGGCTACATTATATGCATAGTGCAGGTTGTTGATGAGTCTTCCAATCCTGATGCCACGTTCTTCTTCATAGAGTCCTGCTTCTCTAATGATTTTCTCAGAATACGTACTGAATTGATATGGAGAAAGGATACAACCCTGATGTAAACTTTTTCTGGTTTTAAACCCTCCTGATAACATGTCCAAAGCTTGGTAGGTCAAATGTCACAACCTTGCTTTTAAGAGTACTTCTTCCAAGACAGATGTGTTTGTTACTTTGGCAGTCCAAGGTTTGTTCAGTACTCTTCAGCCACATCATAATTCAAAGACAAACTCTTTTTTGATCTTTCTTATTCATTATCCAGCTTCCACATGCATATTATTTTTCTTAGTATTGTTGAATTGGAATCAACCCATTGCTTCAGCAGGTTTTCCTAGGCAGTAAATTGCATAAGAGGAGATTTTTTATCTTTTCCTCATGGAACAGCCATGGCCTCACATACATATGAGGCTACTAAAAAAATACCATGATTTGGGTCAAGTGCACCTTAGTTTTCAGAGTCACAGCCTTGTTCTTGATCACTTTAAGGAGATCTTTATTAGCATATTTATTCATTTCAGTATGTCCATGGATTTCTTCTAGAAAACATCAGGATAGATGGAGAAAAGATAACTTTTGTTTTACTTGGATCCACAGTCAAGAAATTAAAACACACGTTGCTTTGGAGGAATCTTCTGTCCGGGACCTCTCCAAAGTGCTAAAGGACAGGGATGTCAGTTTAAAGACTAAGGGGCACCCAGCCAAGCCATGGTCTAGTCAGTTGCTTCCTATGCAGCTGAAAGTTGGACAGTGGACAAGGATGACAGGAGGAGAATTATGCCTTTGAATTGATGCTTTGTTGGAGAAGAACACTGAATAGCTTATGGACTACCAAAAGAACAAACCAATTTGCCTTGGAGAAGTGCAACCGTGGTACTCCTTCAGGGCAAGGATGATGAAACTTTGGCTCTCATACTTTGGTCAGGTAAGAAACAGTATTTGGAAAGAGATATCATGCTGGGGAAGGTCAGGGAAAGACGGGTAGCCCTTCAACAAGATGATTGACAGTGATTGTAACAATGGACTGGAGCATACCCAAGATTGTGAGCATGGCACGTGATAAGATCCGTTGTTCATAGAGTTGCTTTGAGTTAAAGTCTACTTGATGATGCCTAACAACAACAACAACATTGATGTCTTGACTGCTGCTGCCATGAGTGTTGATTAGGGATCCAAGTAAAAGGAACTCATTGTCAACTTCAGTGTTTTCTCCATCTCTCATGATGATATCTGTTTGGGAGGATTTCTGTTTTCTTGATGTTGAGATGTAGCCCATATTGAATGCTGTAGTCTTGGATCGTTTGCAATAAGTACCTCAAGTCTTCACTTTCTGCAAGCAAGGTTATGTCAACTGCATAACATAACTTGTTAGTCTTTCCCAGTCCTGATGCCACATTATTCTTCACATTGTCTAGCTTCTTGGATCATATGCTAAGCATACAAGTCAAATAGATATGGAAAAAGAAGACAGCCCTGACACAGACGTTTCTTGAGTTTTAAACCATGTGACACTCCCTTATATCCTGCCTGAACAGGTGCCCCTCTGTCTATGTACAAGTACCACATGTGCGCAATTGGGTTTTCTGAAATTCCTGCTCTTTGAAGCATTATCCATCCTTTTTAATTATCCACATAGTTAAATATCTTTGCCTCGTCAATAAAAGACAAATAAATATCTTACTGGCTTCCTCTGCTTTTAGTCAAAATCTGTCTGATGTGAATGATGATAGATAATCATGTGTGTGTACAGGTAGTCTCCGATTTATGGGGTATGGAAATGACAATGAACCACATTTAGGACTTTTTGAAACATCTTATCGTTGGCAATATGCACCACGTCATGTTGCAGTGCATAATTTGCAGATGTTATCATTCTCATAGGCTCACTCACAGATGCTCAGAGGTACGATTTACTGTTCAGAGCACTGCTGTATAGCACATGATGATAAAAGCAGTAGTATTTGACTGATAACAGAACCAACTTCCAATGAAGTCATTGGACTGGAACCGTGTAATAAGTTACGCAGTACCTTTGTGGGTTCACAATGCTATCTCTTACTCTATTCTAGTACCAAAGCATTCGTTCTAGGCAAGACTCCTTGTTTATTTGCAATTTCTCTCTCAGACATTGAGAATGTTGCCTCCCATGGTCCACCATCCATTTGCTTATTTTCGCCCATAATGCATATGTCAGGAGTTTGAAAATGGCTAACTCATACCCCTGTGAGAAAGAAATTGACCAATCCCTCATGTGCAATACTTTTTTGTCTTCAGTATTATAGGATTTTGTCAGAGTACTTAAAAAAACTTATCTAGGCTAGCTTACTGTTTTCCCCTAAACCCCTCTCCACAAAGTTAGGATGTATTTGTGATACTCACTTCTCACAGTCTCATTCCGCTCTGGTCTCCTCTGACATCCTGTTTGACTGTTGAGATTTGCATACGGTAAATATCACAACCTTATGAGTTTTGCCTTTGTCCCGTAGAGGACAGTTCCATCCACTCAAAATTGTCTTGTGCGCACTCACTCATTACTAACCACGCCTTCCTTCTCAACCCCTGACAGTCACCTGATGGCCATCTCTGTGCAAAGGCATTGCTGTCCAGTCGGTTCCCATCCACACTGACCCCATAGGACCCTACAGGACAGAGCAGAATTAGGCCGGGAGCTTTTCTAGCCTGGAGATCTTTCTGGAAGCAGATTTTCAGGTCTTTCCTTCTGTGGAGCAGCTGGTGGGTTCTAACTACTGACCTTTCAGCCAACAGCTTTGCAGGAAACCATGTGGTGGTGTAAACTGATTGGGACTTTATCTAGCCATGGTCTTTGTAGCTCTCACCACATGACAGGGTGGTTGTTGTTGTTGTTTACCGTTGAGTGAGAACCAACCAATAGCTGACTCTCCAGCAGGTTTTCCGATGCAGTAAATCACATGGGAGGAGACTGCCCACCATTCTCCCATGGAGCAGCTGGAGGATTTGAACCGTGCGCCTTTGGGATTACAGCGCAAGAACCTGGAAGCTCACTAATAATGTAAATAGGTTAAATGACACCTTTGCGGTTGTCTTGTTGTTAGGCATCTTGGATTTGGCTCTGACGGATAGTCACCATCTGAGAAACTGAACAAAGCCCTGCCCAGTCTTGAAGCATCTTTCCAATCTCTGTTGTGTTGAGCCACTGAGTCAAGCATCTCATCGACGGTCGTCGTCTTCTGTTGATATTTCAAAGCATGATGGCCTTTTCTAGGAACTGGCATCATGCCCAAAGTATGTGAAGCAAAGTGTTTTCTAAGGAGCCCTCTGGGCACACTGCCTTTAAGATGCATGCATTTGTCCTTTTAGAAGCCTATTGGGTATTCAGTACTTTTCACCAGCACCACAACCCAAAAACACCGATTCTTTGCTTTCACATTAAGTGAAGTGATTGAAAATAGCAGATAAGTGAAGTGATTGAAAATAGCAGGGCTTAGGTTAGACACACCTTAGTCTTTAATTGGTATCATTTAGCAGAGGTGGAAAATAAGAATCTCAATATATCCAGAAAGAAAATCCAGGGTACAGTGCATCCTTTGTACCTGAAACTCCTGAACAAACCAGAGACAGAGCTGTAACCTGAGAGAGACAGACTGAGCCTTCACGATGACAAGATAGCAGAACATACGATTAGAACAAGCAGCCACAGCAGGAGCGGAGTAGAAAGCAGGAGATTAGTGTGAGCTGCGGCTCTAGGTCCTGAGGCTTCAGAGGGAAAGGGGAATGCTTTCTGGGGGAGGAAGCCCCTTCGGAGGTCTCGCTCATTTGCTTAGGGAACTGAATCTGTTGACTCATGAACCTGCTTTGTGTCTTGGAGGCTAGATTTACTGCCCGAGTGTGGAGATAGCCGTCCAGACCTGGCAGAGCGAACCTAGTTCTGTAACATTTTCCCAAGCAGGGCTGAGCCAATTCTGCAAGACCCAGGGTCAGAGAAAGGCCTCCCTTGTCAGGTGCAGCTAATCAAAGCGCTGGATCTCAATGTTCTTGGTCCTGAATTCCAACCTTTTGATTTCCTGATACACTCCATGATTGTGAATATTCCTTATGACTTCGGTGTGACCATTATGGTGACTTTTTGAACTCAGTAAAAGAGTAAGTAGTGAGTGCTGTGGCAGGAACAGTTAGTGTTAGAATGGATATAAAAGGTGTTGAGCATCACCTGGAGCCTGTCCTCACCGGGGTCGGCTGTGGGCTGCTGTTGATGGGACCATGCCCCTTGGAAAGTGAGTGGATATCAGATGCTGCGGGTCGCACTCCCTCACTGGTTTTACACACCACCGTGGCTCCATACACTTCCTCGATTGCTATTGTGTGTTGTCAAGGTGGTTCCAGCTGTTAGTGAGCACATATTTACTGCCGCTTCTGACCCACAGTCACACTCCACAGGGCTTCCGAGGCTGTAACTCTTGGTCGGGGAAACTACGCATCTTCCTCCCATGCAGCAGCTGGTGGATTAAAATTGTTACCTTTTTTTTGTAGCGGTACAACACTTAATGGGGAGCTCTGGTGGCTTAGTGGTAAGAAATTTCACTGTAAACCCATAGATAGGCAGTTCGAATCCACCAGCTGCTGCTTGTGAGAAGGTTGGGCAGTCTCCTCCCATGCTATTTACTGCCTCTGAAAACCCACCAGAGGGTCAGCTATGAGTCAGTTCTGACTCGATGGTACACAACAGTAACAGTACCTAACACACTACACTACAGGACACAGGATTTACTGCCTCATAAAGTTTCCAAGGCTGGACTCGTTAAGGGGATCTCTGCTGGCCTAGGAGCTAAAGAAAGGGCTGCGTTGCCAAACACAATGGTTCGAATCCCCACCTACTCCTTGGGAGAAAGATGAGCAGCCTCGGCTTCTGTGACTCAGAGCCTCCGAAAACCTGCCGGAGGGTCAGTTATGAGTCTGTTCTGACCCTGTAGCAATGGCTTTGTATCTTTAAGGAAAATTACTGCTACATACTGATGCTTTGAGTAGTAGCCTCGTTCTCAGCCATAGCACCACCAGCGTGCCTTGTTCCATCTCTGCTTTTCTAGAATGTCATAAAAATGGGATCAGACAGTGAATATGTAGTTATTATCTGTGACTGCTTTTACATAGCAAATGCATTTAAGATTTAGCTACACTGTTATGCAGGTTAATAGTTCATTTCTCCTGTTATTGCTGAATCACATTTCCTCGTACAGCTGGAACACAACTTGCTTATTCATTAACCTATTGAAGGACATCCTGGTTGCTCGATTTGGGGGGTATTTATGAAAAATCTGGTGCAAACATCTGCATCCAGGTTCTTTAGTAAACACATGTTTGCAAAGATTTAGGGCTTTTTATATCTTTGATTAGCACTGTGTAGTTTTCAGAATACAGATTCAGTATTTATTCAATTTATACCCAAGTATGACTGAAAATCATTGAAAAATAACTAGTGTGGTCCATAGATAGGGACCCGCCAGAAGTCCAGTCAAGCTTTAGAAGAGACTGTAGCACTAGAGATACCATTGCTGATGTCAGGTAGATACTGACTGGAAGTAAGGAATACCAGAAGAATGCCTATTTGTGCTTTATTGACTGTGCAAAGACGTTTGACTGTGTGGATCATAACAAGTTGTGGCTGACATTGAGAAGAGCGGGAATCCCAGAACATTTAATTGTGCTCATGTGGAACCTGTATCTGGGCCAGGAGGCTGTTGTGTGAGCAGAGCAGGGGAGCACTGCATGGTTTAAAACTGAGAAGGGAGTGTGGCAGAGCTGTATTCTCTCTCCGTACCTATTCAGTCTGTATGCCGAGCAAATTATCTGAGAAGCTGGACTCTATGAAGAGGAGTGTGGCATCGGGATTGGAGGGAGACTCATCAATCACCTGCATTATGCGGGTGACATGACCTTACTTGCTGAAAGTGAGGAGGACTTGAAGCACTTGTTGCAGAAGATCAAGGAATGCAGCCTTTGGTAGAAATGCATCTCAATGTCAAGAAAACAAAGATTCTTACCACTGGACTGATAGGCAACATCATGAGGAATGGAGAGGAGACTGAAATTGGAAACAGCTTTATCTTGCTTGGGTCTACAATTAACACCCTTGGTACCAGCAGTCAGGAAATAAGGAGACACATTGCACTGGAAAAATCTGCAGTTAGGGGCCTCTCCAAATTATTGAAGAATAAGGATGTCAGTTTGAGGAGTACAGCGTGTCAGACTCAGGCCGTAGTCTTTCCAGTCACTTGCTATGCATCTGAGAGCTGGACAGTGAATAAGGATGACAGAAGAAGAATTGGCCTTTGAGCTGTGGTGTTGGAGATGAGCATGGCTGGCCAAGAGAACCAGCAGATATGTCTTGGAGAGGGTGCAGCTGGAGTGCTCTTTGGAGCCAAGAAGGATGAGACTTCACCTCACATACTTTGTCCCTGTTGCTAGGAGGGGCTATTGCGACCATTGTACTGTCTGGACTTGGAATAATCAGTCCAATTAACAAATAGGCATTGAGCGATGATGGGGGCTGTAGGGTTGTCACTGGACTTAATCTGGAAAGTGCTAACCACAAAACCAAGTTTAGAAAAAAAGGAAAAAATGCATTACAAGGACATGAATAAAGCATCTGATTACAAGTGGCAAAATGGAATTTGTATTCAGTCTAAAACCTCGAAGGTGCAAACAGCAGTGTGTGGAAGACGAGGCTGCAGTTGGACTCGCCCTGTATGTAGATGAATAGCAGAGTCTCGTCTGCCATGAGACACCACAGAAATATTTGCGGCACACCAGCTAGCTTTGCAGAAGTGATCGGAACCCAGTGTTAGAAATGAGGCAGTTGGATTCAGCTAAAGCTATACTGCAGAGGAAGTTTACTCTTCGAGAAAACCAAAAATTTGCACGGAAGGGAATTGGCCCTGCTTGGTGAAGAAATTCTACTTAGCTTTGTTTAACACCTCTGGCTTTGCATGTGTGCCTTCATAAAGAAATACTTGTCATGGGGCCTGACATAATGAAATGGATTTTCAAGTGGTTTTCGAGGTACATTGCCCCTCCATCCGCAGAGCACGATGGCTGTTATACTGTGGATCCTTATTAAGCAGACTTACAAATCTTCAGTGACTTCATAAGGATGGATTATAAAATTAAATCAGGATATTTAATATTGAAACTTATGAGCTGTCATTTTATCAGGGTATTTTTTTCTTCTTCTTTCTGCAGCACATATATGTGAATAGCGCATATTCTTTATATAATGCCAGCACTAGTTATAGGCTATTTACTTATTTTAAAAACTAATTTAGATTTGAATAAACAACTGTGCCTTTTGATTGCTATAAAATAGGTTGATGCTCCTCCTTTGAGTAGTCAATAACTTTTGTGTCTGCGGAATTTCCTATGACCTGTAACCTAACAGAGGCCTGCTGAAATAATGATGTGTGGGGTTTTGAGCCTGTTACTTATTCATCGGATAATACAGTCTTTTTTTATGATTTTCAAAAATGTTATTTAAATTTATTATTAATTTCAGTAAAAATTTACAGAGACTTTGGATTTCCATTCTTTCATTGTTTCACATTTCTCCCCTCCCAGCCCTCCCCCCTACTACACTACACTCTTGTAAAAGTAAAAGAAACATTCTTTCATTGTTTTACAATCCCTCCCCCAGGTCCACTCCACCATGTAGCCTTCGCCCTAGACTCCTCTCATGACGAAAATACCTAATCATATATCCCTTTTAAACAGTTTTCTCCCTCATCTGTTTCAATGCAGTATACATTATTGAACCCATCTTTCTCAGTCTCTCCCCAACCCCGAGGTCAGTCCTGTTTTACAACAGTAGCACCATGCAGTATTTGTCCTTTTGTGACTGAGATAATTCACTCAGCATAATGTCCTTCAGAGTCATCCATTTTGCATAATATTGCATGAGTTCCTTGTTTTTCAGTGCAGCATAATATTCCATTGTGTGAATATACCACAGCTTTTCTGTCCATTCGTTTGTTGATGAGCACTTTCCAACTCCTTGCTATTGTGAACAAAGCCATGATAAACATGGGTGTGCATATATCTGCTTGGATGTCGATTATGGTCTCTAGGGTATATTCCCAGTAGTGGAATTGCTGGGTCAAATGGTATCAACTTTTTGAGAAAGCGCCACACCACTTTCCACAGTGGTTGCACCATTTTACTTCCACCAACAGTGAATAAGGGTTCCAGTTTCTCCACAACCTCGCCAGCATTTGTTGCTTGCTGTTCTGTTAAATGTTGCTCTTCTGACTAGGGTGAGATGATATCTCATAGTTGTTTTGATTTGCATCTGTCTTAGAGCTAGGGATTTTGGACATCTTCATGTGCTTTTTGGCCATCTGAGTGTTGTCTTTGGTGACGTGTCTGTTTTTATCCTGTGCCCATTTTTCAACTGGATTATTTACCTTTATCCTGTTGTGGTGGGACAATATGATCTTAGAGGTAAAGGGACAGTAAACTGTTATCTAGGTCTGTGTATTCCAGGAAGGAGTCTGGTGGCAAAGTGCCAACTGTTAGGACACAAGAATTCAGGTCTTTCTTTCTCGTAGGGTTACAATGAGTCACCTACAACCCAACAGCACTTAACAACAACATCCTAGAGAGGGCTCTGTTGGCCTAGTGGACAGAAAGTGATGCTACCAAGCCAAAGGTGGGTGACTTTAATCGGTGGCCCTCGGGCCTGGTTTTAATTGTTTTTGGTCAAACATTCTTCTGAGTAACTCATGGTTGCTGTGGTGCTAAACACTGACACGGTTATGTCAAATGTGATAATGGTCACCCACGGTGGACAGTGTTTGGTGGAGCTCCCCAGTTAAAACATGCTTTGAAGTAGGAGTGGCATCTACTCCCGAAATAGATTTCCTCCGGAAACCCTATGAACCTGGAGAAAGGACGAAAGTTATACAAATGCTCACTTAACAACAACAACATGTGGTAATTCTACTCTGTTCTCTAAGGTTACTGTGGGTAAGAGTTGACTTTGACAACAGTAGTTTTATATCTTCTAAAGGATGGAATTCTTGCTCCAAATGAACTAAGACTTGGCAGTCAAACCTCTGTTCGGATATCTCCATCAGTACGGAGCTCGTTTCACTTTGGGACCACCCACCCTTCCCAAATGTATTTCCTTTGTCCTTTTACTGATCCCACTGTAATAAGTTCACTCTGCTTTCCATTTCAAACAAACCCACTGCTTTAACATCAACTTTGCTTTGTGAAGATCCCATGTGTTAGAGGACAGAACTGAGACCCATCGGGTTTTCGATGGCTGATAATTTGGAAGTAGGGCACCATGCCTTTCTTCTGAAGGACCGCTGGGGTAGATTCCAGCTACCGACATTGTTGTTAAAAGCTGAAGCTTAAGAGGTCTCCTTCCTCTTCTACTTTGTTATTGTTATTGTAATGTACCAACTCATAGCAAAAAGATGTCCCATTTTTCTTTCACATAGAAGCTGGTAGATTCGAACCACATGCCTTTAGGTTGGCAGTGCAACTCTTTACTAAACCACCAGAGTTCTCAACAATTGTTAGGTGTCATCGACTATGACTCATAGCTACCCTATGAACAATGGGTCGGAACCTTGCCCTAACCTGCTGCAGCATTCTCCTCATCTCTGATACAGTCATCGTGTCAGTTCATCTTGTTGAGGGTCTTCCTCTCTTTTGATAACCCTCTGCCTTTCCCAGTATGATGTCCTTTTCCAAGGAAACATAGCATGGCCAAAGTATCTGAGGTGAATTTTCACCATGCTTGCTTCAAAGGACCAGCCTGGTTTCAGTTTATCCAGGACAGACTGGTTTGTTCTTTTGACAATCCATGGAGTCTTTTGTACTCTTCTCCCAAACCATAACCCAAAGGCACAGCTGCTGCTTCTGTCATCCTTAGTCCTTGTCCAACTTTCAGATGCTTAACAAATAGTTGAAAAGACCATGGCTTGGATCAAGCATACCTTGTTTGTTGTTGTTGTTGTTGTTGTTGTTATGTGCCGTCAGTTGCCTGTGACTCATAGCGACCCTCTGTACAACAGCCCCAAACTCTGCTCTGTCCTGTGCCAACGTCATTATCTCTGACACACCTACCCCCGTTATTCCAGTGACAGACTCAATCCACCTCATAGAGGGTTTTCCTCTCCTGCGCTGTCCCTCCATCCTCCCAAGCATGCTGTCCCTCTCCAAGGACTGTTCCCTCCTTGCAACGTGTCCAAAGTATATCAGACGGAGCTTCAGAATCCTTGCCTCTAAGGAGCAACCTGGCTTCACCCTCCCCTCCTCTTCTGTTCCTTCTCTTAGCAGTCCATGGTATATTCAGTACTCTTCTTTAGCACCATAGCTCAAAGGCATCAACTCTCCTTCTATCATCCTTTGTCATTGTTCAGTCCTCTGATGCATAACAAGTAATTGCAAAGACCCCATTAGAACCCTTCAAATATTTGAGTCTCTCACCTTTTGTTAAGCTGGTAACCTTCCTCTGGATGTGTATGTGCTAACTTCCTCACAAGACACCTTTGGCTTTGAACCGATACATTGGGATATAAGTTGGACCACTGCTCCAAGTTTCTATCTCAGAAGTCCATTTACCTTAATAAGATTATATTTATTTTTTTAAAAAAAAATCCATGCTGATTTTTTGTTCTGTGAGAGCGAGACGGATGGGAAACCAAACAAGTTGGAAGACAGCCTGACTCAGCATCATGCAGGAAACCAGAGAATACATACGCGGTCAGATCTTTGGGTCACCCTGCAGCGCCCCTCCCCAGTCACATTTGGGCATATGTATATACTGGAATCTTCCAACACCCTGTGAACCATTCTGTCCTGGCGCTAATGGAGAGAGCCTTTTTAAAGGGACTTAATGGACGTTTGACACTCAATCAACAAAGCGCTGCTTCAGAAAGTTAAAGGTAATATTTGTGAATAACCTCATGTGGGGAAGGGTCCTAAGGCTGTGGTCTCCTGCTCTTCTAAAATGAGGAGAAGGAGATACTAGGAGTGTGAAGAAGCAGACAGCTTCATCTTTCTCCCATGGAGTAGCTGGTGGGTTTGAACCACCAACTTTGCCCTTTTGACTGGTAGTTGAGCACTTTAACCACTGGGTATCTAGGGCTTCTATATTTGATAAATAACAATAACAACAAACTAAAAAAACACAACCAACCAAAGCTTGGTGTCTTCAAGTCAATTGTGACATAATGACCGTCCATATAGTTTCAGAGCCTGTATATCTTAATGCAGGAATATTCCCATATTTCTCCTGAATCTACTTGCCAATTATATTTAAATCTTGATCATATCTAAATCATACTAGTAATTGTCACATTCTACTCAATGCCTTGTCTTTATCCAGTAAGTAGAGTTTGTGAGGTTGAATTTTATTTTGTTGACAATTGCTGATTTGACCTTCTAAAGTGCTAAAGAGTAATCTTGTTTTGGAAATGGGTATGAGGAAGGGAGAGGCCATGTTGCTTCTTGGACTTTGAAATCTTACTTGTGTCTGTTGAAAATGAGAACATAGGGCAAAGTTTTATTTGTTTCTGGGGCCATTCCCTGGCTTCTTGGTCACTTATAGTCCTTACATGTTGGTGATGTTTACTGTCTATGTACCAAAGTATGTGACTTGGTGGCTATAAAAAGAGCAAGGGCCACATGGGAATTACCATTTCTAACTTGACAAAAAAAAATCTGTAATGGGAAACTGTCCCCACAATACAAAACCAATTCCTCTGAGGTCAGACATGTCCCTCGTCCTCCCACACCTCTTTCTGCTCATCCGAACACCAATCCTATTGCTCTACAGGGCCTGAAGTCTGTTAGAAAAGCTTACAGACCACACAGAACCCTATCAGGGAAATATATTGTTGTTCTGTACCATACAGTCAGCACCAACCTATAGCTGACCTTCCAGCAGGTTTTCTGAGGCAGTTTATTTCACAGGAGGAGATTGCCCATTCTTCTCCTATGGAGCAGCTGGTGGCCTCGAACCATGTGCCTTTGAGATTGCAACACAGCTTCTTGCCACTAGGCCACCAGAGCTCTGAAAGATAGATGATAGATAGATAGATAGATAGATAGATAGATAGATAGATAGATAGATAGATTGATTGATTTGGAAGCAGGAGAGGCATCCACTTTCTAAACAACATGCCTCTGGAAACTCTAGATTGTGACTGCAGCGTGGGTTTGAGTGTGTGAGAAACTATGAGGATGGCACAGGATAGGACAGGATTCAGATCTGTTGTTCAGAGAATTGCTGAGTCGTATTTGACTCAGCAGTACCTACCAACAACAGAGTGTGTGTGTGTGTGTATTGTGTAGTTGTAAGGTGTCATCAAGTTGATGTCAACTCCTAGAACCCTTTGTACAACAGATCAAATTTTTGTTCAAAAATTGTGTATCATGTATAATTTATATATGTATGCCTTTTCCCTGGTAGAATGCCTTTGTTACCTAGGCCAAAACAATGACCTATAAAAGGACTGTATTTTAAAATTTTCATTAGGCAAGCTCTGGTAGCCTAGTGGCAAGAAGCTGCACTGCAATACCAGAGGTGAGCAGTTCGAATCCACCAGATGCTCTACTGGAGAAGGAGGGATAATCTCCTCCTGTACCAGTCAGATCCAATTTGACTGTACACACACACACACACACACACACACACACACACTTATTTAAAGAAAAAGTTTCCAACTGGATGCACTTCAAAGATAGTGTATGTACAGGGTAGACTTTCCAAACTTAATGAGGTATTAACACAAAAGAGAATCCTGAGTGATACAAATAGTTAGGTGCTGGGCTATAGACCAAAAGGTTGGAGGTGCACTGGAGATGCCTCAGAAGAAAGGTCAGGAAATTTGCTTAAAAGAAAATCAGCATCTATTAAAAACCCGCTGGAGCTGTTGTACCTTATCATACATGAATTTGCCGTGAATCACAATCAACTCTGAGGTAGGTGGCATATGTATAGAGCTCTAAGCAATCCTCATAACCTGCACTTTAGGATTCAAAGGGAAGGGTAGGTGGAGTCTTCATTTTCACACTCCCTTGTCTGAGCCTCATTTGAGCCATTCTCATGCCACTGATGGTTAAAGACACAGGCTCAGTAGACAGATGGTCCAAGTTCAAGTTTTAGCCCCTTCATTTGCTAACCAGCTCTACCACTGAGAACCACTATAACAGGCAAGTTGGAGATGCTGCTGTGTCTTCTCTGTTGTATTTGTCACAGGGAAATGGCTTGGTGTATTCCATGATATGATATCAAACTAATTGCCACCACCCTATTATATTTCAAATGCTTTAATTTTTACCTTTATCAAAAGAAAAAAAAGTCTTCTCGATGCACGACACCCTGTGTTCAGATCTCCCTGGGCGCCCTGCTCTCTACTGCGAACTCACCACTCCTGGTGGGGCCTGGGCTGTTGACCTTCACAGTCTTACAGAAACCAAAACTTTGTTTTTTAAAAAAATCTTTTCTGGAAGCTCTTTTTTTCTAAATATTATTTTTGACAAGTGCTGGATATTTTAACTGATCTTTGACTTAAACTCTGGCAGCCTTATCTTTTATGTCCTCTTTTGCTCTTGTGGGGAGGGGAGGGTAATTTCTCTGTAGAGGGTGTCAAAACACAGCAAATGGTTTCAAGTCACTCTGTTTATATCCCTTAGAGTGAGAGGGGAAAGGTCTTGAGAGAGAATTAATAATGCCCCATAGCTGCTTGCAAGGGACATCAAACAAATTGATAGTGATCTTGTTTTTACTGCAAGATAGTCCTGAATTCCTCAAAGAAGAGCAGAAGCCGTAGAGGCAAAGGCAGGGACCAGATACAGGTGTGTTCTGCGAGTCTGGGCTGTTCAGTAGCATAGGGTGGAGATTCAGAGACAAGATGGGTGGTCAGGACTCCTTGGCGAAAGGGATGGGTCGGAGATATGAGGGGGCAGAACTCATAACCAGCAGCAAAGGAGACCTGTGTTAGCCTATGTTGTTCTGCCCAGTTTTGAACATCACTGGCTTCCATCTGCATCTAAGGACTTTATCACTTTCTTCATATGGGTGATGTATTGCACTGAGAAAATCTGCAGATAGGGACCTCTCCAAATTACTGAGGAGTCATGTGTCAGTTTTGAGGAGTAAGGTGTGTCTGATTCAGGCTGTGGTCTTTCCAATCACTTGCTATGCATCTGAGAGCGAGGCAATGAATAAGGATGACTGAAGAAGAATAAATACCTTTGAGCTGTGGTGTTGGAGAAGAGCACTGAACATCCTGTAGACAGCCAAGAGAACAAACATGTCTTGCAGAGTGCAGCCAGAGTGCTCCTTGGAAGTTCTGCTCTGTCCTATAGGAAGGCTAGACGTCAGAATCAACTCCCCAGCAGAGGGTTAATCTGTCTGCTTGCAGCTGAACAGGGGGTTGAGTTGGTGTGAAACGCAGGCGCTTGGACTGAAGCGGGTGCACTTACCTGGCTGCCATCCACACTTACTTCCTCAGCTATTTAGTGGTGGAACTGGAACTTCCTGCCTGACCCTCAAGGCCTGCAGTGGCGGGGCTGGGAGGACTGAACACCACAAGGGTGGGTCTTCTCCCTTGCAGTCCTGTTGCTGTGATGATTGAAGCAGGGAGACTCCCTAAACACCACAGGTGTAGATTGCCAGGCTTCTAGGCCACACTTAGGGTAAGAGACACACAAACCTAAACACCTGCCAGGAGACTTACAGAAATGCCAAATTAAAATGCCACGGCAATTGTGTTACCTAAACCTTGCACTTGAAGCAAGAAACTAATAAGGGGGGAAAGCTCAGTGCAACAGACTTTTAACATTCATACAATAAACTATCTAATAAACTTGGCAATTGTCATAATATTTGATTTCATTGAGAACACAGCCTGTTAGCAAGAGGGAATAACTTAATCTGTTAATTAAATACAGAATTCTAGTCTCATAAAAACATAATAATTAGCCTTTTCTTACCTTAGGATATCTGCATCAGCAAATACTTGAATTTCGGAAGAAGGGAAATGAGGGGTGGCTTATGTGAGCGGTGCCATCTTCGCCCTGCAGATCTACATGTTCAGCAGCCAGGACACAGACGGGGGCCCTATTATTTGGGGGGAGTCCCTTCTAATTGATTGTGCTGCCGCTGCAAAAGTATGTGGTTTAAATCCACCAGCTGCTCTGTGGGCGAAGGCTGGGCAGTCTTCTCTCCTGCGAGTTACTGCCTCTGAAAACCCGCTGGAGGGTCAGCGATGGGTCAGTTCTGACTTGACGGTACACAACAACAATGACATGACAAGTAAATGTTAAATGCTTGTTTATTAGACTACACAAAATTCAAGCAAGTGAGAGCTCTGCTCTGAAGGTCTGTACTTCCCAGCTGACCTCTTCCTACCACTCCCCAACCAACCAACCAACCAACCAACCAACCAACCAACCAACCAACCAACAACACTTTCACGTAGATTCAGACTCCTAGAGACCCCACAGGATGGGGTAGAAACTCCACAGAGGATTTCTTGGTTTTTGTTGTTAGTGAATTAAAAGAATATTTTCAATTTGTTCTCATATAATAATTCATTTGCATTGTATTTCATTTATATACATTGTTTCATGTTGTTGTTATGTGCCATTGAGTTGCTTGCAACTCATACAGACCCTATGTACAGGAGCCCTAAATCCTGCTCTATCCTGTGCCAACCTCACCGTCTCTGACACACTCACTCCCAACACCCCAATCACAGAATAGATCCATCTCATCGAGGGTCTTCCTCTCCTGCACCGTCCCTCCACCCTTCCAAACATAATGACCCTCTCCAAGGACCAGTCCCTCCTTGCAACATGCCCGAAGTATGTCAGACGAAACTTCAGAATCCTTGACTCCAAGGAGCATTCAAGCTTCACTCTCTCTAGGACAAACCTGTTTGTTCTCCTAGCAGTCCATGGTATGCTCAACACTCTTCTCCACCACCACAGCTCAAAGACATTAATTCTCCTTCTATCACCACTAGTCACTGTCCAGCTCTCTAATGCCTAGATAGCCCAGATCAGGCGCACGTTAGTCTCCAGCCTGACATTGTTGCTCTTCAGTACTCTTGAGAGGTCCCTCACAGCTGACTTTTCCAATGCAATTCATCTCCTGATTTCCTGGCTGCTGGTACCAAGAGTGTTGACTGTGGAGCCAAGCAAACTAAAACTGTTAACTATCTCAATCTCTTCACCATCCGTACTGATGCTGCCAATTGCCCAAGTGGTGAGAATCTTTGTTTTCTTGATACTGAGCTTCAATCCATATAAGAGGCTACAGTCCTTGACCTTCTACAGCAAGCTCTTCAGGTCCTCCTCAGTTTCAGCAAGCAGGGTTATGTCATCTGGATAATGCAGGTTGTTGATGACTCTTCCACCAATCCTGATGCCACATTCCTCCTCATACAGCCCAGCATCTTGGATGATCTGTTCTGCTTACAGATTGAAAAGGTATGGAGACAGGACACATCCCTGGCGGACCCCCTTCTTGATTTTGAACCATTCAGTGTCTCCTTGCTCTGTTCTGACAACTGTCTCCTGGTCCAAATATAGGTTTCACATAAGCACTATCAAATGTTCTGGAATTCCCATTTTACTTAGTGTCAGCCACAGCTTGTTGCGATCCACACGGTCAAAAGCCTTTGCATAGTCAATGAAGCACAGATAGGCATTCCTCTGGTACTCTCTGCTTTCTGCCATGATCCATCTAACATTAACTAGAATATCCCTAGTACCATGACATGTTGTTGTTGTTGTTGTTAAGTGCCATCAAGTTGTAGGCAACTCATAGTGACCTTATGAAGGAGAGTCCTTGACGCTTGGGTTCTTTTCATCCTCTCTCCAGGTTCATAGGGTTTCCGGAGGCAAGCTATTACAGAAGTGGATGCCACTCCTGTTTCCAAAGTACCATGACATATAGTCTTTTATTTACATTATGTTTCATACAATCATATATTGTATTTTATATAACAGTGATTTCAGAGCAAGCAACTTTCACCATTATTGTTTCATTCACTCACTTCCTTTAAGTTCCCCATAGTATTTTCTCTCTCTCTCTTTTTTGCATGTGGACATATCTTACTATGACATTTTCATCAAAACATTAAGACCTTGGTCATTCCTTCTTGCCTTTGTAGAAGGCCAAAGAGATCCGTTGGCCACTTTGACAGCCTTGAAAAGGACTCCCGGAATGCCGCCAACCTTTGCCACCAAGCCCAGCTACAAGAACTTCATTGCTCTCCTCGATAATTCAAGCAGCCGTCGTTAGGCATGCAGGCTGTCATTTTCTTGCCATTCTTGACGGTCTGGAACTCTGACACACTTTCTGGTGGCAGAATTTGGCTGTGTGGCCTCAATACCCACTTTCCCCAACACAATTCCCTTAGCATGAGAAGTGCCTCTAGAGGGGTTGGCCTTCAGAGCTGTGCCCATTTATACTGTTTATCATGCCACCTCTGGTCACGTTGGTGCCTGTGCAGCTTTCTGGCAGTATGGAGACCTCAACATGGATCCCAGCAGACGAGCTACCCAGAGCATTTTCAAAGGGAATGTCTGATGTTAGGGCATTTCTCTTACAAATACTTTACTGAGTATATCTAACTATCCACTCCTGGCTGCCATCCAGTGAATTCGAACTCCCAGCAACCCTCCAGTGAGTTTCTAAGACTCTAAGTCTTTTGGGGAGGAGACTACCCCTGTTTCTCCCTAAGAGAGGCTGGTGGATTAGAACTGCTGATCTTTCTCTTAGCAACCCTATAACTTACCCACTGCGCAACCAGAGTTTCTTAAAGACCTGTTGTTTTGAGACCGGCCAGCAGGCCATTAGCACATGTAACGGAATATACTCGTGGTGCCCTCGGAGGAGAACTACTCCTTGGAGTTATTTTAGTTGTTAGCTTTATGAGAGAAGCTTGCCAGGCCTTGTTTTGTGGCCTCACAGGTTGGGTTCCAACTGTGCTGTCAAGGAGTAACCCACTCCTGACTGACCCTCAAGTGGCTTTTCAGAGACAGTAAATGGCACAGGAGATTGCCCCCGCCCCCCCCCACCCCTCCGCAGAGCTGCTGGCCGATTAGAATCATGTGTCCTTGAGTGTGCAGCGCAGCCGCTTACCGCTAGGCCCCCAGAGCGCTCTCCATCTCAGTGTTGTCCAGTTGCAGCTGGTGGGCAGCCGTTGGATAGCTGGCCCTTCACCGGGTTTACGAGGCTGTGAACTGATCGGGAGGATGTTGCTCATTTTGGGTCCGAGAAGCTGCAGGTGGAGCATACAGGGCTCCCTGGGAATAAGTGACTTTTTAACTCGGATACACGTACAATTGAGGGTGCTTCTTGGCCATTTTGAGGGAGAAGAACTTGTTGCAGAGGGTGACCCCTCCATCCTAGTCCAGCCACTGGGTTTTCAGTGTCATTTTAGCTAAAAGACATTGTAATATGTCCTCTGCTTTGAATCAACAACTCTGCATCACCTTGGTGGTGGTGGCGGTGGGAAGTGCCATCTACAGTTGTCTTTAGTTAGAAGTGATTTTTCCAATGAACCCAAAGAGTGCAAAGGCCACCTTCTCCTAACAGCTTTCAGCTGCAACCTTCCTGGGACACATGTACGCAGAACACTTCCTTACCAGGCCTGCGGGCCCATCATTTTCCAAATAAATGGCAAGATGGCTTTGAAGATAGATTTCAGACATGTTTATGATACTTACAATGTTTATAACGTATATGATAATGCTTATAATGTATATAATGTTTATAATGCTGGTGCTGTTGCCCCTGGTCCTTCCTGTGCTTGACTCTTTTATCTCAAAAGATAAGAACATTTATATTTCTGAAGATCAGAAGCTTGCTGTTAGGATATATTCCATTTGATTGTGAAAACGCTCACACTGGCCTGCCCATCTGGAAGCACTGGGCCCATTTCTCGTCAAGGAGTAAGTTAGTCATTCATTCAACAAACGTCTGTTCCATGTGCATCATGCTCTGTTTAACACCCTGCCCTCACAGACTTGCAATTTTCAACAGTCTCACTCTCCTCCTTTTAGGAATATTAACCGCTGACATTGGGAGCTAGCGTGAGGGTTATTTGTTGCCACATTCCTGTAGGTTCCTCGGCAGAGAGACGCGGTATGTAACAGAATGGTTCCTGCCCAGTCCTGTGCCAACTTTCCAGCCATTGCTGTTGGAGGCGCTGCCTGTAGCCCCCGCGTCAGTGCATCTCATTGGGGGTTGTCGTCTTTTCTCCTCATCCTCTGCCATGCCAAGTACGGCGTCCTCGGGTCTGGCCTCACCCGCCTCGTTCTAAGGGCTGCTCTGGCTGCACTTTTTCCGAGATGGATGTGTTTGTTCCTCTGTGTTAAGTATTCCCTGCCAACACCACAATTCAAAAGCATCAGTCTGTCCTTCCTCTTCCTTATTCATCATCCAACTTTCATATGCAGATGAGGTGATTGAACACACCATGACTTGGGCCAGGAGCACCTTAGACCTCAGAGAGGTGGCCTTGCATTTTCGCACTTTGAAGAGGTCCTTAGCCACAGGTTTCTCCAATGCAATAACATGTTTGATTTCCTTTATAAAAATTGTGATTTTAACCAAGTTTACAGAACAGTTGGGGGACTGTTTGACTTTGGGAGTGCTGCTTGCATGGGAGTTGACAGCTCCGGTCTTTTCTCCTTGATCATGGTGTTGCTTATTGGTCCAATGGTGAAGATTTTTGTTTTCATTGTGTTGCTACATGATTCTCCTGTTTTCTCACCTATTAGACAAGGACCAGGAAGCTCTGGTGAGTTCATTGCCAGGCCTGTATGTCCGTTCAAATCCACTGGTCTCTAAGAGAAAGAAAGCTAGGCAGGCTTCCCGCATGTGATTCACAGCCTTGAAGGGTCTCTTAAGAGTTGGCTTCTACTGCATGGCAGCAGTCAGGGACCTAGCAGGCTTGGACAGCTAAGTGTTCAATGAATAGCCAGAACGCTGGCAGCTTGAGTCCACGCAGAGATGCCTTAGCAGATCGGTTCGGCTGGGAGGCATGCGGTAGCCATGAGCTAGAGATGATGAGTAGCAATTTGAGCGCCACTTGGAGACTAAGCCTCATTTCCTTCCTCCAGCAGCGAGTTCTTCCTTTCAACTAGACCGTTTTCATCAACATGCATGTGGACTTTTCTCCCAGTTAAACCAAAGGCACTTTTCACTCCACGGTGCATTCTGGCTCCTGTCGTGTTTCTTGGTCCTTCTTTTGCCTATGTTCATGTCTCTCCTCTGTCTCCTCCTAATTGGCCGCCCTCTGTCTCCCTCTATCTTGTTTCCTTCTACTTGAAGGGCTTTTGTCAAGGGGACCTGTATACCGGTGGCCAGCTCCCAAACCTTACCATACTTGATCTATTAGCTACAGTTGATAAGTAGATCAGTTCATTGTCTCTGAAACACATCTGGGACACCATTCACCTCTGCTCTTCCTCTCCTCTTACCAGCCATTCTTTTTCAGTCTCCTTTGCTGGTTCCACCTCGCTTCCCCAGCATTTTACCTGTTCTCCTTCTGTATTTGCCCCGTTGTGTCGTCATCAAATCATATGGCTTTAAATGGTATCCATATGCTAACGGAGCTCTGCTGGTGTAGTTGGTAGTAAATTGAGCGGCTAACTCAGAAGTAGGACCTCTCTGGCGTTGGAACCTACCAGTAACTCTATGGGTGAAATTTGGGCAGTGTTCTCTTCTGCAGTGTACAGCCTTGGAAACCCAGTGGAGGGTGAGCTCCGGGTTGGTTCTAACTTTTGAGTTATTTATTAGTGAGATGCCAATGACTCCTGAATGGTTTTCTCTACTCCAGGCATCTCTGTGCTCCAGACTTGCATACTCACCTGCCTGCTTTGACACCTCTGTTTCAATCTGCGAGGCATCTCCTGCCTGACGTGACCCAAACTGACTTCTTGCTCTTTCACTGCTGCAGAAACTCCTTTATAAGCATTCTCCATCGCAGTAATTGGGAACACTCTCCCTTTTTCTCCAGCCCCAAACCCTTGACTCTTCTCATTTGTTCTTTACCCCATGTCATATCCTCTAGCAAATCTTGCACGTTGTACTTACATTTGGGGCATATTGTTAGGACAGGCTGTTCTTTGGAGAAGGACATCATACTTGGGAAGGTTGAGGATCAGGAAAAGAGAGGAAGAGCCCCAATGACATGGATCAACACTGCAACTGCAACTGTGTCATAGATGTCACTGTGTCATAGATCGTACGGATAGCACAGGAGAGGACAGAGCTCAGATACGCTGTTCATGGGCTTGCCATTGAGTCATGCCTCATAGTGACAACAAGCCTGGTTAGTCCTCTGCCTGAAATGCTGTTTGGATCCACTCAAGGTGCCTGAGAAGAAACGCTAGCCATCTGCTTCTTCAAGGTCACAGTCATTTAGACAGCTCTGTAGATCACAGTTCTACTGTTCACACGTGGGATTGCCAAGAATGGGAGTCACCTCAGCGGCAGCTGATAATGGTACCGTGTGGCCCACTCCTTCCCCTCCTGATCTTTCCTCAAATGCCCACTTCTCAGGAAGACCGGCCCGGACAACCTTATTTAAAATGCCAGCCTTCTTGTCCCCCACACATCCTAACCCCTCATTTCATTTTTGTCCATAGCGCTTATTTAACATGAACTCCTGCCTGATCCTGAACTTTCCCGACGACCCCTGCCGCACCCAAGCCCGATGTGTGGATCCACCTCACGGAGAATTGTCTTCTCTTTAGCTGACCTTCCACTTTTCCAAGCTTGAGGCCCCTCTGCAGGATCTGGCCTCTCCTGATAACATGGCCCAAGTATGTGAGACAAAGTCTCACCATCCTTGCCTCGACATACTGTATTTTATTATTTAGTGTCCATCTTCTTCACCCTCCCATGGAATTTACACAGTAAGAGAATCATCAATTTTCATGTTTTATTCACTCTGGGTTCCCCATACATCCAATGTTAACTAGTCATTGTTTGTGTGGATGAACGAACATTTATTTATCCGTGGACAGGCACACTAGATAAAACAACCAACAAGACATAGTCCTCTCCCCAAGACACTCCCAACATAGAGAAGATAGAGGGGAGAGATCAAATGGTAACAGCATTTTCATTCAATAAATCAATTGCAATACCAGGAATGTCTGCCGCGAGTATTATGGGAGCCTGTGGTAGACACTCAATAAATGCTTGTTAAGTGTTGAATGAATGATTCCGAGCCAGTGCTATTAATAACAGTAGAGATCTCTCCCTTGTGTCACCAACACCCTTCTCCTGACCCTTGTCCTTTTCAGCTCCCTGGGGAGGGACATGAAGCTAAAGTGGTCCTGTTGATGTAACACTGTCGAGCTCTACCCTGCAAAATTAAAAGCATTGATCTTAGTGACTTGTTAAAATCACAAAGTGAAAATAGAATGTAACTAAAATAAAAGGTAAAACTATGCCAGGATAGATAGTCCCCAGGAGAATTACCATAGGACTTAGTTCTCTGCATTAAGATGTAAATAGCATAGCCCTTTGAGTCAATATTATATATTTCCTTCAGCCAAAGGTGAATCAGTTTGAGGAGGAGAAAAGGGAAAATATCAAAAGCACGAATTGCTGAAACGGAGCCTTCTCCCACTGCTAAAACTTTGTACTGAAGCTGTGTCTCACTGCAAAGCAGTATATTGAAAAAAATGGAAAGAGTGAGTCAACCAGTTGTCTGTCCACATTACACACATTCTTTGATTTCTTTCCCCAGGATTTAAACAATTTTTTTTAAATATGAACTTTTTCTTTTATACTAGTTTACACCGAATTTTTCTCATTTTCTTTACCCACCCCCACCTCCACCCATCTAAATGTGCGACCCTATTATCTCATTGATTTCACATGCAAGCAAGATTCTACTGAAGATTATAAAAAACCGACCTGAACAGCGCATCAGCAGAGAACTGCCAGAAGTCCAGGCTGGGTTTAGAAGGGGTGTGGTACTAGGGATATTGTAGCTGATGTTAGATGGATCTTAGCTGACAGCAGGGAATATCAGAGGAATGTCTATCTGTGTTTCATTGACTATGCAAAGGCATTTGACTGTGTGGATCATAACAAACTGTGGCTAAATCTGAGAAGAATGGGAATCCCAGAACACTTGATCATTCTAATGCGAAACTTATACTTGGACCAGGAGGCAGTCATCAGAACAGAGCAAGAAAACACTGCATGGTTCAAAATTGAGAAAGGCGTACACCAAGGATATGTCCTATCTATGTACCTTTTCAACCTGTATGCAGAATAGATTATCCGGGAAGCTGGGCTCTATGAGGAGAAATGTGGGGTCAAGATTAGTGGACAATCTATCAACAATCTGCGTTATGCAGATGACACAACCCCGCTTGCTGAAACTGAGGAGGATCTGAAGCACTTGCTGCAGAGGGTCAAGGACTGCAGCCTACAATATGGATTGAGGCTCAATGTCAAGAAGACAAAGATTCTCACCACTGGACCAATTGGAAGCATCAGGATGGATGCTGAAGAGATTGAGATTGTACACAGCTTTAGTTTGCTTCGCTCCACAGTCAACAGTCTTGGCTCCAGTAGCCAGGAAATTAAAAGGCACATTACCATGGGAAACTCTGCTGTTAGGGACCTCTCCAAAGTACTGAAGAGCAGTGGTGTCTCTCTGGAGACTAAGGTGTGTCTGATACAGGCCATAGTCTTTGCAATCACTTGTTATGCATCAGAGAGTTGGACAATGACCAAGGAGGATAGAAGGAGAATTGATGCCTTTGAGCTGTGGTGCTGGAGAAGAGTATTGAGGGTACCATGGACTATTAGGAAAACAAACAGATTCTTCCTGGAAAGGGTTAAACCAGGAGGCTCCTTGGAGGCAAGGATTCTGAGGCTCCGTCTAACATACTTTGGACATGTTGTAAGGAGGGACCGGTCCTTAGAGAAGGACAGCATGCTTGGGAGGGTGGAGGGACAGCGCAGGAGGGGAAGACCCTCTATGCAGTGACTGGGGTAATCGGGATGGGTGTATCAGAGACAGTGCGATTGGCACAGGATAGAGCAGGGTTTAGGGCTGTTGTACATAGGGTCGCTATGAGTCGCAAGCGACTCGACGGCACATAACAACAACAACAATTATTTCCCACCCACCCACCTTCTCCCCTCTGCTCCCTCCCTTGCACTCCTTAGATCCTCATACACATCTTCCTAGCTATCTATTTCTACAATAATGGTTTAATATAGTATCTGTCCTTATGAGACTGAGTTAATTCACTTAGAATAATGCTGCCAGGTTAGGTATTGATTTACAGACTCATTGCTCTTGCATAGTATTCCATCATGTGAATGTACCATAATATCTCAATCCATTCCATTGCACTTGGACACTTGGGCTAACCCTATGCTCTTGTGATGATGAATAACGCTGCTATGAATATTGCTTGTACAAGTCTCCATTTCAGTTCTCCTTTTCTCGGGGTATATTGCAAACAGTAGAATAGCTGGATCAGGTGTAATTTCTATGTTCAGCTTTCTGAGGAAACACCAAACTGCCTTTCAGAGTGGTTTTACCGTTTTATAATCCCACCAGCAGGGTATAAGAGCCCCTATCTCTCTCTATTCTCTCCAGTATTCATTACTTGCTGTGCTGTTAAACTTTGCCACTGCCACTGGGATAAGATCGTCTCTCGTTGTTTGTTTCGGTTTTGTTTTTTAATTTTTATACTAGTTTATTTACAAAATTCGAATACATTGTTTTTGAGAATAGATTGTTTCTATTTCCCTCACCTCCACTCATCAAATTGTAGAACCCATGATTAGTTCCCCCTCCCCCTGCTCATCCTCATCCCTCTGCTTCCACCCTCTCCCCCCCTCTTGGAGCCTTATAATCGACAATAATTGTTTTATACAATCTTTATCCTTGTGGGAATGAGTTAGTTCACTCAGCATAATACACTCCAGTCCCTTCCAAGTTAGGTAATAATTTACGAAATCATTGCTCCTGCATGATGCATGGCATTCCATTGTGTGAATGTACCATAATTTCTCAATCCATTCATTTGTGGTTGGACATTTGGGCTGTTTCCATGTTCTTGCAATGGTGGATAATGCTACTATGAACATTGGTGTGCAAGTTTCCATTTGAGCCTCAGTTTTCATATTCTCAGGGTATATTCCAAGTAGTGGAATGGCTGGGTCATATGGAATTTCTATGTTCAGCTTTTTGAGGAAGTGCCAAACTGCCTTTCAGAATGGTTGTACAATCCCACCAACAATGTATGAGTTCGTATCTCTCCGCTTCCTCTCCAACATTTATTACTTGCTCTCCTTTTAAACTTTGCCACTGTTACTGGAGTGAGATGGTATCTCATTGTGGTTGTGATCTGCATATCTTTTATTGCCAGTGATTTGGAGCATTTCTTCTTGTGTCTGTTAGCCATTCAAATATCTTCCTCTGTGGAAGTTCTTTCCATGTCTTTTGCCCATTTTGTAATTGGGTTATTAGTCTTTTTCTTGTGGAAGCCCTGTAGGATTCTGTAGACTTTTGTTGTAAGACTCTTGTCTGAGATGGTATTACCAAATGTTTGTTTCCAGTCTGTAGGTTTTCTTTTCACCCTGTTGGAAAAAGTTTTTGATGCACACATGGATTTAATCTTTAGAATGTCCCATGCATCAGTTTTCTCGTCTTCAGATTGTGCATTTCTGGTTGTATTTAGCAGTCTCTTTATACTTTGGACTGGAGCTTCTAAGCTTGATCCCACTTTATTTCGTATGGCCATTAGGGTTTTGGGCTTTACTCCCGGGTCTCTGATCCACCTTGAATTGATTTTTGTGTATGGTGTGAGATGTGGACCCTGTTTCAGCTTTATGCAGGTGGAAGTGCAGTTTTGCCAGCACCATTTGTTGAAGAGATTGTCATTTCCCCGTTTGATAGCTTTTATATTGTTGTTGAATATAGCTGATTCTACTTCTGGGTTCTCAGTTCTGTTCCATTGATCTGTGTGCCTGTCATTGTACCAGTGCCATGCTGTTCTGGTTACTGTGTAGTAGGTTTTGAGGTCAGGGAGTGCTATACCTCCAACCTCATTTTTGTTTCTCAGAAGTGTATTGCATATTTGGGGTCTCTTACCTCTCCAAATAAATTTCATAATCTCCCTTTCAATGTCCTTTAAAAAGAAATTTGGTATCTGGATTGGGATTGCAATGAACATATAGATGGCTTTTGGGAGGATTGTCATTGTCATCATATTGAGTCTTCCTCTTTGTGAACAGAGTCCATTCCCCCATTTCTTTAGGTCTTTTATTGTGTCTTGCAGAAATGTTCTGTAGTTTTGTGTGGCTGTTTTGTATTTATAGTTAGCTTCACTTCCAAGTATCTCATTTTGTGGTTGGCTATTGTAAATGGTATTGCTTTCTTGATTTCCTTCTCTGAGTTCTCTGTTACTGTAGAGGAATCCTTTTGATGTTTTGATAAAGATCTTATATCCTGCCACTCTACTAAATTGGCCTACCAATTATAATAGGGTTTTTTTCTTGAGTCTTTGGGGTTTTCTGTGTACATTATCAGATCATCTGCATGTAGTGATACTTTAACCATCTCTTTGCAGATGTAGATGCCTTTTATTTCCTTCTCTTGTCATATTGTCTTGGCAAACACTTCCAATACAATATTGAATATAAGTGGGCATCCTTGTCTGGTCCCTGTTTGCAAGGAAAATGCTTTTAGTCTTTCTCCATTGAGAATGATATTAGATCTGGTTTTGCATATGTACTTACTGGGGCTTTAAATCTTAAGGAAAATAAGCTGCTCATCTGAGGATTTGAACCGTTGTTCTTTGTTTGACAGCCTAACCAGTAATGTACTATGTACAAGTCGATATGTATTGTTCTTCAGCTATCCTAACATGCTTTGCATGTTTTGGTCCCAGATACTCTTGTTGCACTTGTTCTCACGTGCATGTTTGATCTCTAATAGAGAGGGGCCTCTGCTGGTCGGTGGTGTTAGGTGCCATTGAGCCGCTAGGACTCATCGTGACCCTGTGTTACACCATCCTCATCATTTCTGGTGTGCTTGAGCCCACTGTTGGTCACTGTGTCAATCCATCTCATTGAAGGTTTTATTCTCTTTTACTAACCCTCTACTTTTCCCAAGGACTGACCCATCCCGACAACATGCCCGGAGTATGTGAATGATACAGTGGATGGGCTCATTTACACACAGGGCATAGGATGAGAAAAGAAAAGGGTCATCCCTGTAACCTAGGTAACCCCTCCACTGAAAGTGTCTGTGAAGGACAGTGTGAGGGGAATAGTCAGATAAATTGGAAGAGGGGCCCATTGCAGGAGTTGCAGGAAGACGGGATTTGTGTTGGAGTTCAGCAGTGTCATATGCTTCTGAGAGGACATGGAAGATGAGGATAGAGAAATGACTATTGGACTGTGGAGTCATTCAGGATATTTCTGTGTGGAGAGTATCAGTGGTTTGATGGGAGAAGAAGCCAGAGACTGCTGAGACAAGTCTGGGTGTGGAGGAAGGATGCAGGGTGTCCAGATGACCTTTCAGAGTACAAAGGCAGAGTGAGAAGTTTCGAGAGTACTGTTTATTCACTGGGGATGAATTAAGACTTTATATTACCTGAGAGGAAGGAAAAATTGGAGTGAGAGGGGCTGAAGATACAGGAGATGGGTTGCCTGTCTGACAGAGCGAGGATCCTATGGAGATAGTGAGAACTAGAGGGAAGGTAAAGGGGTGCAGCTTCAGTAGAAGGTGAGAGTGCACCTTGCCTCATATGGAAGACCAGAGTGTTAGTGAGATTTCTGTCTGTTGCCATTGTGACCATGAGATTGGAAGCGAAAACAATTCGCAGAAGACGGATTAAGGCTGACCACTTGAAAGAGCCCCATGTGGTTACCGGAAGATGACTGCCTTCCTAGGCTAGGATCCTTAATGAGAGAACAAAGACTGGTCTCAAGAGGCTTTAAGTTTTGTCTATTTCAATTGACTCCATTTTGCTCATACTCATTTTTTTTTCACCTGTGACTCCTCACTCCTTACACCCTCAACACATGGATTTAAACTTTGAATTCCATTTGTCTAATAAAGAAATATGACTGTAATGATAAAAATGAGAGTAAATCCAGCAAGCACTCCAGTTGTCATAATCCTAAAGTGTAGTGTCTGAGGCATCTAAAGTTCAGTCCCTTAGAGAGTTAATTAAGTCAAGTTAATTGGAAAAAGATCTAATCTCCAGATAGGAAACATGCTTGATTATCTTGTTTATGCTTAAACTGAGTAACAGAGATCATTAGGACACTTTTTAGAACATTATTGATTGATATATAATTTCTTAATTAATTTTGATTGACAATATCTCCTGCTACTTATGTTTTTGCTCCCTTTGGAATCTCAGCACAATTGATGTATTTCAAATTATGGTGATTTAGGAAGAGGTTTGTCACAAATTCTCTTGTAACATACACACACACACACACACACACACACACACAAAAATCTTGTCACTTGGAATTTTATGAATTTCAATTCTCCAAACCAGTAACTTTCACAGATAGATGTGGCTTGCTGCCAAGGGCATGTTAAGAAGATGGAAATTTCTAGGAGCAGAAGAGGTGCCAATTCACAGTTTGGAAAGGACCTTTCCTGCCCTGTTGATCTCCATCAACTCTCTCCCACTAGCAAGCCATTTCAAGGAAGCACACACTCCAAGAGAAAGCAAAGCTCTCATTTGGCAAGGCAGCCTCGAAATGTGTCTTCTAAGCCCCCCTTCTAACCCCTCGGCGGTCTTCAGAACCCTGCGTTGTAGACGTGTTGGAGCCACTCCTCGCCACTCAGCTTAAGGCAGCCATTTCCAGTAAGGGAGCTGGGACAGGCTGCGTTGTCCCCAGGAGATAATGTAAGCAAGAGAAAGCATCTGTATGGGAGGTGATAGAAATGCCATGTTGAGTGGGAGTTAAGACTAATATGCTCTGCTGAGTACATTTAACTAGAGATAGTTTAATTCCAAGATCTACAAGGTGGAATTGTAAAGAATGACTAAGGAGACTTTGAAACCGTCCATGTTTTACCCATATCTCTAATGACTATGAGTTGACACTGTCAAGGACAACAACAATCTCCACTCGTGTATCTAGATCTAGATGGTTTATAACCCACTGCTAACTTAAAGGTTGGGGATTTAAACTCAGTGGTGTCAAGGAACAAAACCCTGACGGCGACCTGATTCATATAGAAAAACATGCAAAGAGAATGGAGGCATTCTCTTCAGTAGCATGTTGCATCACCACGTGTCCGAGTCAAATTGATGGCAACAGTGTGGGGTTTTCTTTGGTTTGTTTTGTTTTTTATTTGGTGGTGTCTGTCTATCGATCTAGATCTATCTATCTGTCTATCTAGCATCATTATCATTATCTCTCTGTCAGTCGATCTATCTATCTATTGATCTGTTGATCAACCCTGCCTATCTAGGTAGCTCTGGTGGTATAGTCCCTAGGGAGTGACAAAGCATGTGTCTCTGGTGATTCTGATTCATTGGTGACTCAGGAGGAGAAAGATAAGCTATGTCCTCCCATGTGAGTTACAGCCTCAGAAACCAAGGGAAAGCTCTTCTGGGTCAGAATCTACTTGATGACAGTGAGTTTGAACATTTGTCTTCTCCTGGTTCCCCTTAAACAGTCTGTCAGGGAGCTGGGGTGGTGGAGTCCGTGGAGAGTTGGCACTTGGGCTCTGCTAGCCTCTCCTTTGGAGAAAGACGGCCAGTCTCCACCTATGTGATTTACTGCCTTGGACATCCAAGTCAGTGTGACTTAGTCCCAACTTGATGGCATCAGCTTTAAGTTTGCTTGATGTGTCTGTTTATCCTCTCTGTACTGTGATCTACACTGAGGTCACAGAATGTGTCACAACGATTTAGATATTTAGTGATCTAGGCTGCTCTTTTTCCTCCCAAATATTAATGATCAGAGAATGTTTTGTTCTACTTTTCCTTACAACAGTAACTGGTTGTGGTTTGTGGTTTTTTGTTTTTTCTTTAAAAACTAAAACAAAACCCAGATAAGTTCTGAAGACAAATTAGCCTCCTTTTCAGCTATATTCCATATATTAAGGCTGATGATTTTAACATAATTATCTCCAGCTAACCGTGAGCTTTCAGATACAAGGAACGTCAGTGAATTCTAACTCAGTTCAAAGTGTTCACTTCCACATTTATGAATTCTCAGCCCCAAATGTCTGTTCTTCTGACTGCTTTAGAAGCAGAAGGATGGAATCCAGAGGCTCAATGTGAAAAGAATAGTGAAAATTGACAATAATTTCTAAAACAGCTGTGGGCTTTTTGTTTTTGTTTTTGGTTGTGTGTTTGATTTTTTTTTTTTTAAAGGGACAAAAACACACAAACCTTCAACTATTCCCCACCCACCTCCTCACTAGCACAGCTTACAGGAAACGGCCATAAATGGGCATGTTTTATATCAGGACAGTATAATGAATTTCCCCATAATATTTAAGCAGTTAGCTTAGCATTGGTTTTTACATAGATGCGTTGCCTTGTTCTAACACTTCTTACATGTTTTGATCTCTTTAGAGTTTATAACGTGTTTTGATGTATATCTTCTCACATTAACAAGTTTCCCAACAGTTTCTGTGCTAGGCATTTGCCGTATTCATTTAACTCGTACCCCAGCAGGCCTCGGCTGCGGAGTCTGGGATGGCAGCTCGTTGATCTGTTAGTTGCCTTGGGCTCTTGTAACCTAAGGGAGCTCCGATTGCCTGGTGGGTAGGGAGTTGTGCTGCTGACCCAAAGTTGGCATCCCGCTGGCGGTTTGAATCCAAGAGCAGCTCGGAGTGAGGAGGAGGGGCAGTGTCCTGCTGTGCTATTTATAGTCTCTGACAAGCCACTGGAGGGTCCGCTATGAGTAGGTTCCAACTTCAAGACAGTGAGTTTGAGTTTGATTGTAACACAAACATCAGAAAGGAGTGACTTCCAAGAACAGAAATTTCTTTTCTCATTGTTCTGGAGGCTAAGAAAGTCCTCGTGTCTCGTGACTCCTTCTGTGGTCCTCTCCCCTCATTTCTGGGGGCTGCTGGCACTCTTGGTGTTCATTACATATAGAGGCCTCTGCTGTCCCCTGGGTGGCTGTGCTCTCTTCATAAAACACCGCTTAGAAGAGATTAGGCTTAGGGCCTGCTCAGCTGCAGTATAAACTAAAAACTGTGTTCAAACAAGGCCAGAGTTATAGGTACAGAGGTTAGCACTGCAGTATATTTTCGGAGAGACTCAATTCAATCTGTAACAGTAGGTGAGCAAACCGTTTCTCCCCTTGGTGCCTTGTGCAATATCATATAATCAGGAAGTTGATCTTGGCTTCTGACTCTCATCTGGGTGATCCAGAGCGTTCGACCTATGGCCTTTGAACTACACCTCTCTTTCCACAGTTTTTACTTCTTAACCATGTGGGGTCCTTTTTGAATGAAGAAAAAAAAAATGAGCTGGAGATTGAAGTTGTAACAATTACAGCTTGCTTGGCTCCACAGTCGACACTCTAAGCACCAGCAGTCAGGAACTCAAAAAGATGAATTGCATTGGGAAAATCTGCTGTCAGGGACCTCTCCAGAGTATTGAGAAGTAACGATGTCAGTCTAGAGACTAAGGTGTGCCTAATCCAGGCCACGATCTTTGCAATTACTTGCTATACATCAGAAAGCTGGACAAGGACTAAAGATGACAGAAGAATTATTGATTCCTTTGAATTGTGGTGCTGGAGAAGGGTCTTAAACATACCATGGTCCGCCAAGAAAACACCCTCTTGGAGAGGGTGAAAGCAAGTTTCTCCTTGGAGGCTAGGATTTTGAAGCTCCGCCTCACTTACTTTGGACACATGGCCAGGAGAAATCAGTCCTTGGAGAAGGACGTCATGCTCACAAGTTTGGATGGAAGGCCCAGATGAGATGGATTTATACAGTAGCTGGGGCAAAGGGGGTTGGTGTGTCAGAGTCAGTGAGACTGGCTCAGGACAGGGCAGGCTTCAGAGCTGTTGTGTGTAGGGTCACTATAAGTTGCAGGTGAATCGACAGCACTTAACAACAACAACAACAGTCATTATGGTGAAGTAGCCATACCTTACAAGAAAGAAATGGTGACAGATGACAACCTAATACCAACAATATACTAGTGTTTATTGAGCTAATGGGCCATATATGCTTTAGATTGGAACCTTGGTGCTTCAGATCCCTAATCCCAGCAAATCCCCACATCTTGCTCCGGTTGCACTTGAATTTAGTCCTAGGAGGCTGGAAGAGCGGCACTTCACTATGTGAGCAAGACCACAAAGCTCCTTCACGTTAAAAAACGTCTCAGGCCTCAGTGCTGGTGAGAAGTAGGATGGGAAGGGTTCCGGGTCTTCTGTCTTCTGCCACGTGTTCTGACTCTCTCTACCTCACGGACATGTGCACTGTAAATGACACTCTCCCCATTTCCCCATTACGTCCCACTTCTTCACAGCAGATTCTGAAAGTGCAGTAAAATTAACGATTGTGTCCTTCCTTTGCTCTTCTCTATTCAAATTGCTTTGTGCCCCAAGGAGAGGCAAGCGATGGCCTCTCTGTGCAACTGTGTCTCTCTTTCATTTCATTTTATCCCTGACAGCAAATAGGACTTCTGATGGGGATAGATAAGATTCTGAGTCATTGAGCTGCAAGGCAAGAGTGAGTCACTAGGATGAATGTGATCTCGGGGAAAGGGAAGTCTAGAAGCGAAGAGAAGAGAATGAACTAAGAAAACAAAAGACTCGCTCAGGGATGAGTGACTGTGGCAGCACCGCGAAGCATTTAGTCCATTTTGTGTAACTTGCTGGAAGGTAGGTGTCTACTGTAGTTCTCTCTTACAAGAGTAACAGAGGTATGAGAAGTTGGTGCACAGGCTGGGACATTTGCCCCGGGCACAAGTACAAGGTAGCACCACACGAGATGTGGAATGACTTTCTTAAGGACCACACATATGAAATGGGCCTTCCTGAAGCTGCCGGACAAAGACAGGGGGTGTGCTTCTGCTAGGGCATCCCTGCTGTCAATTTCGACTCATCTTGATACTGGAGCGGGGATGGAGGGGGCGTGGTCATGCAAATTAGATTGTCCTTGGCCCCTCATTACTTTGCTACACCCCTGACAAGGAATTACTGTCTAGTGGTGAAAGCACAGTGACAAGAGAACTGAGTTCTATACCCAGCACTACCAGCTGTGTGGCCTTGCCTTGGGTGTCACTTCCCTTGCCCTCTGCCTGTCCTTCCATTCATAAGAGGCTGCTGTTCTTGTTATGTGCCACTGAGTACAGCTCAGAGGAGAGCTCTGAGCAGCAGAGCTGAGCCCTGTCCTGTCGTGTGCCGCCCTCACCATCTCTGACACCCTCGAGACCATTGTGCAGCCACCGTAGCAGTGTGTCTCAACGAAGCTTTTCCTTCCTTTGCTGACCGTCCACCTTTCCCAGCATGATGTCCCTTTATAAGCACTGACCCCTCCGGACAGCATGCCCAAAGTCTGGGAGATCACATTTCGCCATCCTTGCCTTTAACGAGCACCCTCACTGCCCTTTCTGCAGGACATGTCTGTCTGTCCTTTAAACAGTTCGTGGACTCTTCAGTACTTTTCTCCAACATTACAACTCAAAGGCATGGATCCTTCTTCTGTCATCCTTATTCATTGCCCAACTCTCAGATGCATTGCAAGTGATTGAAAAAACCACCACTTGAATCAGGTGCACCTTACTCTTTAAACGGAAATCACTGCTTTGATCACTTTGGAAAGATCCTTGACAGCAGACTTCCCCAATGCAATACAACTTTTGATTCTTGACTGTTGAGCTGTGGATCCACATAAGATGAAGTTGTTGACGGTTTCTCTCATTTCTCCATCTGCCTTCAAGTTACCTATTGAGCAAGTGGTGAGGAGTTTTATTTTCTTCATGTTGAGATGTACTCCATACTGCAGGCTGTAGTCTTTGATCTTCAGAAAGTGCTACAAGATTTCTTCACTTTCAGCAAGCAAGATTGTGTCTCTGCATAACACAGGTTGTTGATGAGTCTCCCTCTGATCCGATTCCACATTCTTCTTCCTAGAGTCCAACTGTACGATTTGTTCACCATAAAGAGTGAATGGATATTTTAAAAGGATGCAGCCCTGATGTAAAAGGAGGATAAATTTCTAAATGCCCCATTAAAAGAGAATTGTAATTGCTTAAAACATAATGTTATCTAAAGTGTGTTGCATGGTGCTTTATGTATCATATTGCTAACTGCAAGGTCAAGGGTTTGAACCTGCTTGCTGCTTGCTCTGTGGGAGAAAGATGAGCCACCTCCTCCCACAAAGATTTACAGCCTCTGGAACCTGATAGGGGTCAGCAGAGCTGGAATCAACTCTAAGTGTGTTTGGCTTGGGTGGAAGGTTTGTGGAGAGATTTAGGAACCACTTCTACACATCTTATCTCATTGTGTCATCATTTCAGTCTTAGTGGATGGATTTTGGCCCTTTCTCATTTTACTGAAGAGGGAAGGATCAAGGCTCCAGAGTTTTAGTAAGTGGACTCACTTGTCCCTTTGATCCTGAACTCTATCTTCTTTTCGCTATACCACATCTTTTCTCTGTGCTAATACTTGTTTGCTCCATGTTTATACACTTGTGCTAAACGTCTGTTTGGACCTCATTGATTGGTATTGAAATCCTAACAGTAGTCAGTAGTGTATATCAAGTTTTGGCTTCTAAATGACCTCTTGTTGTTATTAAGTGTCGTTGAGCTGTAAATGACTCATAGTGAACCTATGGATGAAAGTCCTGAACACTTGTATAAATTTCATTGTTTCTCCAGGTTCATAGGGTTTCCAGAGACAAGCTATTTCGGAAGTGGATGCCAGTTCTGCTACCAAGCTTGTTTTAATCAGGGAGCTCCACCAAACACTGTCCACGATGGGTAACCATTCTTGCATTTGACACATCAGTGTCATACAGTGTTCAGCATCACAGCAACCACCTCTGTACAGCGAATGGACAGACGAGGGCTATACCACCTAGAAGAATGTTTCACCAAAAACAATTAAAAGCAGGCCTGAGGGATGCAGATTAAAATCACCCACCTTTGGCTTGGTAGCATCGCTTTCTGTCCACTAGGCCAACTGTTCTCTCTCTATGTTGTTGTTGTTGAGTGCCATCAAGTCATAGGCAACTCAGAGCGACCCTATGAACAAAAAACCTGAACACTTGTATAACTTTCTTCGTTTCTCCAAGTTCATAGGGTTTCCACTGTCTTAATTTGCTAACTTCAAAGGGGAAGCAGACTATGGTTTTGTGGGAAATAACCTTTACAATAAGTGCCAACACACAATGTCAATAATCCGGATTGTTGTGTGCCATCGAGTTGGAACCAATTCATACTTGACCTTCCAGCAAGTTTTCAGAGGCAGTGAATCTCACGAGAGGAAATTGCCCATCCTTCTCATTTACTGTTCCGTGGCACTTAACAACAACAACATAGAGCTCTGTTGGCCTAGTGGATAGAAAGTGATGCTAACAAGCTAAAGGTGGGTGATTTAAATCTGTGGCCCTCAGGGCTGGTTTTCATTGGTTTTGGGCAAACATTCTTCTAAGTAATATGGCCCTTGTCTATCCACTTGCTGTACAGAGGTAACTTGTGATTGCTGTGATGCTGAACACTTTGACACTGATTCAAACAAGCTTGGAAGCAGGAGTGGCATCTACTTCTGAAATAGCTTGCCTCCGGAAAGCCTATGAACTTGGAGAAATGATGGAAGTATACAAGTGTTCAGGTCTTTTGTTCATAGGGTCTCTATGAGTGGTCTACGACTCGACGGCACTTAACAACAACAACAACTCCCATGGAGCAGCGAGTGGATTTGAACCTTGCGACTTTATGATTGCAGTGCAGCTTCTTAGCACTTGGCCACCATTATCTTTTACAAACATTTTCCTATATTTAGGGCTTGCACTTGTGAAGAACACAGGTAAATCCCCAAAAGGATTCTTCGTCCCGAAAGGCCAGCCAAGGGACTTGTTTCTCACCCTCTTGGAAACCTCTGCTTTCCCTTCACATCCCTAAGCCTGGGCTGGAAGTCTGTGGTCAATCACTCACACCTGTGGCAGGGCCCTGGGCCTGGACAGCTGACTGGAAAAGCGCCCAGAGGGACTTCAGCCAAGTGTGTGAAGGGGACTCCCACCTCTGAAGAGCAGAACATGTATGAGTCACTCATTCCTTTTATGACTAGGTGAGAACTTTCCGTATATGGGTTACAAGGTTCTGGTTGGCATTTGATTCAACGAGCAAGGACTCATCTCCCAGAAGGCAAGCTCCATGCTAACATAGAGGAGAAGAAGGAAGAATAAAGACTGTAATGGCCCCTAGCTGCAAAAAAGCTTGTTTCCAAGGGAGGAAGAAAGGCACGTGTGACCCCACACAGGATGGAGTAAATGAAAATCCAAGCTATGCCTGGAGTAGGGAAGTCCAAGATGTAGGAGGAAGGAAGATGGATGTGCATGGTGGCGGAGTGGAATTGATGATCAGGTGATCGAGGAAGGCTTCCTGGAAGAAGTGGCACTTGAGTTTGTGACTTGAAGGAGGGGCGTGTCTGCAGTAAATACATAGAGAATGGAAGACAGCAGACTGAGAGAAGAGCGTGCACAAAAGCCACAAAGGCATGAGTGTGCTTGCTGTAGGGAGGCTTTGCAGGTTTTCCATCTCCAAAGTCTGAGGTTTTAGCTGGATCAATTAGGGAACAGAACACCAACCAAAACCCCATTGCTGTCCAACAGGTACCACCACAGTGACACTTTATCATGTTTCTGAGACAGGAGGAGATTGCCTCAAAATGCTGAACATAGATATTCCATGTGACCCAGCTATTTCACTGCTTGGACTATACCCTGAGAAAATGAGACCTGAGGCACAAATGGAGAATTGTACACCAATGTTCAGAGCAGCATTATTCACCATCGCAAGAACATGGAAACAGCCCAAATACTGTACCACAATCAAAGGGATTGAGAAAATTAGGCACATTCGCACACTGGAATACGATGCAGCACGCAGGACCAAGGATTTTGAAAATCACTACTTGAAGGGACTGGAGAGCATTATGCTGCATGAACTAACTCAGTCCCATAAGGATAAATATTGTATAAGATAATTATTGTAAAAGTAGCAAGATAACTAGTAAAATGTGTGTGTGGACCCAAGAGGGGAGGGAGGAGCAGAGGGGTGAGAATGGGTGAGGGGGTAGTCATAGGGTCAGACAATTTGATGGGTGAAGTAAGGAGTGGGGAAAGGAAATAGGAAAGATTCGGTGTGAAAAAAAGTATGTATGAACTTTGTAAATAAACTAGTATAAAATAAAAATTTTATTTTAAAAAATAAAAGCTCTTCACTTCCATAAAAGTAAAAAATAAAAAAGAGTATACTACCTGCTCATATTATTTCCTCATTGAAATGTTCATAGGATCTCTACGAGTCGTCGATGAATTGACGGCACTTAACAACAACGATGACGACAATATAGAGATAGCTCTGTTGGCCTAGTGGACAGAAAGTTATGCTACCAAGCATAATACTAATCTGCGGCCCTCAGACCTGGTTCAGATTTTTTTTTTTTGTCAAACATTCTTCTAGGTGGTTTATCACAGGTCTGTGCATTGCTATACAGAGGTAACTCGTGGTTGCTGTGATGCTGAACACTGTGACACTGATGTGTCAAAACGCAATCATGCTTACCCATGGTGGACAGTGTTTGGTGGAGCTTCCCATTTAAAACAAGCTTGGAAGCAGGAGTGGCATCCACTTCTGAAATGGCTTGCCTCCGGAAACACTATGAACCTGGTGAAACAACCAAAGTTATCCAAGTGTTCAGGTCTTTTGTTCATAGGGTCACCATGAGTCATCTACAACTCTACGGCACTTAACAACAACCACCACCACAATGAAACGTTGTGTTTTAATATTGCAAAACTATTTCTATATGAGGGATACCAGGCCTTTGTTAAAGCTAGAACCACTTCTACAACCATAGATTTTAGCTGATGGTAACCTCAAACATATTTTGGTTGCCTTGGATTTGGTTTACTTTTCCTCAGCTTCAGCTTGAATTTGCATATGAGTAGTTGGTGGTCTGTCCCACAGTCAGCTCCTGGCGTAGTTTTCACAGCTGATATTGAGCTTCTCCAGCGGTTCTTTCCACAGATGTAATCGATCTGATTCCTATGCATACCATCAGGTGAAATAGAGGTATATAACCTGCGTTTATGTCTCTTAAAAAATGTATTTGCTATGAATAAGGCATTGATTGTGCAAAATTCAATCATTCTCTCTCCAGCTCCATTTCTGTCACCGAGTCCATGTTTTCCAACTACTC
>NW_006399766.1:29807990-29814875 GCF_000299155.1 Elephantulus edwardii
TTTTAATGAACATTTACAGAGATTTTGGGTTTTCATTCATTCATTGTTGCACTATTTTCTCTACCCTCCTCCCCAGTTTGTTGTTCTTCCCCCCCCCTTGAAAGTCTGTTTTAATTGTCCAGTTGCCACAGTGCTTGTCGAAGCCAGTTCTGATGAGTCTCCTTTGTCAGTGTGTCCCTTACCATTCCCTGTCACTCCGCCCTGAGACCGAGGAGTCCTTTGAGTTTACGGATGCACAACTCCTTGCTTTGACAAACCCATGACCTTCACTGCTGGGTGGATTTGAACTGTCAGCATTTCGGTTAATAGATGAGAGCATCCCATCCAGGGACTGTTACAGAGGCTAATTTCTATCAGATTGTATCCCATTAAATTGCCACTATTTGTCCATAGTTCCCCTACAAAAATGGCAGTTTCATGTGGTTCAGTCTAATGTATCCTTTCTATTAGTCTTACAAATAATTTATTCTTAGGAATACTTAGTATGTGGAAGGCCCTCGGTTTTATTTCCATATGTTACCACATTTAATTCTTACCACCACTCCCGGGAATATGTGTGCTAATCTCCATTTTGCATATGAACAACCTCAGGGACAGAGAGGTTGGGTAAAAGGCTGAAATTTACACTGCTAGTTGATAGACAGGGTGCAGAGCTGGGTATGTTACTCAAAGCCATTTTATCTTTATCTCTGTACTATGTGTCTGTCTCAGTGCTTAGTCTTCAAGATAATTTTTAAGACACAAATTTCTGGGGGGAAAAATAATCCTCATGGGGTTTGAACTGAGTTTTCGTTAAGTTTTCTATCTTGATACTACTGAGAGAAAGCAAACTTTGCCTGTCCATTCCCTCTGCTCCTTTGGATTGCTCCAAACTGGAACTTCACATCTTCTTCATAAAGGCCGCCCTTTGGCGTTTTATCTTTGGTGTTGCTAATGTGGGGGTTTGTTTTGCCTACAGAAAGGCCATTGTTGGTGACAGCTATCATTTACTGAATTGGAAGTATACTGTTTTTCATTTGTCCCCTACTCTCCATCTGCAGACAACTGCCCTCTCACTGGGATGATCTTGGCAGGCTTCTGCCTTGTTTCTTTGTAACTGGCGTCCTCTTCCTGACATCTGTCCTGCACACTGTCTTTACAGTGGTCTTTCCGAAGTACAAATCTGTTCGTGCTCCTTCATTTAAACCACTGAGTGGGTTGCCACTGCCCTCAGGGAACAATGATCCTGCACTCCTCTTTCAAGAACTCAAAGTTGCCTTGTGGCCTGCCTTTATGGGCCTGTTTTTTTCAGTCGGCCTCTTGCTGCTTGCCCACCTGGATCCAACATGCTAGCCTCTCCAACACATTAATGTTCCTTAAAATGCAGAGTGAATGCTCATGCTCTACCTAGCATGCGTTGCACCCTGCGAATAGAAGGTGACTCCGCCTAACTCTTCTTCTGCCTGGGAGTGAAGATAGCATGGCCACGGGGTGACAGGGGTCCCCGTCTTCCTCTTAGAACAGTGGGTCAGCATAAGCAGCACCCAAAGGCTACTTTGTCTTGGAAGAGCTCTGGATGGGGTCCTCTGGCAGCTGCCTTGCAGTGACACTGGGGAAAGGGATCCACTCTCTCCTGCTGGGGTGCAGGGCTTGCATGCAGCTTCCTGGAAAGGACTTCCGGAGAGCTACGCTCTTATCTTAATTCTGGTTCTATGATATCTGAAGCAAAGCCAGAGGTAGACAGGGCAGGGTGTTGATAAGCTCCTGGGCCAATGTGGGTTCTTTGGTTTGTGTCGCTTTACCATCTTATCCTGTTAATCTCCGTTCCACTAAAGTAAGAGAGGACAGAGTAGGAGAGAGGAAGAAGGAGGAGGAGACAGAAAGTACCGCGATAAGGAGAAAGGAAAAGAAATGACTTATTGCACCTTTATTTTTTGTAAACTTTTTTTTTAAAAAAATATTTTATTTAGTGGTTTGCATACAAAATTCATAAGGGGGAAGTGTCTTTCACCTGCTCATTTTCGTAAAATGCTTGTCTGTCAGATATTGTTCTTAAGCTGAGCATCCAAATTAAGACAGACTAGGAGGAAGGATGGACCATGCATTTCTGAAATCATAGGCCTTTGAAAACCTTATGTCCAATAGAGCGCACTTAGAGCAGACTGGCAGAGATGGCACCTGAGGCTGTGCCCTCGAGTGTGGAAACACAGAGGAGGAAGAACTGTTGGAAGCCGACTCTATGAGATGAGTTGACACAGTAACTGGGGCAATGGGAGGTAGGCGGGTCGGAGTCAGTGAGATTGGCTCAGGATAGGACAGGCTTCAGAGCTGTTGTACATTGAGTCACATGTGACTCAACTTCACATAACAGCAACACCACCACCACAACATAGAAGATTTATATACGTTGTGTTTCACACTTTCCTTTATTCATATTATGCTTCATACAATTGTTCCCATATTTTATAAAATTAATCACTTTTGAACCATGCCCACCATTATCCCGCCTGGCCAGGTCCCTGCTGGATCTTTCGGATTTCCCTTACTGGCTCTCTCCACTCACCCAGTTGTGGTTTTCCCCCTGAGCACCCTCACCACTCGACTCTCACCCCTTCCCCTCTTGGACCATGGTACACTTTTTACTAGTTGTGTTGCTGATTGCCTTCGCGTCGAGCAGGACTCATAGCGACCCTGTGAACCAAAGGCCTGAAGCCCCTCTACAACCATCGACATCTATCAAAGCTCATAGGGTTCCCGGAGGCACGTTGTTTAGGAAGTGGGCGCTTTTACTAGTGATCCTTCTATTTTTACAATAATGTTCTTATGGAGTATTTGTCCTTATGAGACTGAGTTCGTTCACTCAACATAATGCTCTTCAGTCTCTCACAAGTTAGTGTTTTTGTTAAACTATTGCTCCTGAGTACTGCGTAATGATTTATCATGCCTTTATTTTTTTAAAGCATTTTTTATTGTTATTTCTGTGCAACTTTACAAAGCATGTTGTCGAGGTTTTTTGGGTGTGGTGCTTATTTTTTTTTCCAGTCAGTCTTGGATATTTTGTTCTAGAAAGTTAATTACAACACAAACAGTATTTGATCTTCCATTCATTCCACATTGTCCTTCCTTTTACCTCTTCTAGTACACTATTCAGTGTCTAGCCATTAATTTCCTACTCCTTCCAATACTCAGTAACCATACTAGATTGACCCTCTCTTTATGTAACCCTTTCTCTAGCCTTTTATAACTGGTCTTACACAGTGTTTTTCCTTTTGAGACTGACTTATTTCATTCCGCATAATGTCCTCCAGACTCATCCACATTGTCTAGTATTTCATTAATTCTTCATTGTCTTTCAATGCTGGATAGTCTTCATTGTGTAAATATACCATAGTTTCTAAAAAAAAGATAAAGATAGTTATGGTGGCTTATTCACTTGTAATGTATTGACTATATAAAAGCATTTGACGATATAGAGCATAATGAATTAAGGGTAACATTAAGAAGAATGGGAATCCTAGGACATTTAATTGTGCCCATGAGAAACCTCTACATAGACCAATAAACTGTCATCTAAACAGAGCAAGGAAACACTGCATCGTTTAAAAATCAAGAATGGTGTGTACCAGGATATCCTTTCCCCATACCTGTTCAAACTGTATGCTGAGCAAATGATCTGTGATCTTGTGATAACAAGATTGGAGGAAGGCTCATCGACAACCTTCATTATGTAGGTGACACAGTCTTGCTTGAGAAAATGAAGAAGACATGAAGAAAATAAAAGACTACAGCCTTTAATACAATATGAGTTACATCTCAACATTAGGAAGACACATATCCTCCTAATTAGACAAAAAGGCAAGGATGTCTGTTTAAAGACTATAATGTGACTAATTCAGGCCACGATCTTTTCAATTGCTTCCTGTGTATCTAAACATTGGACAGTGAATAAGAATAAGAAAAGATTTGATGCCTTTGAATTGTGATATTGGCGCTGAGTACTGAATATCACATGTACAGTCAAAACAGACAAGTCTCTCTTGGAAAAGTGCTGTCAAGATCCTCCTAAGAGGCAAGGATTGTGAAACTTCATCTCCCATACTTTAAGCATGTTGTCAGAAGGGTCCAATACTTGGAGAAAGACCTTATGCTGAGAAAGGTCAGTGAGAGAGAGGAGCATCCTCACAGAGGTGGATTGACAGGGTGACTGGAACAAAGGGCTCGAGCAGCTGGAGATCGTGCTGATGGCACAGGATAGGGCAAGATTCCCTTCTGTTGGTCATAGGGTCACATAGGTGTGACTGAGTCAGCAGCCTCCAACAGAGTCGAACAACAGTAATCTATGGAACAGTGCACGGCTAATCCAAAGGGAGCAATTCTCTGGTGGTTCAGATCCACCAGTGGCTGTGAGGGAAAGATGGATCGTCTCCTCTAGTGAGATTTACAGCCTCTGCAAATCTTCTGCTAGGTCAGCTGTGAGTTCTGACTCGATAGGTGAGCTTTTTAAAAAAGAGATGGGTCAGCTGGGCGAAAAAAATAGATGTAAGGGACAGATGTCGATGTAGCCCTGGCTGCCCAGTTTTTAGATCACGGCTGGAGGGCTGGCTGGTCAATCTTTCTGAACTCTCTTTCTTATCTCTCAATGAAGACGTGCTCCATCTCTCCATTTCAAGATTATGAATAAACACACATATTAGCACGCTGTAGGGGGTCCCCCCTTCATCTTATTATAAAAGAATATTTTTGAAAAGGAAAATCTACCCCTGAAGTTGAGTGGTTGAAAGTGTGACCAAGTCAAGTTTCACTCAGACTTGGTCTCGAGTCCTAGCTTGCGTGGCCTTCAAAGTCCTTTCTCTCTTTTTTAAATTTTTTTATTATTTTTTTATTGTATTATTTTTATGTGTACCCTCAAATCAGATCTGACTGGTACAGGAGGAGATTGTCCTCTCCTTCTCCAACATAGCATCTGGTGGATTTGAACCTTGTACTTCTGGGATTACAGTGCAGCATCTTGCCACTAGGCCACCAGATCTCCCTAAAAAAAACCCACAAAGTCATTTATCGAGTCTCAGTGGTATTGGTAGTGTTAAACTTCTCCATAGAACTAAGGCAGCATACAAGGCTCTCAATAATTGTTTACTATTGTTGTGTTATTGCTGTTAAGTGCCGTCGAGTCGCAGGAGACTCATAGCGACCTTATGAAGGAGAGTCATCGACCCTTGGGTGCCTTTCATACTCTCACCAGGTTCATAGGGTTTCCGGAGGCAAGCTATTACGGAAGCGGATGCCACTCCTCCTTCCACGCTTGTTTTAATCGGGGAGCTCCACCCCATTCTCTGTCCACATTGGGTAGCCAACCATTAACACATTTGACATATCCGTGTCACAGGATCTCTCTCCATGTTGATGTTATTGTTGTTAAGTGCAGCTGTAACTTGAGATTGCTGTGAGGCTGGACACAGTGACACTGAAATGACAGATGTGATAATGGTGACCCACGGCGGACAGTGTTTGATGGAGCTCCCTGATTAAAACAAGCCTGGAAGCAGGAGTGGCATCCACTTCTGAAATAGCTTGCCTCCAGAAACCCTATGAACCTAGAGAGAGGATGAAAGACACACACACTATTGTTATAATCATCATCATTTTTTTAAAAAGGTAACCTAGGTTGTGATTTGACGAATATGCAGTAGATATAGTTGCTATTCCAGTTTTGGTGTCAGTTCAGCAACAAACACATTAGACATCTTTTTTCTGCTCTCACGAGTAATTTGTTTGGTATCTGTTATTAATTCAATGTGGGATAGCCTTGAGTAATCGGAATGGAGGCTGTGGAGTGGTTTTGGGTTTGCATTGCAGTCATCACCTGTTAGGCTGCACAGCACTCTGTATTTACAAAGTCCCTCAAAGTCCTTTGTCCTCGAAGATCTGACAGCTCTGGGCACCTGGAAGGGGCTTCTCCTTCCGTTTGGCATGGAGTTGTGATGACTGGCTTCGGAAAGAGGAGAGCTTGAGAGTGGATGGAAATGCCTAGAACGTTTCCCTTCTTGGTCATTGAAGAAAATGATTCGGCCTCCTATTTTGCAAATGTCTTAGGTTTGCCTTTCGTCCTTCTGACTCATTTGTCTATTTCTGTGTAATAATCATATATATTAAACCTCACATTTAGGGATTTTTCAGTGTGTGTTTTCTTAATAGTAGAGATGACTGAAAATTAATGGGGGAAAAAAGACTTTTGTGTTCTAAGTGTATTGGATTTGAGGGTGTCACCTAAAGATAGAGAGGGAAAACCCGACTTCCTTCTCCTATAAGATGCACCAATTCACTATTCACTAACAACACCAAAGGGCTAAAATAATTATTTCAGATATTTTAAAAGATGGATGGACTTAATTTTTTACATCCTGAATTGTTAACAAAAGAACAGGAACAAGAAATATTTCAGTAGGCAGACATGCACGCACACCTGGGACCAATTAAATCTTTTTCTTTCATCTTAATCAGAACTCCTGGGCCCGTCTTCCATCATAAGCCTACATACCCCAGTTTTGAGAGTTTTTCTAAAAGGCTATTTTAACAACCCAAATTCACTGATAGTATTTGAGGATTTATTTAAATCAAAGAAATCTATTGCCTAATGGCGATAATAATACTTCATCACGTTTGGATTGATTTCACAGATTGCCAGTGGTTTGCCTGAATAATTTCATTTAATCCACACATTAGGCCAATAGTCTTGTGAGGCAAGCTGTCAAGATGGCATTGCTGTCCCATTTTACAGATAAGAAAACTAAGTCAGGGGCAACCACTGTGGAAAGTGCTATGGCGCTTTCTCAAAAAGTTGCAAATAGAAATACCATTTGACCCAGGATTCCACTACTGGGAATATACCCCAAAGAGACCATAACT
>NW_006399766.1:29815106-29876937 GCF_000299155.1 Elephantulus edwardii
ACTAAGAAAGATGGGATAAATACTGCATACTGCATTGAAACAGATGAGGGAGAAAACTGTTTAAGAGGGATATGTGATTAGGTATTATTGTCATGACAGGAGTCCAGAACGAAGACTGCATAGTGGGGTAGACCTAGGGGGAGGGATTGTAAAACAATGGGGGAAATTTTACTTTTCAAAGAGAAGAGTGTACTGGGGGAGAGGGGTAGGCAGAGAGAAAAGTGCAACAATGAATGAATGAAAATCCAAGATGTCTGTAAATTTTCATTAAAATTAATAAAAAAATAATTTTTTTTAAAAAAAGGAAAATCGAGTCAAAGAAACACCAGTCCAAGAACGTAGGAGATCACATTCTAATAACAGAGCCAGGCTCAAGCCCAGTTCACCTAACTGCTTAACTGTTAAGCGTTGAATTGTGTGCTACAAATACGTCTGGAAGTCCTGGCCCCTGGAATGTGGATGTGATCCTGTGTGGAAGTACGGGCATTCCCTGTTGTGCAGACGTGCCTGTGGACGCTTGCAGGCACCTGCGCGAGAGGCATAGCCTTTGCATCGGCAGCAAAGCCCCCTTGGAGATGCCCTCAACAACTCTTTAGTCACAGAGCGAAGGGAGGTTCCTGGTGGTTCCAGAGTTTTAGTTAATAGTTTTGGGTATTCGGATGTCTCCGAATGTGGATCTGGAAGATGATTTCTGTTTTTGTGTGTGGTTTTCAGGGCTGGCTGGTTCTGGAGGGCACTTACAGGATTTTAGAATTCGAGATGAGTCCTCAGAAGACATTTCCTTCTAAGCAGGGCTCAAGTGTTAGCTTTACTTTGATGATGGCCTGGTCAGTGCTTTGTCAGCCAAAGGTCCATTACATTCATGACCACAAGCCTTTCCTAAATTCCTGCATACAGACTGGAAGTGAATGTAATGGGCATTTATTGAGCACTTACTCCATGCAGGGCCTTTTACTGGCTGCTGTGTTGAACACACACAGGAGCCAACCATGGGCCTTACCCTCCAGGGGTTCTCTGTCCACTTGTTCAATTAGCAGAATATTGGCAACTTACTATGTACCTGGCCTTAGTAAAGGCACCGGGAATGTGAAGGAGGAGGAGGGCAAGGGGACAGATGGGGAGGAGAAAGAGGAGAAAACTTAGTGGATGTTCGAACTCTCTCTCTCTCTCATTGCTGTCAAGCCAGCAATAGCTGACCCTCCACTGGGTTCCCGAGGCTGCAAATCACAAGGGAGAAGACTGTTCATTTTCCTCCCTCAGAGTGGTTGGTGAATTTGAACTTCCGTAGAAGTGCAGCCTTTGAGTTAACAGTGCAGCTCCCTGCGGCTAGGCCGTCAGAGCTCTCCCATTGGAAGTCCAGGGGAAGGAGAGCAAGCAGGGAGCCTCATGGAATTCAGTAGGCTTGGGACTGTGGGAGGACAGATAGCCCCGCTTAGCAAATGCTCTGGAGGTGAAGAGAGGAGAATGTTTTAAGGAGAGCAGGGAGACCATCTCTCTAAAGAGAGGGAAGATTTCCCCGGAACTGCGGCAAGCTTCCCCACACGTCTTGTTGAATCCATCTTCTCACTTATTCCGGGGCTGCACCTATTCAGGTGAGGCACTTAGACGCATCCTGATTGAACTGCCTCTAAACGAGCGATCTGTACTTCAGGTGAACTCCCAGTGCTGCCTTGGAAACATACCCTTGGTCCAGACTCTCGCTCATTCTCCTAGTTTAACTGGGATACTTTCCTTCCTCTTCTCTTACTTCCGCTATCATCTCCTCCACCTTACTTTGCTCAAGGCTTTGCTCCCTAGTTCAGTGAGAAAACAAGGAAGAACTCCTGCCAGTCTCCTGCATCGGGCTCTGGGCAGGGCTCTAGCACATCCCACTTACTTGCATTGGCACCTGGGCACTTGGGTGTCCTTCCTGTTCTTGTGGGTAACCTGTGCAGTTAAGTCCCATACTTCTCCTTCCACTAAGAACTCAGCTCAAATATCAGTCCCTCGGCAGTACCAGTGGTTAACTGTTCCCAGATACGGACTGAGAGTTTGGTCATTCAAGTCGATCAGTGAAAAAGCTACATTAACGCAGTTCTGCCCTTGCCATGTGAGGCTGTCATGAGTATGAACCCATTCCACTGAAGTAAAGCTCCCTCGAGAGAGAGGAGCAGGGAGAATGTCTGTCTGTCTGTCTCAGTCTCTCTCTCGCTCTCTCCCCCACATCTTTAAGTTATACCTAAAATAATATTTTTTTTCTGTCTTTGGATGTTGTCTAAAATTGTTGCAGCATCTTGTTCCAAGTCTGAAGGTGAAGTCCATCTTAAAGATAACAGAGCAGAGATGGAAATGACTTGGATGAGTTGTTGAACTTGGTGACCCAGTCTTGGAGCCCACTTTACCTCTGGACTTCCTGTTCCCCTAAAGCAGGCATTCTTATCAGTTCAGTCATGGCTGACGGAGCAGAACTGGAATGGACCATTGTAAAACGTGAGTGAACGAGAATGATCACCAGGATGGGGAAGAGTGTGGATAAAAACCCCGCTGGAAACTTGGTCTCCAGCTTTTCGAATAAGAACAGGGTGTGTGTTGCATAGCTTCCAAACCTCTTGGAGTGTAAAGCAGTGGTGTCTGCCTCAAAGGTGATTTGGTGGTTAACCTTGTTGCTGTGGATACAGGTTCCTGCTGTCCACTTGTCTGCATCAGAACCTCTTCCAAGTCTCCCATGTAAGGTTTTCAACCCAAGAGAATTTGTCTCGTTCTGTTTATCATTCTGTTTCATCTAAATCTTAACAGTTCACTGTGTCATCTATCACAGAACTGGTTGAAAGTAGTTTGAAGCCCTATGTGAGATCATAAATTGTCTTGATCTCTAGACCGTTTTGAATTGGAGCTTTTATGCCGTGTAACTGAAAGCATCCAGTGCCTTCTGTTCATTTGATCATAAGCACTCTTTATTCTCTCCAGTTAGCTTTCAGGAATTTCTCTTCAATTCTTTTCTGTTTGTTTGTCCCGATGTATATCCCACATAGTATTAGCTAGCACATACTAGATAATCTAGACACCTTTGTTGGATTGGAGGAATGAATGAATGAAGCGTGCAGTTGTCAGTGACGTTGGCAATGAGCCTTGGCTTTCACAATGTTTTATACTCCCAATTATATGCAAATGTTCTCATGGTATTTCTGTGATTGTGTTGCTGAGGCATTTCCATTACAGACCTTCTCCGCTGCACCCAGTGCCAGATCCATCCTGTTACCAAGGCCAGGGCGCTCAGGGGCTGCATGTGGAACCCCGAAGGTTGCATTTCCTTGTCTCCATATGTGGTACTTATTGATGGACAAGCTAAGAGTTAAAGAAGACAGTCCTCTTGGTGGGGAAAAGAAAAGAACCATTTTCTTTGGAGAGTAACTTTTGGCTCCTTAAGGATGCTTTGTTCCTCACACCCATCTGTCACCACGTTGTGACATTTCCCCAAACAGAACATCATCTGTGTTTGCCCTTTTCTCTTTATTCCCTGAGTTGGCTCCTTCCTGGATTCTCTAGTGTCCTCAGCACACTCAGAACTGTTCCTCAACAGTGCACACTCATCTCCGTCATTTCATCCTTCATGTCCCATGTCAGTGATTACTTTCTGCAGTAGAACTTTTAGTGGCTTCCTGGGGTCTTGGGGTTAAGGCCACATTGTTTCCTCTCAGGTCTGGTTTGTTTTTGTTTGTTTTTAATTACTGACTACCCTGGGGAGACTATTATCAGTACAAGTGGCAGTGCTCTGTGACTGGGGAATACCACTGAGGTACGGACCCATTCGTTCATCCTTCTTTACTGAGCACTATATACAAGTACTCATGACTAGAACTGGGGAATCGAGAAAAGACACAGTCTTAGCCCTTTACGGGCTCACTGTCTAGCAGAAGAGACAAACATCTAAGCTGATGTTTCTAATAGTGTAGGCACTGGGTATGGTGAAAGCATTGGATATTAGGTACCCTTCAAAAAGCCATCTTAAAAAACCAAAATAAAGACCGTATAACCCAGTCATAGAGACTCAAGGAGATGTACAGGAGAGGTGAATCTTATGGTAAGTTCTCAAGGATGAGTACACATTAGGCAAGTTCTAGTTGTCTATTGATGAAAGGTATTCAAGAAAGAGAAAAAAGTATGTATTAAAGCTTGCACGGATGGGGGGAAGGCCATGAAAAAATTCAACTAAGGAAAGTCATTGTAACTTCTTAAAGAGCTGGAAGGAAGCAGAGGATTTAGAGAGTGATATGAGATGAAGCACGAGAGATAAGAATTGGCAAAGTTAAAGTTTACCTGACCTCCTTGTTGAAGAAATGCTTAACTCTTGTGTTTTACAGAGAAGACTTACTCCAAACAACTGACCAAGACTAACTTAAAGATTTACTCTTTTTAAAAAAAGATTTACTCTTTTAAATAAGTTTAGAGTATTAAGATCTCTTATCTCCTCAGGCTTCTTTCTACCACGTTTCCATTATTCATCTCTATCTCTGACCCTATAACCCATCTCTTGGGATCTGTATGCACCTGTCATCCTAGCTTCCTTTTAAAAAGATCTCTCTTCTTTCTCTGCATCACCAACACAGGAAGAGTTCTCTCTCCCCATCACCATAATGTTTTAGCATTGCTTGGTGCAAGTCTTTTCCTTGACAGGAAATACAAGCTGGGATTAGAAAAGGTCTTGTCACTAGAGACATTACACCAATGGATCTTGGCACAAAGCAAAGAGTATCTTTTTCATTGACTATGCAAAGGCTTCTGACTGTGTGGATCACAACAAATTGTGGCTAACCTTGGGGAAAATGGGAATCCCAGAACGCTTGATTGTGCTCATGCAAAACCTATACTTGGACCAGGAAGCAGTCTCCTCAGAACAGATCAGGGAAACACTGCTTTCTCCACACCTTTTCAATCTATATGCAGAACAGATCATTCAGGAGGCTGGGCTTTATGAGGAGGAATGTGACATCAGGATTGGAGGAAGACTCATCAACAAGCTATGTTATGCAGGTGACACAACCTTGCTTGCTGAACTGAGGAGGACCTGAAGCTCTTGCTGAAGAAGGTCAAGGACTATAGTCTTCAATATGAATTGAAGCTCAACATCAAGAAGACAAAGATTCTCACCACTGGGCCAATTGGCAGCACCATGATAGATGGAGAAGAGACTGAGGTTGTTAACAATTACAGCTTGCTTGGCGCTACAATCAACACTCTTGGCACCAACACTCAGGAAATCAAAAGACGAATTGCATTAGGTATATCAGCCATCCAGGACCTTTCTCAGTAGAGAAGTAATGGTGCCAGTCTAGAGACTAAGATGTACCTGATCCAGGCCAAGATCTTTGCAACTACTTGCTATGCTTCAGAGAGCTGGACAATGACTAAGGATGACAGAAGAATTATGGATCTCTTTGAGTTGTGGTGCTGGAGAAGAGTCTTGAACAATACCACGGACCACCAAGAAAACAGATAAGTCAGTCTTAGGGTGAAACCAAGTTTCTCCTTGAAGGCTAGGATTTTGAAGCTCCATCTCCCATACACTGGGCACATAGTCAGGAGGGACCGATCCTTGGAGAAAGATATCATGCTTGGAAGGGTGGAGGGACAGTTGCAGAAGAGGAAGACCCTGATGAATGGACTGATACAGTAGCTGAGGCAATGGAGGTAGGTGTGTCGGAGTCAGTGAGACTGACTCAGGACAGGGCAGGCTTCAGAGCTGTTGTACATAGGGGTCACTATGAGTCACAGGCGACTTGACAGCACATAGCAACAACAACTATATATCTCACACACACACACATACATACATGTTGTTGTTGTTGTTAAGTACCATCGAGTCATAGACAACTCATAGCGACCCTATGAACAAGAGACCTGAACACTTGTATAACTTTCATTGTTTCTCCAGGTTCATAGAGTTTCTAGAGGCAAGCTATTTTGGAAGTGGATGCCACTCCTGCTTCCAAGCTTGTTTTAATAGGGAAGCTCGACCAAACACTGTCCACCATGGGTAACCATGATCGCATTTGACACATCAGTGTCACAGTGTTTAGCATCACAGCAACCACGATATATATAGAGATAGAGATAGAGATAGAGATAGAGATGTTGTTGTTTTTAATTGCCGTAGAGTTGTAGACGACCCATAGCGACTGGAAGTCTTGAACACAAAACTTTCATCTTTTCTCGAGGCAAGGGTTTTTTGGGAAGTGGATAACACTCTTGCTTCCAAGCCTGTTTTATTCGGGAGGGCCGCAGGTCTGAGGACCCAAAAGCCTTTTTAAATACAAGGCCAAATCCAGTCAGTTCATAGCCTATTGTGAACAACAGCCTCACCTTAGTCTCAACCCCAAGCCAGAAAACACCCCTTTGCAGAAATATGTGTATATAAAACAGAGAATTATGGTGTGCTGGTTCCATGTAGGGCTGTAGGTCAAAAAGTTAGCAGTTGACCTCTCCCAGCTGCTCTTCTAGTAGATTTGGTGAGATGAGGCAAATCTGCTTTTATAAAGAGTTCTCGCCTCGGAAACGCCTAGAAAGTCACCATGGCTTGGAATCCACTTGAAAGCAGTGAATTCTGGTCCTGTATTGAGCTTTGCACATAAAATAGCTGCATTTTATCATATATATGTAGTGCCTCATTAAAAAGAATAATAAAACTAAGAATCAAAGGTGCTATCCAGATTAATAATATTAGTAGATGGTGGTATTTGCTCAATTGAGAAGCAGAAAACTGTACCGTGTTGGGGTGGGTGTGGTACTGCACAGAGAGTATGATCCATCTGTGACATACTAATAGGGTATATCTAATCACACTTAGATAGATTGGGCTGAAATTTGAACAAAACTCAGAATGACTTCCTCCACTAATGCCAATTTTCTCGTCAGAAGTGTAGACTATGGTCATAAGAGCATGCCATTCGTAAGACTTGGAATCATCAGTAGCCATAATTTTTGCTTTTAGGGATTCTTTAAAAAAATCATGTCAAGTCATGAACCAGGTTGCTGAAAAGTTGTCATTTTATAAAGGCCCTTAAATCTTAATCTGAAGAGTTGAGAATTGATTCAGGGTGTAGTGGGAAGCATGATGGGTTATTAAGCCTGAGAGGGACATCATAAAAATGCAGCTTAAAGCAGATTGTTCTGGTGGCCATGCGAAAGATGCTCGTGAGCAGGTCAACGCTGGGCATGGAATGCACAGAGGTCAGCTGCAGCCATCAAATTGAAGGTCATGAAGCCTGGCCAGAGACTGCCGTCAACAGTGAAGGGGAGAAAATGCGTGACTGAAAGCCTAATACAGAGATGTAAGGAAGAGAGACAAAGAAAAGCCTAGATCTAGTGGAAATAGCACCGTTAGTACCAGCAGCTGGGAAATCAAAAGACAGATTGCTTTGAGAAAATCTGCTGTCAGGGACTGAAGAGCAACGATGACTTAGGATGACAGAAGAATTGATGCCTTTGATTTGCGCTGTAGAAGAGTCTTGAACATGTACCATGCGCTGCTAGGAGAATGAACATGTTCATCCTGTGGAGGGTGAAACCAGGCTGCTTCTTGGAGACAAGGATTTTGAAGCTCCATCTCACATACTTTGGGCATGTTTCCAGGAGGGCCCAGTCCTTGGAGAGGGTCATAATGCTTGGAGAGGTGGAGGAACAGCACAGGAGAGGAAGACCCTCAATGAGATGGATTGACTCAATGACGGGGGTGGATAACAATGGGGGTGAGGGGGTCAGAGACAGTGAGGTTGGCGCAGTGTAGGGCAGGGTTCAAAGCTGTTGTACATAGGGTCGTTATGAGTCACAAGCGACTTGGCAGCACATAACAACAATGGGAACAATATGAATGTGTAGATTTCTTAAAACCAGCACTTGAGACAAATTCAGTCACTGGTCGCACAATGCTTGTCTGACAAATGCTAAGTAGCAATTGAGTTAGAGGCTCTTACTCCGTCTTGGCTGTGCAGTGTTAGGGAAATCCAGCCTGAGCCGCCTCCACTGTTGTCACCAGCCTGGAGTGGTCCTCGACACAGCTCACTCCAGTTGCGGTGCCCACTGCCTGAAACACCTTCCCGCCCACCTCAGCACCCTGTCCGACGTCACACCTTTGCTCTCAGCAGATGGCCTAGCTTCTGATCCTAAAACAGACCCAATTTGGAAACAGTTTCTCTAAACAGTTCACCTCCAAATAATCCTGTCATCTGCCTGATTCCACCCATCCTCCTCTCACCCTCCGTTACCATGACTAGACCTGCTGTACAGAGAACTAGTACCGGGGAGGGGTCCTAGTACCTCCTGCGCCTCCAGGAGCCCGTGAAGACTCAGGGTCAGTCACTCCCCTGTCGGTTTAACCTCTCCACCTTGAGGATGTTGTTAGCTGTGGTCAAGTTCACTCGACTCATTAGCACTCGGCTCAGTGCATGGTCTCTGCTGTGCTTTGTCCCTGTAATACCAGCTACCATGTCACTTGAGCTCTTTGAGGTCCTTTCTCTTTTGCAGACTTTTTACTTTACCAAAAATGACTTTTCTTGCCTGGGAGCTGTTCCTTCCTGGTAACATGTCCAAAGGATGTGAAAGAAAGTCCACCATCTTTGTTCTAAGGAGCGATAGGGCTGCCCTTCTTCAAGACAGACTGACTTGTTCTTTTGCAGACCATAGTATAGTCCTCATTCTGCACCAGAACTGCAGTCCAGGCATCAGCTCTTCTTCCATCGGTCTTTTTTATTTTTAAAATTTAATATAATTTCTTAATTCATTGTCACACATTCTCTTCCCCTCACCCTCCCTTAGCCCACCCCACAATGCACTCCTTGTTCCAGATTGTCATATATTCCTTTTGGATAGTTCTTCACTCATCTGTTTTAATGCAGAGTTCATTATATAGCCACTCAATGTTCCTTTTTAATTGTCCAACTTTATCGCTTGAGTCCTTACCACACCTTAGTACTTCAAGTGACACACTTAATCTTTAGCACTTTCAAAGGGCTCTTCGCAGCAGATTTGTACACTGCAACACCTGTTTTGATTTCTTGCCTGCTGCCATCATGGGTGTTGATTATAGATCCGTGTTACAGGAGTTTATTGACAACTTCAATCTTTACTCCATCTATCATTACATTGCACATTGATCCAGTTGTGATGATTTCTGTTTTACTGATATTGCGAGATAATCCATACAGCACGCTCCTGTCTTCAGGAAGCTAGGTTATGTCATCTGTGTATCACAGGTGGTTGATGAGTCTTCCTCCAGTCCTACTGCTGTATTCTCCATAAAGTTCAGCTTCTCAGATTATCTGCTCAGCATACAGATTTAACGACGTGGACAAATGTTATGACCTTGATACACACCTTTCATGATTTTGAGTCAAGCAATATTCCCTTGTTCATTCAAATTACTACTTCTTGGTCTATGTGGAGGTTTCACATGAGTACAATTAAGTGCTCTGGAATCCCCATGCTTCTTGGCCTCAGCCATAATTTATCAGCATCCACGCAGTCAGATGGCCTTCGTTATCATGAAAACACCAGTAAACATTTTTCTGGGATCTTCAGCTTTCAGCCACGATCCAGTTGATATTTTCTCCAGTCAACCAATATCTTCTATACAATTGAGCTTGAATTTTTGACTCTTCTCTATTGATGCATTGTTCTAGTTCTTTTAAGATCATCTTCACCAACAATTAACTTATGTGTGAAATAATTTATGTTGCTTTATAATTGCTGCATTCTCCTGGGTCACTCCCCCTCCCCAGATGTGCGGACATGGATCTCTTTCAGTCAGTCCCCCATGTCTCTGATCAGTTGTGGGGTCCTGAGCAAGTCTCTCATTTCCACCTTTTTCTCAACTGTGAAATCAGGACAGTACAAGCACCCTGTGTGTAGTGTTGCTGCAAACGTTCAGTGAGATCAAGTAGGAAGAGTGTTTAGCCATGGCCTGAGGTGCCAGTTAGTGATGCCTGTTCATCCTTGATCATTTCTATCAGTGTTTCCATATTCAGAAATGTCTTCCCCCTTTCTCTAGTGGGTCCCATGTGTACATCTAAGTTCTGACACTCAAGCTTGCTTGCAGTTCCTTGAGTGCATCATGACCTCTCCTTCGAGCCCTGTCTGTCTTGTGTCTGTTCCCGTGCAAGTCCACTCCAGTAGGCAGTGTAGCAGGGTACACGTGAGGACAGGGGGCATGGCTTCGGAATGCTCAACTACTTAGACGTCTCCCTCCATGTGCCTTGCTCTTTCTCTGTGCAATGAAGAGGATGGGTTAGTGAGTCTCTGAGTGGGGTCAGACTTCTTCTTGCCCTTGACCACGAGAATGAGCAGGAGAGTTTACCACAGCCTGGGATGCTGTCTTTGCCATTGGAAATCCTGTGGAGCAGGGTTGTACTCTGGCCCATACGGGAGCACCGTCTGTCAAAGTCGACTAGGTGACAACTGGTTGGTTAAGTGGTTTGGAGCATGGGGAGTTGGGACAAAGAGCAAGTGCCCCTGAAAAGGTGCTCTTACAAGCTGCTCTGTCCTCAGAGAACGCCCCCACATATGCCCACACCCCCTTGCTTGGCTTTAACTCCTTGATCAGGACTGAGATCTTGCAGCCCTCTGGGGCCCGGGGTCGTCTCTTCCTGGGTCACCTTCCTCTGACAGGTAAGGCCAGCATTCCGTAGGTGTCCCTCAGCAGAGGAGTGCATGGCCCGCACGCGGTCTTTGAGTGCAGTGTTAGTATAGTGAGCCATTCGCACACGTAGCTCTGCTAACTGCACTGTGACGACATATGTCACTCCAGGAGGCGGTGCACACACCACACACTCCAGAGCAGTAAACAAAGGCGCGTGTGCGTCCGCATACTGCTACCAGTGTTCCACGCAGATGTCGCTACAGCGACTCACGCACCTGGCTCTATAAACCCCAAGCCACCGCATCACCAGAGTGTATTACGTGCACCGTCGAGTGCAAAGCCTAGTGTTCCACGCAGAGAGCACAAGCGTGCATCGAGCCCTACTGAGTGTGGATTTCCAACAGATCCCACCACAGGAGAGTAGATGAGCAAGACCTTGTCCACCAGACTCTCTCCCACATGTTTCCACACTCAGGCACACACCCCTAGGTCTCTATACTCCAGGGCTCCGACACATATAGGCGAACAAAGTAGGAGATAACACGATGCCTTGCTAAACGCAGTGTTTTGCACAGGTGGTGGTGATGTGAGCCCTTGGGCCAGAAGCGGTCCCAAGCTGACCCTCCCGTGGGTTTTCAGAGGCAGCTAATTGCGTAGGAGATTGCCCTTCCTTCTCCTGTGGAGCAGCTGGTGGATTCGAACTGTGTACCTCTGGAATTGCAGTGTAGCTTCTTACCACTGGGTACCAGAGTTTCTTATGACTTAAGCAGCTTCTTACCACTAGGCACTAGGGCTTCGCAGAGGAAATCAAGCAAATTTATCTTGGAGGAAGTTCAGCCGGAGTGCCCATTGGAAAGGAGGATGCCCACGCACTTTGGGCATGTTAACAGGAGAGGCCAGAGAAGATGACGACTGTGCTTGCAAAAGCAGAACTGAGCGAAGGAAAGGAGGCAGTGGCCGCAGCCATGGGTTTGAGCACAGTAGAGGGCGTGAAGGTGGGATTCACACATCCTACACAGCCCGGCTGGGAGCCACAGTTCACCTGAAGGCACCCATCAGCAACAGGCCGTATGACTTACATAGTAAGGAGTGGGCCCCAGGTTGTTTGTCTCGTGTGTCCTTGTCACACTTCCCTTCCCACCTCATGTCACCGCTTGCAGTACCCACAGGGCCATCTTCACAGTCTGGAGCAGGAAGACACACTCTGAAGCTTTCCTGGGAGCTCTGTCTCCACGGCAGGCCACTCCCACACTTAGAGCTAGAGCCCAGCACACCCTCAGACTCTAGAACCCCTCTACCAGACTTTGAATACACCTACACTCTCCCCACCGGCCTTGGATAGGGGCCAGGCCTTCCCAGAGGGGCTGAGCAGGCCCTGCGTAGGATCCTTCCCCTCCTGAGTCACACAGTGACTCTCACCGTGCCATTCCAAGCCTAGGCATGGTTTAGAGTAACTGCAGGGCTGGTCTAGAGATGGAGGGCGGAGACTTACGCAGGCCTCTGGGGTGGACTTGGGCGCTCCAGCCTGCTCCCTTCCAAACCTCCCAGACACCAGTGGGAAGGCCTTACTATGCAAGTCCTCCTCCCAGGTGATCTAGTGACAAGATATTGGGAAGAGACACAAGCATATAGACAGACATCTGCGCATCCCTAAAGGACAGGCGTAAACTGTCCGAATAGGCCTGCCTGCATCCTGGTTAAGGAAGAGAAGCATTTCCCAAGAGGGGACCATGGCATGGCTGACCCACAAATCTCTGGAGGTGGCATTTGGCTCCTTTACGTGGAGCTTCCTCAGTTCCCCTTGGTTCATTTCAGTGCTTTCAGACCATGCCCAGGGGCCTGTAGAGGCATAAGCAATGGGAGCCATTACAGGGCTGTTTACCTCTTAATAGCCACCACTTAGCAACACAAACACCTGGCAGAAGCCAGGAGGGAAAAAAAAACACCCAAAAACAAACAAACAAACAAAAAACCCTTTTAGAAGTGCGAGGGTTTTCTTTCTGCCTTTTTGGAGTGTAGTCCTTGGCTGCTGGGAGGTGCAGTCCCCTCTTGGGACAGCGGGAGTCACACTGGGGATCGCCTTTAGCGTGGCGACATCTGCTTCATGTCTGTTGTCCTTATTCTAGGGCCTGGCTAATGTTTTTTATTTAGTGACTATTTAGAAATGTGATGAAGTGCCCACCCAGTTTTAAAGATGTTAGATGATGAAAGAACTCCCCGAGATGCACTCGCAGGCTTGGAAGGAAGGTGGCAGAGGGGATCCCTGGAGCAGAAAGACCAAAGTTCTAGGCACTGAGGGGCTCTGGTTAGGATGGGAGTTGATGGGAGTGAGGAGTGTGGGTGGCCCTCTAGAGCCCGGCACTCTAGCCTTGAGAAATGACACTCAGAAGTGGTAGCTTTCCCTGTGATTAGGCGATTCCAGGAGAAACAGACCAGTTCAGGGAAGAGGCGTGAGAAAAGTCGTGGGGTGCCCAAAGGCCTAGAACTGAGGGTTGAACCAAAGCTGGGGTAGCTGGATGGCAGAGGTGATAGAGGTCAGGGATCTGGCTCCAAAGCACTGGAGTTAAGGACGAGCAGTAACATTGCCCTTCACCATTGTGAGACAGAAGCTGTGCAGCTCCAGCGAGGTCAGAACTGGGCGCCGAGTGTTGGCAGCACGGAAGTCCCGCATGTGTCCGGGCAGCTCGTGTGGCAGGGAGAGTTTACAAACCGAGGGCAGGGAGCCAGGCAGCTCCCAACCTGGGAAGCTGATACGACCAGACCTCCTGGGCATTGTCCTTCTTCTATGTTGCTGTCTTGTCCCTTGGCTTGTGTGTGCCGCTCTCCTTCCTGGTCCCCATCCAATTCCACTTGACTGTTGTGTTTTCTTAACAGCTCTACATGAGTAGATTTTTTGTTGCATAAGTTGCTAACATTTCCCAGCTCAAGATTGGCATGTTCTTTTTGACCCTGACCTCATTCTGATGTTTTAATCTCTGCGCTTGTTCTTTTTTTTTTTGTTTCTCTTGGTCTCATTATCATGACCTCAATTACTATCAATTTATAAACTTTGTAGAAGTTCAGCTGTGTGCATTCCAAGCTCCTCAAGGGCAGGGTCTGTTGCCTTGGTAAGTCCTGTCCTCGCTCATTTAAAGTACCTGTTGAGCACTGGTCTGTGCTCCCTGTTACCAAGGGATTGTCTTGATTCCTAGAGACCCTGCAGGGCAGAGCACCTGTAAACCCCTGTGGACGACCCTGGCCTGCAGAGCAGCTGGCCGCTTCGAACTGCCGGCCCTGCAGGTGGCATCTGATTCCTTTAACCACAGCACCACCAGGGCTCTGTAGTCTGTACCAAACCCAGACTCACCCACTACCATCCAGCTGGATGCAACTCAAGGAGATGGTCCATCAGGTTTCCGAGGCTGTGAGTCTCTGTGGGATCCGACTTCCTCGTGTTTCTCCTGTGGAGTGGCCCGGGGATTCCAACTGCTGACCTGTCCGTCAGCCGCTCACCCAGCACTTCACCTGCTATACAAACAGGGCTCTTTCTGTCTATGCTGTTGTTGCTTTTGAGTCGTAGGCGACTCATAGCGACCCTAGGAACGAAAGTCCTGGACACCTGTGTGACTTTCGTCCTTTCTCCAGGTTCACAGGGTTTCTAGAGGCAAGCTATTATGGAAGTGGATGCCACTCCTCCTTCCATGCTGGTTTTAATAGGGGAGCTTCACCAAACACTGTCTGCCATGGATAACCATTCTCACGTTTGACACATTAGTGTCACAGTGTTTAGCATCACAGCAACCACTATATATGTGCATATCTCTATCTGTCTATCTATCTATATATCTATCTAATTTGTTGTTGTTAATTGCCATAGAGTTGTCTATGCTCGGTACTGATTTAATCTGTAGATTAATCACCTCTAGAAGGAAAAGCTACGGACCGACACAGACAGACAGTACAGATATTGTCAGAGAGCTTTAACAGAAAGAAGGAACAAAAGGGGGAAGCAGTTAATATCGTCAGTGATGATTACGTTCCTCAGATCAGTCCAGTTTTGTGTCAGGACTAGTAGTTGCTTGAGCTGAACGGGGCGGGCCTCTTGCCAAGTCTTTTTGCACCCCCTCCCATTCAGCGCTCTGCTGCTTCAGGAAAGGTAGCTGTTCTTGCTAAAGGTCATCAGCCTTGAAAGCGGCTGTGCTTTATGGCTCTAACCTGGGAGAATTCCCTCTAACAGGTTCCATTTTCATAAAGTCTTTTCTGCTCTTCAGAGCATCCATAACTCAGTGCCCCCAATTAATTGAGGGAGTGAAAATGTCATACATAGTTAACTATGCCTTCAATCAGGGTTTGGTGTCCGGAAAAGAAGTCCCCGGTGGACTTTTGTCCCTGCAAGTCATGCTGCACTGAGAAAGTGGTACCTCTCCACAGACTGTTTCTCCTTCAAATCTTACAGTTCAGCAGTGGTGAAGTCAAGAGCGTTTCCAAGAAAAAGCAAGCTCAGTGCTCCTCTGGGTAAACTCCAGAGAAATGGAAGTGGCCTTAACTTCCTCCAGGTAGATGAATTCATGGTTGTATGATCCACTTGTCAACCCGTGTCAGGTGAGTGAGGGTCCCCATTCTCCTTCGATGGCTTGTTACTATTTGGTGGAAGCAGTGACTCTATTCAGTGACTGACAGGACTTCCTTGTTTAGGAATGGTTCAGATATGGTGGCCCACCTTGTCTATTCTTCCAAGATCCTGGAAATAATGGTTTGGGGTTTTTTTTTCTGGGAAGCATAGAGTGTTGAATGGGAGCGAGGAGGCCTGGGTTCTGAGTCCAGCCACTGGCTCCTGTGTGAGCGTGCGCACGTCGTGTTCTTTATTTCTTGTCTCTGTTCTCCTCATACCAGGGCTCTGATGGCTGCAGCCCTGCAGGAACTCGTGTCCTTTCTCAAAGTCAGCCCAGCCTCGAGGGGCAAGTGTCTGGGGAAGTTGAACCACCAGTGGCTTCAAGTTGACCCTGCTTTGGCGTCCGTTTCTTTGATCATCAGAGGGTATATAGTCCAGGTGGCCCCTCCAGGCTCACTATCCAAAGTGTGGTCCCTGGAAGATTTTGGGCCTCCCCCCAGACCCGCTGAGCAGGAATCTGTACCTCAGCAAGATGTGAGCCATAAAGTGTGAGAAACACTGATGCAAACTATGCTCCTCTGCTCTGTACCTCCTGGCTCTCCAGTCTTTCCTAATCTTTGCTCAGCGCAGGAAGGATGTCCCTGTCACTTGCAGCGGAGAGATCTGGAGAAAGAAAGCTGCTTTCTTGTTTTGCCGTGTTTGATGCCAAAATGGCAATAAAAGGATAGGATTCTTGTCAAGAACTCATATGCTCAACAGTGAACAGACATCCCCACGGGGGAAAATGGACAAGGAATCTTCAAAGCAGAGACTCAAGTGGCCAAGAAACCCATGAATCAATGTTCAGTATCATTAGTTATCAGGGAAATGTGTGTCTAAACTGTGTCACCATTACTAGGATGGCTAGGAAAAGCCATTGTTGTTGTTGTGTGCCACCGAGTCAGAACCGACCCATAGCTGACCCTCCAGCAGGTTTTCAGAGGCAGTTAAGCTCATGGGAGGAGACTGCCCATCCTTCTGCCGTGGACCAGCTGATGCCTTTGGGTTGCAGCACAGGTTCTTGCCTCTAGGCCACCAGAGCCCCCTCTAGGGAGTTCTGGTGGGGATAAAGGGGGGGAGGGATCAAACACTAGTGAGGATGTGGAGGAATTGGACCCTTTTCCATAGCTGGTGGGAATAGTGATTCCCTTCTTAGGTTTGTACTCAGAAGTGAAGGCAAGAATTCAGACACCTGCATGCCAGTGTTCATTCACTAAGTGTCTGCCACCTGATGAGTGCTGGAACTGCCAAGTAAGATCAAGTCGTTGACCGTTTGAATCTTTTCTCCATCTATCATGATGTTGTCTATCGGGCCAGTGGCAAGGATTTTTGTTTTCTTAATGTTGAAATCCAATCTGTATTGAAGGCTGCAGTGTTTAACCTTCTGCAGCAAGTGCTTCAGATCCTCCTAACTTTCAGCAAGCAAAAACAAAAAAAATCTACATAATGAAGGTTATTGATGAGTCTTCCTCCGATCCCGTCGGCACATTCTTCTTCTTAGAGTCCCAACTTCTCTAATAATTTGCTCAGCATACAGACTAAATAGGTATGGAGAAGGGATCCAACCCTGCTGTATGCTCTTCTTAATTTTAAGCTGTGTGATTTTCCCTTGCACCATTTGCACAGCAGCCTCTTGGTCTAAGTTTAGGTCCTGCATCAGCACAATTCAGTGTTCTGAGATTCCCATTCTTCTCAATGTCAGTCATAACTTGGTATGATCCAAAGAGTCAAATCCTTTTGCCAGGTCAATAAATCATAAATAGTCATTCTTCTGGTATTCTTTACTTTCAGCCAGCATCCATCTGACATCAACAATGATATCCCTGGAGCCACAGCCTCTTCGAAATCCAGCTTGAATGTCTGGTCGTTCCCTGTCTGTGTGTTGTTTTAGCCATTTCTGAATGATCTTCAGCAGTATTTGGCTTGCATGTGATATTGTTCGATAGTTTCCACATTCAGTTGGATCACCTTTCTTGGGAATGGGAACAAATAGGAATCTCTTCCCATCAGCCAGCCAGGCAGCAGTCCTCTAAATGCCCTGATATGGACTGGGAGCCTGTCCAGTGTTGCATCTGTTAGTTGGAACATGTCAGTTGGTATCCCAACAATTCCTGGGCCTTATTTTTTTGTCAATGCCTTCAAAACTTCTTTCTTCATTACCAGTGGCTCTGCATCATATAGTGTTTCTTTAAATATTTTAGTGTTGGCCAATTCTTTTTGGCACAGTAATTCTGTATATTCCCTCCATCTTCTTTTGATGTTTCCTGGATCATTTGAGATGCTTATTAAAAATATAGATTCCAGTTCCCTCTTTTAATGAGCAGAGGGCAGACATGAGGCCTGAAAGTCTTTGTTTTTAGTGGTCAAGGAATCTTCTAAGTCTCTATTGCTTGACTACTTTGCTATTCACATTACTGCCTTGCTTGGTCATGAGGTAAGCACCATGCCCGTGAATAAATTCCCCCCACACCCCCTTGGGGCGGCAGAGAAGAATGGCTTAGACAGCCCTTGCCCGGATAGAATTTACACTTGGTGCTGTAAGTATGGAGGCACTCTTTAGCACAGTGTTAGCTCACTTACCTGCAAAGTGAAAGGCTAAGAGTTTGGATCTACCTGCTGCTTTGCAGGAGAAAGCAATGGCAGCTTACTTCTGTAGATTTCTGGCTTTGGAGACTCAGGGGGCGCTGGGTCACTGTGAGTTGGCGTCTACTTAAATGTACTGAGCTTCTGAGTGCCTTTCACTTTGGAGTCTATGTCCTAGCATACAACTGAGAAAACACTCTAAAAGATGGCCTGTAACACTTACAAAGTAAAACTTTTTTTTTTGAAGGAAAAGAGAATCAGGATATCAAAGCGGAGCTTCTAACTAAATTACTCTCCTTAAGTCTCATCTGGCAAGATCCCCAAATACCTTGTGGGTAAATGAGTAACCGAGAGACTCAGAAGCCATCCGGGGCATAATTGCACAGGAAACTGGAGGCTGAGCCCTCGTTTCTGAGGCAGATCTGGTCCATGGCAACCCAGAAGGCTGTGCGCCTTGGTGATTGGGGGCCAGCCTACGTAACTCATCAACAGGAGGGGCCTCGCAGCAGATGCCTCTCTTGGCACACACAATGAGCTGCTTCTCACACTCTCCCGCGCTGTCACAACGCCTTGAAAATGCTGAGATTGGCCTTGCAAAAGCAATGAAGCCACCACACAATGGTGTGATTGAAATTTCAGAATTGCCATACTAATTAATGCTTGTGCTTTGGAGACAAATAGTTTGAAATGATGCTGATGGTTTGGGGTATAATGAGATATATAGATATAGGGATAGAGATAGATATGTAGATAAATATAGATATAGATACATGATTCTCAATCAACAGAAAAAGAAAAGTTGCTGTCACGTTCATTCCGACATGTGGTGACTCTGAGTGCTCTTGAGCTTTCCAAGGGCTGTGAGTTTTAGGAAGTAGATCACCGCACCAGGCCTTCCTTCTGAGGCTTGTCTGGTGGACTCCAAGAGCCACACTTTCCTTAGTAGCCTGTTTTCTTGACAGGAAACTTCTGGAGCGTGTGTGCAGCAAACAGTCAGGCTTCCAGGGGGAGAGGAGAGGCTAGAGGGGCCCTGTGCGGGAATTCTCTGCTAGGGACAGTGACCAGGCCATGCGTTGGTGGAAAGTGGGTGGCGTCCCCGTTGAGCCTGGACTTGTTTGTGTGGGTACCTCCTCAGGAAGTAGGATGCTAAGAAGGCTGACCGGCTGCTTCCCACTGGCGGCCTGTAAGCCTTTGTGACTTCTAAACTCCCCCTTTTGCTATTTCAGACTCACTGCTGTGGAATCTATTCCAACTTACAGCAACCCTCCGTTGGGTTTCCAACGCTGTAAATCTTTGTGGGAGAAGATTACCCTTTTTTTTCTCCTGAGGAGCTGCAGCTGCATTTGAACTGCCATTATGCTTTCTTTTCATTTGTAGCGCAGCACACAGTGTACCCTGTCACCTGAGCTCCGTCATGTATCCTAGGAGAGGAACCAGTCTACCCCAGACCAAGGTAAGTGCGAGTTTACTCGTTCCTGCTTGCATATCTGCAGGGAGCAGTCGTCACATCCACGAAGTGAAAAGGAGGAGAAACGGTTTGGTGCAGACCAGTGAATAAGTGTTTGTGTCCCAAGCTTACTGGGCCCTCTGTTCTTTCCAGGAATTGCACTTTGATTCAGTAGGAAGGGATTGTGGGATTGGGAGAGAGACAGATGCAGGATCTTTGATAGGATGAGAATTTGTGCAATTGGTCACTAGAAGTTAGTGAACGAGCACACGGAAGTCTATGCTTACCCGTGTTTGCTGAGTAATCTGTCACTGCCTAGGCAGGATTGTTTGCCTAGGATTTAATACTATTGCAAATTAAACTTGGTTGATGGGGGTTTATAGCAAGTTTAACTGGGTTGTATGACATAGAACCTTTCTTTCTTTTTTTTTTCTTTTGAAAGTAAAAGGTTCCCCTTCCTTTTAAGGCCAAAGGAGAACCCTGTGAAATAGTCCTGTCTCCTTCCTTGCAGGAAATGCCTTTAAAAAGCAAGCCCTCTTCTGGGTTCCTAGAGGCTCCCAGAGTCCGGGATGGCTGTGAGAGAAATGTTTTAAGTGTAGGCTTGTGCCTGCTAAAAATCACAGAATGAAAGGTGCCTCTCTGACTCCTGAATACTTGGGTTGTTATAAGGAGCAAACTAGAGTTTGAGAACAGGGACCCCTCTTCCCCACCTCCCTCCTGGCTGCAAGCTCAGCTTTGCCGGATGCATTCCTTATACCTGCAACCATTGAGGGGGCCATGCGTGTCCGCCTTCATCGTAACTGACATTGGAGAGCTTACTCTCGGGCAATTTCAAATTTACATGGATTAATTTTAGCTCAGATCCTATAGAACCCCTGATTTTCTAGAACTGGGAAAATTAAAATCCCATATGAAATAGGTCCTTAAGCCTAGTTGAAGTTTATCAAGCATCGCTTGCGTGTACACTAGGTTTCTTTCCTGCTTCTTTAGAATATAAAATCCGAAGAGCTGCCAATACAGCCACAAGCCAGTGTAAGTAATCTAGTGATGAGAAAAACAGAGACATATTGGTTGTTTCTCACTTTCTTCTCGTGTTACCGAATGCCCTTCCCTCCCCTGGTTGTTTCCTTGTGATTTTGTGCCACGGTTTAACACTGCACATGTCCTAATTCTGCAGTACGGCTTGCCGAGTATCTCTAGGCATAGAGAATAGAGCTGAAATGAGAGGTATTTTTAGCCCGCAGTTAACTCCTGAGGAGCCGTGCAGAGCTGCTGCAGAGCAGAGGACGCAGCTTCTCGGGCATCCGGAGCCACAGTTAACAGGTACCGTGGAGCACCGGCCTGCCTTTGTCACCGTTGCCCCCGTGAACCTGGCTCAGGGCCTTCGCCTGCCTGGACTCTTGTTTCCTCATCCAGAAAATGGGAATAAAAGCTACCCCTTAAACGGAGCAAGGGCGTGGTTCTGACTCCTTTTTAGGAACCCCTTCAATCATCATAACAACTCTATAGCATGGTTGTTATTATTATTCCCATAGTTTAGGGGGAGAAAGGGAAGCCCCAAGAAGTTAAGGAACTTGCCCAAGTGGAAAGTTATTTCTTTGTCCCAAGCCTCAGTTTCCTCTCCTGTGAAATGTGGTGGTAATAATAGTACTGGATTGATAAGATGGGTGTGAAGATAAAATAGGTTAAAGAGATAAAGGCGCTTTATTCTTGGAACCATGTAAGCCCTATGGATTTCATTTTCACTCTTCTTAAGGCACTTGCCACTGGGTGAAATCATTTTATGCATGTCTGTTTCGTTTTAGCCTCTCTAACTAGGCTGTGAGCCCCCCTGAGACCAGACCCTCTGTCTCCCTTCCCACCTGCTGTATTTCTAACACCTGCACCAATGGCTTTGTGGAGAAAATGGTGAACTGTTACTTTAGGAATGGATGCATGAATGAGTTAATGACGTCTTCACTTACCTGCTAAGGAAAAGGAAAAAGGTTGCTGCATTTCTTTTTTGTTGTTGTTGTTGTTTTGGTTCCCCCCACCCTTCAATAGAACTAGTTCCCAGAAGTGGTGACTGAGTTTGCTACAAATCTAATGACCCTCTATTCTTTGAGGAAAAGGAAAACAACATCCTCTGCATTTCTGATTATACATGATGTTGCTGTGCGCCGTTGAGTTGAAGTCAACTGATAGCTGACCCTCTGGCTAATTTTCGGAGGAAGCAAATCTCACGGGAGATTGCCTGCCCTTCTCTCACAGGGCAGTAGGTGGATTTGAACTTCATGCCTTTGCACTGGCAGTGCAGCTCCTTACCATTAGGCCACCGGAGCTCCTTATATGTGACATAACCACTTACTAACATATTGATCATTGCTGTTGTTGTTGAGTCGCCTGCAACTCATAGTGACCCTGTGTACAACAGCCCTAAACCGTGCTCTATCCTGTGCCAATCTTATTGTCTCTGACACACTTACCCCCATTACCCAGTCACTGACTCAATCCACCTCATAGAGGGTCTTCCTCTCCTGTTCTGTCTCTCCACCCTCCCAAGCATGATGTCCCTCTCTAAGGACTGGTCCCTCCTGATAACATGTCCAAAGTATGTCAGATGAAGCCCCAGAATCCTTGCCTCCTAGAAGCAGCCTGGCTTCACCCTCTCCAGGACAAACTTGTTTGTTCTCCTAGCAGTCTGTGGTATATTCAGTACTCTTCTCCAGCACCACAGCTCAAAGGCATCAATTCCCCTTCTATCTTCCCTAGTCATTGTCCAGCTTTCTGATGCATAGCAAGTGATTGCAAAGACAGTGGACTGTATCAGGCTCACCTTAGTCTCCAGAGACACACCATTGCTCTTCAGTACTTTGGAGAGGTCCCTAACAGAAGACCTTCCCATCACAATATGTCTCATAATTTTCTGGCTGCTGGTGCCAAAAATGTTGATTCTGGAGCCAAGCAAACTAAAGCTGTTAACAATCTCAATCTCTTCATCATCCATCCTGATGCTGCCAATCGGCCCAATTGTGAGAATATTTCTTTTCTTGATATTGATCCTCAGTCCATACTAAAGGCTTCAGTCCTTGACCTTCTGCAGCAAGCACTTCAGGTCCTCCTTAGTTTCAGCAAGTAGGGTTGTGTTATCTGCGTAACGCAGATTGTTGATGAGTCTTCCTCCAATCCTGATGCCACATTTCCCCTCATAGAGCCCAGCCTCCTGGATAATCTGTTCTGCATAAATATTGAAAAGGTATGGAGATAGGATGCGTCCTTGGCGTGCACCCTTCCCAATTTTTAACCATGCAGTGTTTCCTTGCTCTGTTCTGACAACTGTGTTCAAGTATAGGTTTGACATTAGCATGATCAAGTATTCAAAGATTCCAGTTCTTCTCAGAGTCAGCCACAGTTTGTTGTGACCCACACAGTCAAACACATTTGTATAATTAATGAAACACAGAAAGATATTCCTCTGATATTCCCTGCTTTCAGCCAAGATCCATCTAACATCAGCTACAATATCTCTAGTACTACGACCCTTCTAAATCCAGCCTGCACTTCTGGTAGTTCTCTGTTGATGTGCTGTTCCAGTCGTTTTTGGATAATCTTCAGCAGAATCTTGCTTGCATGTGATATGTAAAATTGTAGGTTAATATATTCATAAATGCAACTGAGACTCCTGTAAAGTCCTAAATTTAGGCCACCTTCTAGGGCTGGGCAGAGTTTGGAAGTGTGGGGTAATAGGAAGAGATTGGCTTGTACTCAAGACAGTCTTATCTGTACTGAGTCTTTACTGCCTCTCAACATCCTGATAGCCTCTCTTCCTCCTCAGTTCTGTGGCCAAACATTAGAACTGATTTCTGCTTATGCCCTCAACTCCTTTGTTTTCCTCACATTTAGCCTTAGTTAATCCAACGCTCTGCTGAACAGAAGCAACAGCAAAACCCACAGATAGACAACTGTGGTGGCCAGTCTCACTACACATTTGTGGCCATGAGACTCATGCGCACTATTAATATCAGTAATTATACAACATCTTCTGTGCCCAAGTCCTCTTCCATTCTCCCAGATGACACGTTCATGCCTCATTTGTCAGGCACCCAGCTCCTCCTCTTCACTTTCAGGTGATAAGCAGGCTTCCTAGTTCCTGAGAGAATGGAAGCAATCAGAACAGCATTTCATTGCCTTCCACCACCACATCTACCCTCTACCCACGTGTCAGCACCTGTCCCCATGCGCTTCGTATTCCCTCCTTGTCAGCTGATAAACTATTTGTGCTAAATGTAATGGTCAATTATTAGTTCTTATCTAACTGGACCTCGCAACAGCTTTTTTACACAGCTCACCAGTCCCTCATTCGGGAAATGAGCTCTTCTCTAAAGGGTCAGGGCAGTAGAAAGTCTTTTTCTTAACGCTTCACTTGCCATCCTCCTCAGTCTCCCTCATTGGTTCCTTTTTGCCCCTCCAATCGCAAAACATTGGGGATACTGCGATTCTGTTTGGGAGCCTCATTTCTGTCTACACTCAGTTCCTTGGTGATATAATCCAGTTTCATCTCAGTAGATACCTTTGATATGATGACACCTCTTAGATCTCCGTATCTCACCACCCTCTTCCCGGATCCTGGGCCGAAGGCTTGGGGTGCACTTGACTGACTCCTTTCATAGAACACGTCTGGAAGTTGACCAGTTACAACTGTCTCCACTGCTGCGGCTCTGGTGTGAGTCATCGTTGACTCTACTGGAATACTCAGTGGCCTCCTTGATCTGTGCATCCACGGGTCTTAGGTTCTTGGATCTAAGCATCTTTTCAATCCAATTGGGAGAAAATGGGGGCTGTTAAATTATGACTTTTCCCCCTTTGTACTTCCAAAGGTGGACCATTTTAATCTGCGTCCCTCAGGCCTGGTTTTAATTGTTTTTGGTCAGACATTCTTTTAAGTGGTGTAGCACTGGTCTGTCCATTTGCTGCTGTACAGAGGTAACTCGTGGTTGCTGTGATGCTGAATACTGTGACACTGATGTGTCAAGTGCGATAATGGTCACCCATGGTGCACAGTGTTTGGTGGAGCTCCCCAATTAAACAACGCTTGGAGGCAGGAGTGACATCCACTTCCAAAATAGCTTGTCTCTGGAAACCCTATGAACCTGGCGAAATGATGAAAGTTATACAAGTGTTCAGGTCTTTCTTTAATAGGATCACTACGAGTCACCTATGACTCAGTGGCACTTAAAAACAACAACTTCTTGTCCCCTCTCCATTGAAAACTCTAATTAATGTACAAAAAAATACCCACATCCGCAGGAGTGCTACCTCTACTTATTAGGTTGGGTTTTGTCCTTTAGTATGTATCAGTGTCCAATGTACAATAAAATTTTCTATTGAGCATATTCATTTTCTGTCTTCTTCTGTTAGAATATAGGCCCCTTTAAGACTGTTGTTTGATCTGGTGCCCAAAACAGTGCCATCCATGGAGTAGCTGTTTAGACTATTGAATCTGATGTGCCAGGAGGAAATCTGGTAATTTGAGTATATAACGTGGCACAATGTGATTGGCTTATATAAGGAAAGTCAGGGGAACTCTGGTCTTTGTCTTCTTATCTTCCTGACATGATTTCTCTGCATTAAATAAATGCCCCTCTCACACTGGTCTTTTGATGATTCCTATAACATTCACAATCCCAAAGACACGTGGTTCAAATCCACCCGCTGCTCCACAGGAGAAGGATGGACAATCTCCTCCTGTGCGATTAAGTGCCTCTTAAAGCCCACTGCAACACCACCACCACATAGCATTCACAAAGGATTCCTAATAGGATTGCTGTTGTCAGGTGCTGCTGAGTCAACTATGACTCATAGCGACTCTACGAACAGTACATCTGACCCGTATCCTCTCCTGTGCCACCTCCCAATCCCTGACACACTTGAGCCCATTGCTGCAGTCACTGTGTCATCCCATCTTGTCGAAGGATCTCCCTCTCTTTTGCCAACTCTCCACCTTCCCTAGAATGATGTCCCTGTCCGAGAAATAGCCTCTTCTGGCAACAGACCCAAAGTATGTGACACAAGGCTTCATCATCTTTGCCTCCAAGGAGCACTCTGGCTGCACCTTCTCCTAGTAGCAGTGCACATAATATATCAGGGCGAGTGGTTTAAATCCACCAATTGCTCCATGGGAGAAAGCGCAACCGTTTCCTCCTGGGTAGATTCAGAGTCTCAGAGCATCACTGTGAATCAGACCAGCGCAGTGCGCAGTGGCCATGGGCTCTGGCTTCTAGCATGCAAACATCTTTCCTATGCTAGAGAATTAGAGCACTGGAGTCAGAGGTGATCTCGGGCCAGGAGAAAGAGAAATTCCTGTTCTATGTATCATGCTCGGAAGGGTGGAAGGACAGCGCAGGAGAGGAAGACCCCGAATGATATGGAGTGATACAGTAACTGGGTGATTGGGGTTGGAGTGTCGGAGTCAGTGAGAGCGGCTCAGGACAGGGCAGGCTTCAGGGTTGCCGTACAGAGGGCTGCTATGGGTTGCAGGCATATAACAACAACGACAGCATGTAGTCCATTGGTTTTCTGACTCTTCCCCCTCTGCCAGTGGCTGAACCTCTTTCTTAAAAGAGAAAAAAAATCTCCTAGGATAGTAAGTATGTTCCACAGGGGCTGCTTGCTCTGGCGGGAGCAGGTAGTGTGGCTGCCAAGCTCTCCTTCCTCCCAAGGTCTCATGACCAAATCCCAGTCCCTCATTTTGCAGAAGAGCCATTTGTGTCTTTAAAGCAGCTCAGGACTGCTCCACGCCCGCTGTCCCCCTCCCAGCACCAGGGCTTGGTTTTAGCTTGACGAAGAGGACAGATTCTCTGAACAGGAATGATAGGCTCCAGCAGCAATCCTGGAGGCCTCGATGCAAGGAGCCAGGCTGGCCCGAGGAGCTCACGCTGGTACACCAGTCACACCCGTGGGCACTCGGCTTCATCCCCTCTGTGTGCTGACCAGCCTGCTGTCCCCTTCTCAGTCTTCCTAACTCATGGCTCTTCCTGAGAAGCATGGGCTGAGTTTGACGAGACAAAGCCCTGCAGTTGAAGTCCTCTGATTGTGTAGCTCTCTATCGCCTTGGTTTCAAAGCACGGGGACTGTTGAAAACACTATAAATCACTCCCAAGTGCCTCTGTTCAAATATTATTTCAGTATGCAAATTATAGTCATAAAGCATAATGAAGCATATTTGAATATCAAGTACAAAAGTCAGCAGATAAATATAAAATAGGAGTGAATGAATGTGGTCACTGTTTTCTTTTATAAATGCGGTTTGCCCCCTAATGCTTGTGAAGAGCTTCTGACCAATACCTGGAAGGCTTATCTGCATTCCATGACCAGAAATTTCATGACTCTGATTATGACAGTGGCGAGAAAAAAAAAATATATATTTACACACACATCTTGTTTTTCTGTTCTTAGAGTTCCTTAGCACCCCAACACTCACCTCTGTTTGAAGCAGGCAGTTAGTCTGACCCTTGATTATTCCTTGCCCTGAGATGTTGAGAGTTGGAAATCTGGAATATTCCCGAAGATCCCCTTGCCAGAAGCAAAGGCTGGGACGATGGAAGAACTCAGAAGGGGATGGCTGTAAGGAGCATGAAGGAAAGATGAGTAGTAAAGGCCATGGGGCTGGGACGATAAGGGCTGCATCTTAACCCCTAGGCCTTTTGTATCCTCCCAGGTGGTCAGCTCCCCAGCAGTGACTGGGCTTAATAGCTTAGTGTCCCGGGAGCATAGGCTCTCCAATCGGGATAGGGACAGGACAGTGGCAGGGTTCCAGTCAGTGTGCTTCATGTCCCTCGCCACCCATCTGTCGATGGAGGCTTATATTGCTGTGAGGCTGAACAGGCTAAAGTGGTGCTTTCAGGCTAAGACAGACACAGAAGAAAGACTTGAAGGTCTACTACTGAAAGTCATCCAGTGCAGATCTGTCGGATCACAATAGTCAGACCCAGTGCAAGAACAGGGAGCATTTTGGTCTGCAGTGCATGATGTCTTCATGAGTTGAAAGGCAGCTAATGATGAGAGAAAGATCTCAGATGGGAAAGTGAAATAGTTTAGTATTTATGAAAATATGAAGCTCTGGTGGTCTACTTGTAAGAAGCTGCACTGCCAACCCAAAGGTAGACAGTTTGAATCCGCCAACTGCTCTGAAAGAGGAGGATGGGCAGTCTCCTTCTGTGCAGTTTACTGCCTCTGAAAACCTACTGGAGGGTCAGCTAGGAGTGGGTTCTCAATTGACAGCTCGTACCAACAAGGAGGCTTGGAGTGGCAGGGTCTGAGGAAGGGCCCGCGGGTGCCATGTGCAGCCAGAAAGCTGGCCAAAAGGAGCCTCTGACGCAGCCCGAGAAGCAGAGCAAAGAAAACGATGAGAAAGAGCCAGTTCTGAGCAAAAGCATGAAGAAGAACAGAACAAACTCAAGAAGCTAAGAGCTAAGTAAAGCGGCAAGGAGAGGCTTTCTACCATAAACAAGATTTTAAAATCTGGCAACAAGTAAGCTATTTTTTTTTTTGTTTGTGACTGAGGTAATGGTGATCCTTGATTCCATTCCTGCTTAAACATTTGTATTTCCTGTTACAATATGTATTGCCACCTATAGCTAAGACAAAGTGTAGTCTTGGAGTGAAATACACATTTCAAAGTAAAGTAAGCTGCTGTGAATCTTGCCTGGAACTGTTCTCATCTTGGCTGAGAGGCCTGTGTGAACTCAGTCTAGTATCCTGTTCAAGTCTCTGCTATGCTCCGAATCCTGAACTTCCTGGAATTTGACTAACTCAATTGAAAAGAAAATACATTTTCTGATACCCAAACAAACCCACCCAGTATCCAGACCTGAGCATAATCTCCAATTCTGTCCTTTTAGGGCTTTAAAACTGCTCATACAAGGGAGCTCTGGTGGCCTAGTGGCAAGATGCTGCACTACAATCCCAGAAATTGTTCATACGATACAAAATTATATGCTTGTTTTATGCAATTCAGAAATTGCGTATGCCAAGACTCAGATCAAGATTTAGGTTTTCAGAGATTTCTCCACTCTGATTCCAGTAATTATAATGTCTTGGTGGTGGTGGTGTGTACCGCCGAGTCAGAACCGACCCATAGCTGACCCTTCAGCAGGTTCTCAGAGGAAGGTAATCACACAGGAGGAGATTCTCCAGCCATCTCCTGCAGAGCAGCTGGTGGATTTGAACTGCATCCCTTCTGGATTGCAGTGTTTCCTTGTCATCATTCGTCTTCCTTCTTAATTGCCTGCCTTTCACAAGAATATGAGAAGATTGAAGGCCCCATAGTTTGGGGAAGGCACATCTTAGTTCGCAAAGTGACATCTTTGCCTTTTAACGTTTCAAAGGCATCTTTTGCAATTGATTTTCCCCATGCAATACATTGTCTGTCTGATTTCTTGGTTGGCACTTCTGTGGGCATTGATGGTGGATCCAAGTCAAATGAAATCCTGGGCAACTTCATTCTTTTTTCCATTTAGCATCATGTTGCTCATTGATCCAGTGAGGATTTTGGTTTTCTTGATGTGGAGGTAATGAACTCTGCAGCCTTTTATCCGCCTCAGTAAGTGCTTCGAGTCCTCCTACCTTGACAAGCTGAGTTGTGTCTCACCAAGATAGGACAAGTTGTTAATGAGTCTTCCTCACGTAGTACAGCTTCTTGGCTTATGTGCTCAGGATACATGTTAATGACCTTGACCCTTTCCTGATTTGAAACCATGCACTATCCCCTCATTCTCTTCAAAGAGCTACTTCTTCATCTGTGTACAGGTTCTGCGTGAGCACAGTTAAGTGTTCTGGAATTCTTATTCTTTGCAGTGTTATCCTTAATTTGCCATGAGCCACAGAGTTGAAGACCTCACATAATCAATACAATAGGTAAAGATCTTTATGGTATTTTCTGCTTTCAGCCCAGATCAATCTAAAATCAGCAATGATTTCTCTCATTCCATATCTTCTTACGAATCTGACTTAACATAACCCTAACCTTGTTGATCTACTGTTGTTGTTGTTGTTGTTGTTATGTGCCGTCGAGTCGCCTACAACTCATAGTGACCCTATGTACAACAGCCCTAAACTCCGCTCTGTCCTGTGCCAATCGCACCGTCCCTGACACTCCCATCCCAGTTATCCCAGTCACTGAATCAATCTAGCTTTTTAAAAATAATCTTCAGCAAAAGTTCACTTGTCTTTGATGCTAATGATTCTCTCTCTCTCTCATTGTCAAGTAGGAAATAGGGCTGTCAATCACACAGGGCAAGATTGCTGGTCTCTTTCCCTCAGAGCTGCTGGTAGGTTCAGCCCATCAGAGATTCATGGCCTTTATTAGCAGCAAAACTCCCTCTTGACTGTGCCACCAGATAGAGTTCCTTATCTTCCACATTAAGTTGGATCACCTTTCTTTGGAATGAGTACAGAGATCTCTTCCAGTTGGTTGGCCACGTAGCTGCCTTCCACATTTCTCAGCATAAATGAGTGAGTGCTTCCACATTGCATCCATTTGTGAAACGTCTCAATTGGTATTGTATCACTTCCTGTTTTGCCTTGTGTTGTTGTGTACTATTGAGTCAGAACCGACCCACAGCTGACTCTCTGGCGGGTTTTCAGATGGGAGAAGATTGCCCCTCCTTCTCCAGCAGAGCAGCTGGTGGCCTTGAACCCTGTGCCTTTGGGATTGCAGTGCAGCTTCTTGCCACTTGGCCACCAGAGCTCTCTACCATAATTTACCCTTCCACTTACCATGATTTAATTATTAATCATTTAGAGATTATCTGGCCTTTCATGAATGCACATTTAATCTCTCTGAGCCAATTAACACCCTCTCAGGGGAAAGAGCTATGGGAGGGCCTTTTTTGTCTTTGAAAAAGCTTCATCCTCAATTCAGTCATTGAAAGTATTTCATAAGCACCTGCTCTGTGCAAGGTGCCTTTTATCAGGTGCTTTAAAAATGAACAGATTAAATGCTCTTGTAGGAGAATTCTCTGGACCATTTTAAAACAAGAGAGCTTCAAAGACATGAGCATTCCAACTTCTGAGCTCCACACACTTTGCTCTCGCTCCTCGATCTGGAAGAATCCATGGTTATCCTCTTCATGAAACCTCACTCTTGGGCTTGAACGCTTCTCTTCTTTATTTGCCTGAAGCAGAATCTCTATTACCTGTTAAAAGGAATCTTATTTGTTATGAAATGCACCTCGACTCTGTCTCCTAGGCTCTTGTCTGCATCAGTGTCTGGAGTGTTGTGTAGTTGTATGACACGGAGTGGATTCCGACTCATAGGTACCATATAGTGTAGAATAGAAGTGCCCCAGAAGGTTTTCCTAGCTGTAATCTCTACGTGAGTCCACTGTCTGCTCTTTTAACCACAGAGTGGCTAGTATCGTGGGTTTAAATGGCCGATATTTTGGTTAGCATCTCTCTTCTCTAAAGTGCTGCTTGGGCTGCAGCTGGAATATAAGGTTTCTCAAGATGTGACCAAATCCCACCAGAGTCCTGAGTCCATTCCGGTCCTTCAAATTAGCATTTGCAGGTACCCTAGAATCAGTTTTTTGACCTATTTCCCTTGGGTGATTTGGAAGCACACCAGTGTGTGAGAGCCATGTTTCTAATCGCTCTGTGGCTGTCATGGTGAGATGCGTCACCATCCTCAGGGCGTGGACATTGTTTCATCACGCTCACTCCTGTGGAGCATACCTCCTTGTCCTGAATTTCTCTCTCTGATGTCAGGGACAGAACTTAGTGCTTAACCAAGCCCAGTGTCTGTATAAGCCAGCTCTGAAGGGGTAACCAGAGCCAAGAATGGTGGCACTTTTTCTCACGTACCGTGGGCGTGTTGTCAGGAGGGGCCACTCATGGGAAACAGACATCATGCCAAGAAAGGGAAGAAGACCATTGACGAGATGGGTTGGCACAGTGACTGAAATATAGCCTTGCGCCTGGTGAGGATGAAACAAGAGAAAGTGGGGTTTGGATTTGTTAGGTTCACCGTGAGTCGCGGTGGACTGAGTGGTTTTGTGGGGAGTTTGCTGCCAGTCTTTCTCCTGCTGAGTCACGCAGTGACTCGCAGTGCACGGTGCTGAAGCCAGTTATCTTTCGGATGATGCTCTTTCACACTTAGCTCTATATCATATTACTTCAGTTTTATTATTATTAATTTTAATGAAAATTTACAGAGACTTTAGATTTCCATCCATTCATTGGTGCACTTTTCTCTCTGCCCAGCCCTCCCCTCCAGTTCATTCTTTGAAAAGTAAAAGAAAAATACTTTCATTGTTATACAATCCCTCCCCCAAGTTCACTCCAGCCTTCGTGCTGGACTCATGTCATAACAATAATACCGCATTACTTTAAATGAATAGTAACAGTGTTGCAGGCAACAGTCCCACCAAGGAAAGGAGCTATGTCTGTTATTGTTTAAAGAAACCTTTTCAACATATTAAAAATGCTGAATATCTGCATACATTCCACAGATAAGGTATACCTCTTCTTGATTGTTCTGGAGATTATGACAGGCAATATGTTGTTGTTGTTGTTGTTCAGTGCTGTCGAGTTGACGACTACTTACGGCAAGCCTATGAAGAGCAGGCGGAAACCTTGCCCTCTCCTGCACCACGGGCCCAATCTCCTTTGCATGGGTACAGTGTCCACCTCAGTGGGCTTGAGCATAACGGGCTAGGAAAAACTACCAGTAGAACTCTCACTTCCAGAGAGCTTACTAGTGACATAGGTGTTAAATGCTTCCCACTCACAATTCTCTTATGTGGATAAAGAGAAGGGGGTGGACTCAGGATGTGTTTTGGAGACAGAGGCATCCAAGTTTTCGAATTGATTTGGTTAGAGGAGATGGAAAGCCAACTCAATACCATGGGACCCAGCAATTCCATTACTGGGAATAGGCCTTAATGAAGCCAGAGCTGCAGCTCAGGCAGATGCGTGCACACGCGTGTTTACTGCTGCATTATGCACAATAGCAAAGGGATAGAAGCAGCTCAAGTGCCCATCAACAAATGAATGGGTAGGAAACTGTGGCAAAGTCACACAATGGAATATTATGCAGCATTGAAAAACAATGAACTCATCAAAACACTACACAATATGCATGAGCCTGGAAGACATTATGCTGGGTGAAATATCTCAGTCACAAAGGACAAATACTACATAATGCCAGTGTTATAAAACAGGACTGACATGAAAGGTTGAGGGGAGAACAGGAACAGAGTGGGTAGGTAATGAACACTGCATTGGAACAGATGCGGGGAAGACCTGTCCGAAAGGAGTGTATGATTAGGTATTATATGTATGACAACAATCTGGAACAAGAGGTGCGTTGTAGGGAGGCCTGGAGGAGGGAGATGGGAGGAGGAGGGAAGAAAATGTGCAACAATGAATGAATAAAAAGAAAAACCCCAAAAGAACCAAGGATAATATCTAGGTTCTGGCTGGAGCAACTGAGTGGATGGTGCCATTTCCTTCCATGAGATGTTGTTTGTTGTTTTTGTTGTTTAATGCCATCGAGTCGTAGATGACTCATAGCGACCCTATGAACGAACAGCCTGAGCACTGTTCGTACATAGAGTTTCCGGAGGCAAGCCATTTCAGAAGTGGATGCCGCTCCTGCTTCCAGGCTTGATTTAGTCGGGAAGCTCCAGCCAACACTGTCCACCATGGGTGCCCATTACCATGATTGGCACATCACTGTCACAGGCTTCAGCATCACAGCAACCACGAGTTACCTCTGTACGGCAACACACAGACCAGTGCTATACCACCTTCGGCATGATATCTCATAGCTCTAATTTAGATACTGTCCTGTTGAGAAGGTCTAGAGAAAATGCAAGAGTGTTTGTGTACAGGTGAGCCCGGAACTCGAGGAAGAGCCAGGGTTGGAAATTTAAACTTGAGTGTTACGAATACAGACGTTCACAAAGTTTCCTGGGCAGCAAATGTAGGTAGAGAAGAGAAAAAGAAACTAACAACTAGAAAGTGCTTGAAGAGATGCTCGCACTCAGAAGTTACCTGAGAAAAATTAAAACAACAGGGAAGTCACACAGCAGACAGGTAAAACTGGAAAACGCCAGATATTAATGAAGATCTAGGAATCTCTAAATCCTCTTGGAAATGGCGATTGAAAGAGGCATTCTGGAGGGCACTCAATCACTTCATGGTATATCATTATCCTGCCAGTCAGCTCTATGGTAAGAATCTTTGTTTTCTTGATGTTGAACTTCAATCCATATTTAAGACTAAAGTCCTTAACCTTTTGCAGAAAGCACTTCAGATCTTCTTCATTTTCTGGCATCAAGGTTGTGTCATCTGCATAACACAGGTTGTTGTTGATGAGTCTTCCTCCAATCCTGACGCCACATTCTTCCTCATAAAGCCCCGCTTGCTAAATGTTCTGTTCAACGTATACATTGAAAGGTATGGAGACAGGATTCATTCCTGATGCACTGCTTTTCTGATTTTTGAACCATGCAGTGTTTCCTTGCTCTGTTCTCAGGATAGTTTCCTGGTCCAAGTATAAGTTTTGCATAAGCACAATCAAGTGTTCTGGGATTCCCATTCTTTCTCAAAGTTAGCCACAATTTGTTGTTCAATGGTAGAATTCTCACCTGCCATGTGGGAGGCTCCGATTCGATTCCTGGCCCATGCAGCCTAGCTTCCAGATGCATAATAGTAATTAAAAAGATCATGAATTTGATAAAGCACTTAAAACTGTAAGCTAACATCGTTGCTCCTTAGAACTTTGGAGAAGTCCTTGACAGCACATTTTCCCATTGTCTTTTGATTTCTTCGTACCAGGGGTGTTCATTGTGGATACAATTAAGATGAAATCGTTTACAATTTCAATCCCTTCTCCTTCTATCCTGTGTTGCCTGTTGGCCCAGTGATGAGGATTTCCTTAAGAAGGTTTAAGTGGGAGAGTTACATGAATGTCTTTTGAGGTTAGTTGTGCTAAGAGAATGAACTAGAAGTGGTATGCATACAGGCAAGGGAGTCATCATCTAGGTGACCTGGGTTGAATATACCTGCCAGTGACGTCTGCAGCCTTGGTTATAGCCCCAGTACCTTACCCAGGGCTGGGAGAATGGAGTTCATTATCAACCGTGATTGCGGAAAGGCAAGTCCCATGGTTACAGAGCCCCAGACACTTTAATAATTTCAGATGAATTAGAGAGTCTGATAAGTGAACACAGCTGCCTCTGAAAAAGTCGAGGTGAGTCAGAAGTGGCTTGTTCTTTGAGAGGCAGATCCACTGCTTCTGTGAGTCAGTGAGTGGACCAGCGTGTTGTCATTGATAATCAGCATGTCCTTACCTCCAGAGAGACCCCACCTCTTCCGGTGGGGCTGCCCCGTACAACCACAGCGCGGGGCAGCAAAGGTCACACGGCAAAGGATGGTGAGAGCATGGGCTGCTGCTCTGACCGGGAACATCCTCGTCTCTTAGGTGTTGACTGTTAACAGCTGGTTCTCATGGTCAGAAGAAGAACCTTTATTATAAAAATACTGTGGCACTTCTGCTTTTAGGAGAACTAGGAAGCTGTGAAGCGTGACAACGTGGCATGAAAAGGAAACATACGCTGAGGATGGTTGTCAAACGTTTCCAAACTCCCGCGAAGTGACACTTCGGCTAGCATTTAGCTTATAGTGGGAGTTGACAGGGTTTACTTCCCTGAAGCCAGGTCTGTTTTCTGACTGTCCAGTGCTTGGTGAGATTGACCTGCCCGCAGGCCTCTTCCGAGAAGACTTGGACAATTCTGTCAAGACCAGTCAGTGGAAACTTCCAGACACAGATGGGCCTCTGGTGCTCATCGTCACCATCCTCAAAAAGCCGAATGATCGGTGAGACCAGGACTGTATCCTAAACAGAGCCTCAGACAGAAGCCCGCAGTTTGCCTCCTAATGTGGTTCTTTACCGTGCTAGGTATTTGTGTTTTCCTCTCTAGCATGTGCCCTCCTTGTCCAGTCTCTCTCTTTGCACCTTACCCATCAACCCAACTAGGTGGCTCTTGGCACAGTGCCTTGCAGGCTTCCAGGAAGTGGATTTAGACGAAGGCACCTCGTGTTTGTGAAACTTATCTGTAATGGCCTCTTCGCCTGGATTTGCTAGTAGAGGGTCATGCGGTCACAGCTCCTGGAGGAACTTCCCTTTGATGGGTTAATATTGAAGCTCCAACACTACTTTCCGCAGCACAGGCCAAGAAACCAGCACAGTTGGGACCCTTCCAAGGAGCAACATTATACCTACTGTTTTCTTCTCATTGAGTTGGCAAAAAATGACCTAAAAATCCAGTCTCGTTTTCTTATCATTCTTTTGACAATGAGAAACCTAGCAGTCATGTTGTCCATTTATTTACAGATACATAGCCTATGAAATGTCTGGACGCTAAACTGCCGTGCCTGAGTCGTGCATTCCTATTTATGAAGTCAGTTAATCTAAAACCAAATTGTCCTTTGCCATTTCTCCACTTCTGTCGCTCTGACAGGTGACACATGAATTTCTGAACACATCCAGGCAGGTCCTAGAAGCAGCGACTGTTCCAAGGTTGTAAATGATGCCAGGAAGCCATTGTGCCCCAGCCAGTGAGGAGCACTGTGACCTCCTGCCATTGTGGGAAGCAGTGTCCTGGTGGCCTCTCCATTTCTAAGAACGGAGTTCAGGTTAGGAAAGGGCAGACTGCAGCATTTGGACGTGGAGGGAACTGTGTCTTTGGTGAGAATCCATGGGGTCTGAAAGGGACTCGGAGCCTGCGTAGATGAAGAGATTGCCGTTTAACAAACCAGTTTACAGGGCTGAGCTGTCGGGTCTCTGGAAGGGCAGTCTGAGTCATTCTGGATACCAGAGGCTATTGGTGAAATGAACACAGCAGCAGATAACTGGAATCTGGAAGCTGAGAACTTGTCACCTAGGTCTGAGTGAATACTTCGTGTTCAGACAGGGTCTCTTTCAAATGAAGGTCCCTTCATCAGGTGGACCGTCTTCCTGCCTGGTTCTGTGGTTCTTGGATGGCTTGGTTTCTGAGACGCTTCGTCCTCTCGCTCCAGGTGTATGCCCATTCCCTCGGCAAAACTGGCGGCCTTCTCCTTGGCGTCCGTGACCTTTTCCATTAGATAACTAGTGCTGTTGGGGGTTTAGTGCTTTTACTGAAACAACGAAATCAACAAACTACCACATGGAACCTCTCCTGCACTCTGGTGCCAACTTGCTGCCTTCCACATTTGGGAGACGGTTGTTAGACCACCATGATGTCATTTTGTTTGATTCTCTCCACCTTGGCTTCTCCCCACGTCATAATTCCCTCACTATGCTTTCTCTCCCTGGGGAGCCTGCTCAGTGTCATTCTCCGCGGTGGCCGTCATGTAGGTGAGGGTAATTGATAACCCCTAAATGACCCGGAAATGGCTGAGCTATCACTTATAATGGGGACATTTAAGACATCATTAAAACAAACAACAAACCACCCAGATGCGGACATGTCGATACAAGAACAAGCTCACAGGCAGGATTGGCCAGATTTCTACAGAAAACCTAATATTCCTGCTTCTGATGCGTAGAACGTATTCAGGTGGGTGAAGATCATGTGGTAAGTGGAGAGGCGAAGTACAATTGAACTGCAGCATTTCCTGAGTCAAGACAATTGAAATCTGCATGAAAGAATAAGAAATTAGATGGTATAAATGTATTTCTTCCTGAAAGGCAATTGGATAACCTATCCAGGAAACGTAACAGGATAGTTTAGCTATGCTAACACAAAGACTTCCTCTTCTTGATGGCGTGAGTCCACTCGCCACTCCTTGGGACCAAGCTGCGTAGTCTCCCATGCAAGCTGCAGCCTGAGAGACTCTCTGGATGGTCTGCTGTGAGTTGGAACCCGCTTGACAGAAATATATGTATGTTTCCATATATATCTCTGTGTGTGTGTGTGTGTGTGTATATATATATATATAGTGTGTGTGTGTGTGTGTGTGTGTGTGTGTATATATATATATATAGTGTGTGTGTGTGTGTGTGTGTGTGTGTGTAAGTATATGTATATATGATGTTGTTGAGTACCATCCAGTCAGAACTGACCCATAGCTGATTGTCCAGTAGGTTTTCAGAGGCAGTAAATTACAGAAGAGGAGATTACCTATCTTTTTCCCGGGGACCAGCTGTTGGATTCGAACTGTGTACCTTTGCATTACTTAACACCAAAATTCTTTAACACTAAACCACCAGAGCTCCCCTAAAGACAGACAGAGAGACAGACAGACAGACACACACACCCACACACACCCCATTGAAAGTCTTCCTGCTGAGTACTTGTCTATTCTGATTCTGATTATATTTTGGAATAAAAACAATTTCCTTGGTGGTTTAATTCAGTGAGTAATTATGATAAAACATTATGAACTCAGATAGACTCTTTTGTAATTTGTGATCCTTTGGACAGAGTGAACTGAAGTTCACCTTTTTCGTGTAAATTTTTATTTATTATTTTTTTAGCTCACCCTTCCCATAGGGTCACTATGAGTCATACTTGACTTTGACGGCACCTAACAATGATGACCTTGATAATGATCTTTTCCATAGGCAGGGCACTTGTCCCTGTACAGAGATGCTCATCATTGGATTCCATCAGAGCTTCACAAGAAGTTCTTTTTCTTCTCGTTTTCCAGATGCCAATATTGCAGTTCAGTGGGGCTACACATTAATGCTTTCCCCCCAGCATTCCTGCTTCTGCTTCTTTCTCGACCTCTTCACGAGTGGGTGGAGGCCGATGAGAAGTGCTTAATGATTGGTAGTGGGAGTGATGGGCGTCATTTGTGAGCTGCACATTTGATTATCAGTGTGCCATTCTCCTATGCCTTCTCTTCCATCTGTCACAGTAACTGGCAGTGCTCACAGGGGACCAAAGCAAGAGCACTTGGTGACAATGACATCTCCATGGCTGCACTTGGTCGGCAACAGAACCTGGACCACACTCACCCATCCCGTCGCCACTGAACTAGTGCTTTCTGTCTTCCAGTGAACAGACAAACAATTCTCTGTACCTGTACTTTTGGCCAAGATGTCAAGCCTAAGGCATGCTGTGAATCTCCGAGTGGCAGATCAACTATGCCAGAGTTTCCAGACTTATTTAGCCAGAAAATTATTCTCTAGGTTTTGTTGGTTTTGTGTAAGAACTTAGAAGATTAGCATTCTGCTGAACAGACTTTGGGAAATGTTGTACCAGAGCCCCAGCACTTCTGTTCACGTATGCTTCTTCAGCATCGTGGGATTAAGGCTTTGGCTAGAGATCTGGTTGTGGAGATTAGATGGAGTCCTCGAGAGATGTCTCAAAACCTCTGAATCACTGCTGGCAAATTCGTACTACAGTGACCCACCGTCGGAGATATTGCTCATCTTTCTCCCGAGAAGCTACTACCGGTCTGTTTGAACTCTCAGAGACATGGGATTAGCTGCACAACGTGCTACAAGCTATGTCACCAGAACTCCCCAGAAGGAGGTCAGGACTAGATTACAAATCACTTCACAGGAAGATCAAGACAAACTAGATAGGTGGTGGCGGTGGGGAGTATCAAAAGGAACAGGACCAGGACAAGCTGTGAGTACAAACCTGGGACCCACAGTAAAAATGGAGAGGAGAGTGACTCGGGGGAAGGACGCAGTTCTCCGAAGGAAGATGCCACACACAAGACAGAATGTCTGTAAGCCGGGAAATAGGGGGAAGGCAAAGCCCGAGACTTGCTTGACTTGGCCTTGAAATGTAACAAATATGAAAGCACACTGCTGGAGAGCTTGCAAAGTGCTAGCTACCTTGATGAAAACGCCTCATCAGCATTCCCGCTTCACAGACAAGGCACTCACCCAGTCTAAGTTTCACCAGTACCGATAGAGAAAAGCAGTGGGAATTTTAAGTGTATATTTCTAAGTTAAAGAAGCCAGTCTGAAAAAGTTACATTCTATGTACATCCAACTAGATGACATTCTAGAATATTAAAAACAAACAAAACAAATTTACAGACAGCAAGAAGATCAAAGGTTGCCGGGGGTTCAGGGAGAGGAAAGGAGGAGGATATGTGATGCCCATGGTTTGTTGGGTTTTTATAAAGAGCATTTCTATCTACTTTAATACTCTAAATATGGACACGTTATGTAATTTTATCAAAACCCATTGGAAAAAACCTTGCTTGCCAGAACTGAGGAGAACCTGAAGCGTTTGCAGCAGAAGGTCAAGGACTGCAGCCTTCAATATGGATTGAAGCTCAACATCGAGAAGACAAAGACTCTCACCAGTTGGCAGCATCATGGTAGAGATTGTTAACAACTTTCGTTTTCTTGGCTCCACAATCAACACTCTTGGTACCAGCAACCAAGAAATCAAAAGACTAATTGCACTGGGAAAATATGCTGTCAGGGATCTCTCCAGAATACTGGAGAGCAATGATGTTAGTCTGCAGACTAAGGTGCACCTGATCCAGGCCATGGTCTTCAGAATTACTTAAGATGCATCATCAGAGGGCTGGACAATAACTAAGGGTGACAGAAGAAGAATCAATGCCTTTGGGTTGTGGCATTGGAGAAGAGTCTTGAATATATCATGAACCGCGAAGAACAGAAATAGTTTGTCTTGGAGAGAGTGAAACCAAGTTTCTTCTTAGAGGCTAGAATTTTGAAGCTCTGTCTCACATACTTTGGGCATGTCACCAGGAGGGATCAGTCCTTGGAGAAGGATATTATACTTGGCAGGGCAGAGGGACGGTATAGGAGAGGAAGACCCTAGATGAGATGGATTGATGCAGTGACTGGGGCAATAGGTATAGGAGTTTCAAAGTCAGTGAGACTGGCTCAGGACAGGGCAGGCTTCAGAGCTTTTGTACATAGGGTCTCTAAAAGAGGCAACTTGAACGCACAAAACAACAACATGGGGTAATACAACCAGAGAGTGAATGCTACTGTTACTATATTCTTTAGTTAATAACAGTGTATCAATACTGATTCAATTGTAATAATTTACCCCATGAGTTGAATATAAGATGCTGATAAGAGTAAACGGTCCATGGGGTACAGAGAGTATATAGAAAGCTCTGTACATTTGGATAGTTTTTCTATCGACTTGAAATTACTCTAAAAATGGAATGTAATTTAAAAAATGAGAACAAGTTGGGATTGTCATCTTTCTAAAGCTATGGCGGGAACCATGCTCTTAGCCACTATGTTCTACCGCCTCCCCACAGTTCATCAAGTCCAGTTCTTACTAAAGATGCTCCCTCCTGCTCAGACGCCTTCTCTTTAATGGAATTGGAGTGTGTGAGCTGGGAGACCCTAGAGCAGGGACTTCCATGTGAGGGTCACCAGCTTCCCAAAGTCGATTTGTAGAGATGATTCACCTCCAAAAACGGCAGCAGGTAGTCAGTAAAACACTGTGTAACTGAGGATGCCGTCATTTTGACCTCAAAAGGAAAGCTAGTTAATGAGAGAAACAAGCAAAAAACCAGGGGCAAGCCCTTCTCTACCCTAGGGATGGTTTTTGGGCATTTGAACTTGCAAACATCAGTCTGAAATTGCCAAACCTCTAAAAGGAGCTTCTCGTTCGTTCCTGGTGGCCATTGACCACATTCTGACTCAGCGACCGTCACGTGTGCCGAGTGGAAACTCTGTGGTCTATAGAGTTGTCACGGGTGTGATATTTCGGAAGCGGATTTCGAGGCCTGCGTGCTGAAGACTGCAGCGTGAATTCAACCTTTGAACCTTTTGGCTAGTAGTGTGTGAAAGTATTTGAGTGCTAACTGCTATGCCACTTGGGCACTCCCTAAAAGAGTGTTCCCATTCAGGGAATCTTGTTTTCTCCTGCAGTTTGGATCCTTCCACTTCTCTCCCTCCAGTCCGTTTCTGTGATTAGGTCCACCGAGGTCAGGACACACAAGGCCTCTGATTCATCTAGCACTGTTGATGAGATGAGTCCGTGGACTGATTATCCTCAGTAGCTACTGACAATTGTCCATTTTGCTGTCCATCATGGTGACTCAGAATCAGTGGCAAGATAATGTCTTAGACATTTTGATGATGAGGCTGTTTGCAGGGGTTTGGTAAGTTCCCCCCTCCCCCTCTTGGTTGTCAGTTCAGGGCTTAACACCAAGCTATAAACAAAGGCATTGATTGATTCAGTGAGCTGACTCACTTGGTGTTTAATTATGAACTACTTGCAGATTGTTAAAGATGCATGCAGTTTGGTATTCATGGTGGTACAGGTTTAAAAGTCATTAAGAAACAGCATGCCTAGCTTAGATAATTAATATTTGGCTTGAAAAAGAAAAACATTACAATTATGAACAGCATGACCTGTGGTCATTATCTGCCACACTTTTCAAGGAAATACCCTAGTCCACATGGATCTTCTATTAAATGAGCCATTCATTCATTCCTTCAACATGCATTCATTACTGTTACCTACTGTCAGGAATTGTCAGGGACATAAAAGTGAACACAATCTCATCCCTGTCCTTGAAGAGCTTATTATCCACTAACAGAGTTACAGAGTCGGCACAGAAAGCATCCTTTGGCTACAAGCCAGATTTAAAGAAGCGTGATCCTTATAAAATATGGAAGTAATTTAAAAAAAGAAATAGCTAGGGAGTGAAGGAATTTTGAGAAGCAGTAATGGATAGGGAAAGGATGATCACAATTTTAAAAAGACAGGCAATATCAGTTGCATTCACAAGTTGAAACAATGGTATCATAATAAGTCAAAATGCACTTTCAGTTGTCTCATAATCTGTTTGCAAGAATAGTCAGAACAATGCAGATTTGTCTGGGTAAGTCAGAGTGGGATGTGAATTTCTGCAAGGTGCCAAGGGCCAAGGGTGCCCTGGAACCCATTTGGAGTAGCAAGGTCCTGGTCTAGGAGTCTAAGAGCAAGGTGTATGCAAGCTCAGTAATAAGAGCCATAGGATCTTACGAGGAAGTGGGATCAGTTAGCACTAGGAAGCACATTTCTTCAGGGAGAAAGTTGTGGAAGTATAGAGGACTAAGTGAAGTGAGTTAGAGGATGCAGACATTCTCTTTGTTGTTATGTGCTGTAGAGTTAGAACTCATCCATAGCCGACCCTCCAGTAGGTAGCAAATCACAAGGGAGTTAAATGTCCACCTTTCTCCCATGGAGCAGGTAGGGTTCTAGCTGTGCGCATTTGGGTTGGCAGCACAACTCTTTAACATTAGCTGTGAGAGCTCCCTGCACACATTCTAGAGATGTAAACTAGAGTGAACAGATTGTGATGTATCACAGAAAGAAGGAACAGACCAGTCTGGCCTGAGGAAGGTTCTAGCAGAGGGGTTGGTGAGCTATGAAGCTAAAAGAAAATTCTAGCTCTTGAAGGGCCTTTAATGTCTAAGACTTAAGTATTTGGACATGACCTTGCATGCAAGCTTGGCCTTGTATAGGTAGAAATCCATTGCCTTCAAAGTCAGAGCCTACTCATAACTGAGCCTACAAAGGGTTTTCAGGAGGCTGTAAATCACGCTGGAGGAGACTTCCCATCTTGCTCCCACGGAGCCACTGGTGGATTCTAATCATCAGTGAGGCATGGCCTTTGGATTGGCAGCACAACTCCTTATGAGCTGTGCCCCAGAGCTCCCTGTTGTAGGGGTGTGTAAGCCTTGAGTTGCAATACTTACGGATGCTTTGGGCAGTATATCAGTTGATCCAAGAAGCTTTAAAAGATGGATGATGGAAGAAGTCACTGTCCCAAAAAGAATTTGCTGACACAGAAAAATTTCATGAAACAACATATGACCAAGAGGCAATGGTGATGAAGGAGGAAGTTCAAGCTGCTCTGAAGGAACTGGCAAACAAGGCCCCAGGAACTGATGGAGTACCAATTGACATATTTCAATGAATAGCTGCTGCCCTGGACGTGCTTACCATGTTATGCCAAGAAATCTGGGACGACAACTACCTGGTCAACTGGAAGAGATCCATATGTATTCCTTTCCCTCAAAAAAGGTAATCTGACAGAGTGTGGAAATTATCAAACAGTATCACTAACACAAGCAAAGTCCTGCTGAAGATTATGAAAAATAACAACTGGAACCGTACATTAACAAAGAATTACCAGAAAGACAAGCTGGATTTAGAAGAAGTCGTGACACTAGAGACATCACCAAGGTCAGATGGATCTTGGCTGAAAGCAAAGAGTATCAGTAATGTCTGTCTGTGTTTTGCTGACTATGCAAAGACATTTGACTCAGTGGATCACAACAAATTGTGGTTAACCTTGAGAAGAATGGGAATCCCAGAACACTTGATTGTGCTCATATGAAACTTGTTGGATCAGGAGGCATTTGTCAGAACAGAACAAGGAAACACTGCATGGTTCAAAATTAGGAAAGGAGTGCATCAAGGATGTGTCCTATCTCAATTCCTTCTTAATCTATATGCAGAACAGATCATTTGAGAGGTTGGACTTTATGAGGAGGAGTGTTGCATCAGGATTGGAGACTTGTCAACAACATATGTTTTGCAGATGATACAACTGGGCAAGGACTAGGGATGATAGAAGGAGAATTGATGCCTTTGAGCTGTGGTGTTGGAGAAGAGTATTGAATATACCGTGGACCGCTAAGAAAACGAACAGGTTTGTCCTGGAGAGGGCGAAACTGGGCTGCTCCATGGAGGAAAGGATTCTGAAGCTTTGCCTGACATACTTTGGACATGTTGCAAAGAGGGACCAGTCCTTGGAGAGGGACATCATGCTTGGGAGGGTGGAGGCACAGCATAGGAGAGGAAGACCCTCGATGAGATGGAATGATTCAGTGGCTGGAGTAATGGGTGTAGATGTGTCAGAGATGATGAGATTGGCACAGGATAGGGCAGAGTTTAGGGCTGTTGTACATGGGGTTGTTATGAGTCACAGGCGACTCGACGGCATATAACAACCACCACCACCTTGCTTGCTGGACTGAGGAGAACCAGAAGCATTTGCTACAGAACATTAAAACTGTAGTCTTCAATATGAATTGAAGCTAAAACATCAATAAAACACAGACTCTCACTACTAGGCCAATTGCCAGAACCATGACGGATGGAGAAGTGATTGTGGTTGTTGACAGTTTCAGCTTTCTCAGATCCACAATCAACACTTATGGCACCAACAGTCAGGAGATCAGAAGACAAATTGCCTTGGGGAAGTCTGCTGTCAGAGACCTCTCCAGAGCGGGGAAGAGCAGTGATGTCAGTCTAGAGACTAAGGTGCATCTGATCCAGGCCATGGTCTTTGCAATTACTTGCTATGCATCAGAGATCTGGACAATAATAAGGATGACAGAAAAATTGATGCCTTAGGGGTCAGGGAAGGAGGATATCACAAGGTTGCAAAGTTTGGTGGGCAGAGGGGGTGGCGGTGAAGGAATAAGGAAAGATCCAGTGTGGACCTAAGAAGATGGGGTAATAGTGGGTATAGATCGATAATGATAAATTTTATAAAACAGAATGTATGATCCTAAGAAACACAATATGAATGAAAGAGTGTGTGAAATACAATGTATATAAATGAAGCACAATGTTTATGAATTCTGTCTGCAAACTAATAAAAAGTGTTAAAAATAAAAAAAAAATTTACGCCTTTGAATTGTGGTGCTGGAGAAGAGTCTTGAACATGCCATGGACCTCCAAGAAAACAACTAGTTGTGTCTTGGAGAGGGTGAAACCAAGTTTCTCCTTGGAGGCTAGGATTTTGAAGCTCCGTCTCACATACTTTGGGCATGTGTCCTTGGAAAAGGACATCATGCTTGGAAGGGTAGAGGGAATAGCACAGGAGAGGAAGAGCCAGATGGGATGAATTGACAGGATGACTGGGGTTATGGGGTTAGGTATGTCGGAGTCAGTGAGACTGGCTTAAGATAGGGCAGGCTTCAGAGCTGTTGTACTCTGAGTTGCAAGCGACTCGGCTGCATAGAACAACAACAATAAAACTTGCACCCCATCAAGTGTCTGACTGTATTGGTTTCTATACTGTTGTCATTAGGTGCATTCAGTGGGCTCTGACTCCTTGAGACACCACATATAGCAAATTGAAAGCTGGCTGATTGATTGTGCACTGTCCTCTACCCCCGTGCTGTGCCCAAGCCCATTGTTGCAGTCATTGTGTCAGACCATCTTCTTGAGGACCTTCCACCCTTTGATTGGCACTCCATTTTCCCAAACATGCCGTTTTCCCTAGGACTGCGGCTTCCTAATAACACGCCCAAAGTGTATGCGCTTAAGGAGCAGTCTGGTTCCACTGTTCCCAAGACTGCTTTGTTTGTTTTTTTTTTTTTTCTGCAAGTGTATGGAATACAACAACAACAACAACAACATGGGATACTCAATATTCTTTACTAAAGCCATAGCTTAAAGGCATCAGTTCTTCCCCAGACTTCCTTTGTCATTGCATATTTTTTGTTGTATACTGTAGAGTCGTCACTGACCCATAGCTGACCCGACAGCCAGTTTTCTGCGGCAGTTAAAGATTGTGCATCCTTCTCCTGTGGAGCAGCAGATGACCTTGAACTGCGTGCCTTCAGGATTCTTCCCACTAGGCCACCAGAGCTCTCTCAGGTGAATAGTAAGTAAAAAATGCTATGGTTGGGGGCAGTCACACCTTAGTCTTAAAACTGATATCCTTGCTCTTTAGCACTTTAACAGAATTCTTCCCTCCTTTACTGTCGGTTTGCTTACAATGTTTGTATACATTATGTTTCATACTATTTTTCATTCCAATTGTGTTTCATACAATCATTCTTATGCATTATGTTTTATAAAATTAATCACCATTGAACCTTACCTGTCATTACCCTGTCTTTTCACCCAGATCCTTCCCATATCCTTCCCATCCTCTCTGTACACAAACTATGAAACCCTGTGGTTTCACCCATACCCATCCTTAGTGCCCCCCCTTGAGTTCCCATACATATTTTATTAGTTATCCTTCTATTTTTACAATAATGATCTCATGCAATATTTATTCTTATGACAGTATGTTAGTTCACTCTGCATAATGCTCTCCAGCCTCTCCCAAGTTACATAGTTGTTTTCAGAATTGTTGCTCCTCAGTGCTGCGTAGTGTTGTGTGAATGTACTACAATTTCTCAATCCATTCGGTGGTTTTTGAACATTTGGGCTGTTTCCTTGTTCTTGTGTTGGTGAATAAGGCTGCTATGAACATTGTTGTACAAGTCTCTGTTTGTGCCTCAGTTCTAATTTTCTTGGAATATATTCCAAGCAGTGGAATAGCTGGATCATATGAAATTTTTATGTTTAGCTTTTTGAGGAAATGCCAAACTGCCTTCCAGAGTAGTTATACCATTTTACAAATCCATCAACAGTGTATAAGAGTTCCTATCTCTCCACATTCTAACATTTATTGCTTACTGCGCTGCTAAACTTTGCCACTGCTACTGGGATGAGATGGTACCTCATTGTGGTTTTGGTTTGCATTTCCCTTATAGCCAGTGATTTTTGAGCATTTCTTCATGTGTTTGATGGCCACCTACTTGAATGCCTTTCTCTGTGAAAAGTCTTTCCATTTCTTTTGCCTGTTACATAATTGGGTTAACAGCCTTTTTATTCTGGAGGTCCAGGAGTAGTCAGTAAACTTTTTGCCAAATGTTTGTTTCCAGTTGGTAGGCTTTCTTTTCACTCTGCTGGAAAAAGTTTTTGAGGAGCACAGAGATTTAACCTTTAGAAAGTCCCATTCATCAATCAATTTTATCCTCTCCAGATTGTGCATTTCTGGCTGTATTTGGCAGTCTCTTTATACCATAGGCTAAGCTTCTAAGTTTTGCCCAAGTTTGTCTGTTATGAACTTTATGGTTCAGGGCTTTACTCCCAGGTGTCTAATCCACCCTCAGTTTATTTTGTTTTAACAGACTTCTTGACTGCAGATTTCCCCAATATCTTTTGATTTCTTGACTGCTGCTACCATGAGTGTTGAGAACCAAGATGAAATTATTGACAGCTTCAGCTTTTGCTCCATCTATATCATGAGGTCACTTATTGGCCCAGTGGTGAGGATTTTTGTTTTCTAGATACTATGTTTTAACCTATAATGAAGATTGTAGTCTATCAAACTTTCTCTTAAACCCAGAGCAGCTAAAGTGAAAGGACTGAATAATGAAATAAGAAAGTGTAACAGAATATTTCAAAAGGGCAACTGGAGAAGGACAAAAAAAGTACCAATATGAATAAATCTGAAAGAGTTAGAAAATAACAAAATGAAGACCACAGTCCTCCTTTCTCAAGCTGAAGGAACTCAAGAAAAGATTCTAACCTCAAGGTGCAATACTGAAGGATTCCATGGGAAAAAATATTGAAAGACACAGAAAATATCAAAAGAAGTTGTAACAAATACACAGAAGTCACTGTATTAAAAAAATAGCCGACATTGAGTCACTTGGCTTCCATAAAGGATATATTTACTGGTGTTTAGCTCTACTGCAAACCAGAAGGAAGCACCCAGATTCAGACTAAAATAGCTACAGATTATAAGAATTTTCAGGTTGAAAATTGAGGCTTGGAAGGAAGATAAAATTGCCCAGGAAGATGTCTAGAGCATTAACATTTTCTACAGGATGATAATCCTTTCCGAAATGTGATGACAGTGTTAGTGAGTGCTCAAATGCAAATATAAACATGACTTGACATAAATTTTCAGGGGTTTTCTAGAACTCTATAAAGCTTGTCCATTTATCCCTAAGTGTGGATATCAAGGTTGATGAGCAAGAGCAAAAAGTAGTGTTGTTAGGCATGTAAATGCTGAGAGAAGATACGTGTTGTCAGAAGAGGCCACTCCCTGGAGAAGGACATCAGACTTGGTAACGTAGAGGGTCATTGAAACATAAGAAGGTATTTACCAAGATGAATTTACACTGAGGCTGAAACAATCAGTTCAAACAGAGCATCAGTTGTCAGGGTGGCACTTGACCAGGCAATGCTCCCTTCTGTTATATATAGTCACTATGAGTTGTGCCAACTTGACAGTACTTGACGAGGGTTAAGGAGTACGTGGGCAATGAAGGAGTCATGTTGGGAGAGAAAGAAGAATTCTCTTAACAGTCATGCTGGCAAAGATGGGTAAGGCAAGGAGGAATTCTAGGCGTTACAGAAAGCGAGGAGAGAAAGCACATGTTGGTAAATTAGATGGTGAGACTGTTGAAGAAGTGGGTGCAGAGTTTGCAGATTGAGCAAACGTTGGAAATACCATGGTGAACGTAGGAAGGCCAAGAAGTCAAGATTGACTGTCAATATTTGATGCAATATTGGTGACAAAATGTATGTGGTGGTTTTTATTTTATAATATTTCTCGGTGCCAAGTGTTCCTCTCCCAAAAGATTGACCATTTTTACCCCACATAGTCAAACAGAGGGCTGAATTTTGATGGGAGGAGTTGCTAGGCATATCTGCTGGAAACATTCATCTTTTCATTATGTTCCTGTAAGTCCACTTTCTGTGGACAACTTGCCAAGGGTGGTTTCTTAGTGCGTCATACCTAATGCTTCTCGTAAACAGGCCGTGCTACCCTAGATCTGACCCACTGAAGAGCTAGCCCTTTGATAATGAAATCCTTTCAGTGTTCCATCAATTGTACTTGGGTCACTCAAGTGAAATTATTATACATGTGTGCATATGGGCTATAGTTATGCATTAAACTTGGAATGTGAATCACACATACCACCAGAGAGTCAATGATCAAGGTTTTGGAATATAGGATGACAATCGGCATGCTCTCCAGTGTAATAACAGTCCAAATTGGAGCATACTGAATGCAGGCAAATTTCCCCTTCTTCTGCCTCCTGGAGAAAGATAGGAAGGTCCCGGGGATGGGAAGCACATAGATCAGGAGGGATGGAGACTGATCCAGACTTATATGACGAGGTGCAACAATGTGGTGGTGTTGCTGTTGTTAAATGCCAAGTGGAGTATGACTCACAGTGACCCTGTGAACAGCAGATTGTAACCTTTCTCTGTGCTGCACATCTTCACAATCTCTGCTATGCTTGAGCCCATGGTCACAATCATTGCACTGATCTAGCTTGCTGAGACTCTTCTGCTCTTTTGCTGACCCCTCCCATCTTTCCCAGCATGCTGTGTTTTCCTAAGGACTGGGCCCTCCTGACAACATGCCCAAAAATATGTGAGATGAAGCTTGGCTATCTTTGCCTCTAAGTAGCACCTTGGTTGCATTTTCTCCAAGACGCATTTGTTTGTTCTTCTGACAGTCCATACAGTGTTCAGTACTCTTCTCCAATCAATCGATGCTCAAAGGCATCAATTGATTCTTCCTCTGTCATTCTTCACTGTTCAACTTTCAGATGCATAGCAAGTGATTGAAAAGACCATGGCTTGAATCAGCTGCACCTTAGTCTTTACACTGACATCATTGCTTGAAGAGATCCTTGAGAGCAGATTTTTTTTTAAAAATCAAATGTAGGTTATTTTCATGCCACGATTGAAATGAACTTTGTATAGTTGAAATACAAAAGAAACCTCTGGTATAGACAGATCTCAGCTCATCCACTTTGCCTCTCTGAGCTCTCACCAAGGTAGCATGCATATGACATGTAGGGTGAAGTCTGGTGTACACAGCAGGTGCTCAGGGAAGGCAAGGCCCCTGTCTCCTTTTTAATTAGTGAGAGCAGAGGAAGTGCTGCTGTTTTGATACTCTACTCATCTGGTGAAGCTGACCTTTGTTAGCTCTTAAGATTTCTACCAATGGTAAAACTTAAATTTTGTTTTAATTCATAAATAGTGAGTTTTTTTTCAGCCTCTGCATGAGTTTTCACGACATTTGCCACATAACAAAAATGCAACACCAGATGACACATTTTGGCACTGCATTTAATCTCCATTTGAAAGACAGGGAATTATACTGGGGAGTTGGCAGAGGTGTGTATCTGCATTTCTAGCTAGTAGTAGCATTCTGTTTCTCTTTGAAGCTTGAAAAGTCATTGCTTCTTTTAAGCTATTAAAAAAAAATCCCAACCAACAAAACAATGGCCAGACTGTCCGAGGTATCAATATATTACCCTCTTCAATTCCTTCAGGGCCTGAGACCACACTAATTAGTCATGAATGGCATTCTAACAAAGAGGCAAGCCATGAAAACAAAAGAAAATTGCAGTTGTGTTGATTCGGACGTGTGTGTGTGTGTGTGTGTGTGTGTGTGTGTCACAGTACAGCTATGATACATGGGATTTTCGGGTGCTGATTTTTAAAGAAGTCAATTGCCAGGTCTTTCTTCCCAGGTCCTTTTAGTTAGTAGTTCGGTGCCTGACCCTTCGCAGCACTGAAGACTCCTGACCAAACTCTAACGTTGCTGTTGCTAGATGCCATCGGCTTAGTTTGGACTCAGGGCAATTCTCTGTACAACAAAACCAAAGCCTCCCGCCAGTCACTGCCATGTTTGAGCTCATGTCAGTCCATCTTAGTGAAGGTCTCCCCCTTTTCCACTGACCGCCTCCTTTACCAAGCATTCTATTTTTCTCCAGGGACTAATCCCTCCTAATAACATGTTCCAAGTGGATGAGATGAAGTCTTAACATCCTCATTTCTAAGGAACATTTTGGTTGTACTTCTTCCAAAACACATTTATTCGGTCTTCTGTCAGACTGTGGGATATTCGGTAGGTTTTGCCAGCATCATTCTTCAAGTGCATCAATTCTGGCTTGGTATTCCTTATGTATGATTGTGGTGTTGTTGTTTTGTATCATTGCGTCAGAACCGACTCATAGCTGACCCTCTGGTGGGTTTTCGCACGGGAGGAGATTGTCCATCTCCCACAGAGCAGCTGGTGGCCTCAAACTACGTGCCTTTGGGATTGCAGCTGCAGCTTCTTTGCCACCAGGCCACCAAACACAATATATTAGGTGATTCGAAACACCGTGACAAGTGCATATTAGTCCTTGAGATGACATCCCTGGCTGGGACCAAGAGTTAAGGACTCATGTTAAGGCCTCATGGACTAACCTAAGAGCTGCCTGTGTGAGCTCACACAGAGGAGCCTTGGAAGAAAGGGTTGGCCGTCTCCTTCTGAAAGGACACAGCCATGGAAACCCAGTTGGGGTCACCATGCATCAGAATGGACCCCAGAACGACTGGTTTTGTTTTTGCTTTAAATTGGTCTTAGTCAAATGAAGGAGAGCATGTTGTGTACCTTCTGCTGGGCCTACTTCTCCCCCAAGACCTTGAGCGGGTCCATTCAGTGCGAACCTCCCAGGCAGGGCAGTCACCTCAGGCCTGCTAGCCTTTCAAAGCTCACTGGCAGTTTTCCCAGAACAAAAACAAGGCCAGGTCATTGCATTGCCAGGAAAGAATCTAGATAACACTCGTTCTAGCGATTTTCACATGGTGTTATTTCTTACTGTATGAAATAAATACATCAGTGACAAGAAATCTCCAAGAACATCTTGGATACTGCTTTTAATCCAAAGAGTGGTGTGTCTTTGGAACAAAGAGACCTTAAACCCTTCAGCCTGGAATTGTTTTGGCGGCTAAGCCCTGGGCCTCTTTCCCGATTGAAGGAGATGGTTCTGTTCATTTATTTCTCTCTTTATAGGCTATTTGACTCCACCTCTGTCCCACCTTACAGTTGTGCCTTCTTGACTAAGTTTGTGCCAGCAATCTTAACTTTTAAAGCAAAAACAAGTGACAACCCAAAATATGAATTAAGAGTTTCAAAACTATACAGAAAAGGTCTCAAACATACTCACTGATCTGGCAGCCAAGGAAATACCACTTGCAACATCCAACCTGATAATTAGGGCCTTGCTCACATGGCACCCTGGGGTGGCGGGGCAGGCACTGGAAAGGCCAGATGCTTGGGGTTCTGGTTGCTTGATGTTGAAGAAGTTCCCTGGGAGACAGCCATTATCACACTTTAGTTTACGTTTTCCTCATTTTAGTCAAGCTTTATGCAACTCTGTAAGCCACAGAATTTGTTTGCAGAAGCACTCATTGTACATGATGTGCTTTTATTTGTAAAGCTCTACCCTACTTCGACAGAGAATATGGAATCTTATTTCCTTTCAGTGTTTGGAATTCCGGCTGAAGCTTATTTAAATCTTCGCCGACTTATGTTGAAGCACTAGCTCATTTGAATGCTCTCACATCCTAATGCTAATGTTACAGTTTTCCTGGATGCTTCGGATTTCACTTTGCTTCTTAGTATAGTCTGTCATTGGCAGGTATAAATGACGCTAGGCAAAATAATGCAGTGAGGGGTTTCTATTCACAGAGAAATAGATGTGTGTGCTTTCTGTAGATGCTGTCTCTCCCCACAAGCTTGAAGACACAGGCAAAACAGGCAACATTCTCTCCTATGTGTCGTCATAGAGTCATCTCCCAGGAGCATGCGCGTGCTTTATTGTCTTTGTGAACTGTTCATATTAAAATTATAAAGACTCCTCCAACTCCACTCACCTTGCCCCAGACCATCTCCCTTCATGGACTGGAATGTTTACATTCTCATTTCCTCGGAATCCAGACTAATAGTAAAAAGTGAGACATAAGGAGGACAGACTAGTTTAGATGAGAAGTTCCAAGCTAAGTTCTAGCACACTCCCAAAGTCAGATAGAGAGGACATTGACTTTGGGACGTCTCCAGCAATCTGGACTGCAGTTCTTCCCGACTGTTATGGGTTATCTCGAGTTGGCTGCAGTTTCTGTTTGGTGTGGAATCATGCGTGTATGAACAGACTTAAGCCAAAAAGCATGTATACCTGCCATATGGAGCTGTTGCAGAAATTACCTAGTTGATATTGAAAGAGTCAAAATAAGAGGCCTGCTTGGTACAGCAGTAGAGATAATGGGAAAATGAAAGAGAATGGGAAAAGTTGACCTTCATTTTCTTATTTTTCTCATAGCTCTGTTCTTTCTAATAAAAATAATAGTAAAATTAAGCTATTTGAGTCAATTTATAGGAAGTTACATTCCCTTTTTCCTCTTTTTAAAAAAAATTAATTTCAATGAACATTTACAGAGATTTTGGAATTCCATTCATTCGTTGTTGCACTTTTCTCCTCGCCCACCCCACCCCCACTCCTAGTTCGCTCTTCTCTTTGAAAAGTAAAAGAAAAATTCCTTCATTGGTACACAATCTCCCCACCCCTAGTATACTCCGCTCTGCAACCTTCATTCCGGACTCTTATGATAATCATAAAGCCCTAAAATATATTGCTTTTAAACTGTTCTCTCCCTCATCTGTTTCAATGCAGTATATATAATTCATCCAGTTTTTCTCACTCTTACCCTAGCCCTGATGTCAGTCCCATTCTACAGCAGTGGCACTATGCAGTGTTTGTCCTTTTGTGACTGAGATATTTCACTCAGCATAATGTCCTCCAGGGTCACCCACTTTGAATAATATTGCATAAGTCAGGAGAAAGTTTCAAAAATCTTTCTCAAACTCCTTTTAAAAAATAAGTAAATCTGGGTATTTCAGAAAAATACTAATAAAATGACTGTGCGTGGCTGTGTGACAGAGGCAAAATTGCTGACGCTAAGCGGCTCCAGGTTGCGAGCTGGGATGCTTACCTGTGTTTTACTGACTGTGCAAACACATTCAAGTCTGTGGATCATACGGAATTATGGTTAACATTGTGAACCATGAGAACTCAAGAATACTTGATTGTGCTTATGTGGAACCCACGCCTAGACCAAGAAGCAGTTATCGAAGGAAAACACCATGTGGCATCAAATCAGTAAAAGTGTGTGCCAAGACTGTATCCTTTTCCAGACCTGTTTAATCTCTGTGCCGAGAAGGGTTTGGGATCAAGATTGGAGGAAGACTCTTCAACAGCCTGTATCATGAAGATGACACGACCTTGCTTGTGACAACCCAAGAAGATGTGAAGCACTTAATTGATGAGGCTTTAAGATTACACCTCAACATGAAGAAAGAAACAACCCTTCCCACTTCACCAGAAGACAGCATGAAGATAGATGGAGGAGACACTCAACTTGTCACTGATTTCATTTTGCTTGTTCCACAATCAACAGCTACGACAGCCGCAGTCAAGAAGCCCAACAGTGGGTTGTAATGGGCAGGCCTGCTGCCGAGGCGTCCTTAAAGAGCCGAAGGACAAGTGATGGCACTTTAAAGCCTAATGTGCATCGGACCCAGGCGTGGTCTTTTCTCTGGCTCCCTCTGCGTGGGAACGCTGGACAGTGAATTAGCAAGGCCGAAGAAGAGTTGACACCTCTGCATTATGTTGCTGGTGAGGAATATTGAACAGAGGACAAACAGACCTGACTTGGAAGAAGTACAACTAAGATGCTCCTTAGAAGTGCAAGTGGTGGGACTTGGTCTCGGGGGCTTTGAGGGATGTACCCGTGGTGACGGGCAAGATGACTCGGCACATGGCTGCAGCAACGAGTTCAGACACTGCCAAGACTTTGAGGCCAGTGCAGGACCTTGGGGTGTTTTGCTCAGTTGCACCCAAGATCGCTGTAAAGCAGACTGACTTGTCATCTAATAACAGCAATTTCTTGTGCAAGTAATTCTTCAAGTGTTAGAAAGACTTTGCTAGGATCTAAAAGTCATTATTTATAAAGGTATAGATTTTAAAATGCAGCACAATTATACTCACCCTAGAGAACTCTGGAAATGAAACTAAGCGAGACTTTGTTAAATTAATTCAGACGTCTTCACTCTGTATCTATTTTTGGAGTTTATGAGAATATTTTGGTAAAACAATTTGTGTCATTGAAGGAGGATGAAGAAGGAAGTCTAACAATGGAGTGTGTTGTTTTTCCTACCTGAGTTTCCTAGGACTTTAGGTGGTTTTGTGTGTTAAGTAGCAGAGGGTTTTGCATTATCTGGTGATCTTCCTTTTTTTTTTTAGCTAAATAATATTGTGATTGCGCCGTTGGTAGATAAGCTCTCGCTTTTGATCATTCATTCCACAAATGGACTGTCAAGTTTATGTCAGACTTAAAAAGAATGGAAGCCAATACCGGAATGACAAAATGTCTTTTTTCCTGACAGAAACAGTGGGCCAAGACATTTGATGTTGAGTCCATTCCTTTGAAATGTTGTTCCCAGGTGGGCCACAGGTTTGAGACTTCAGATTTAGTTAGCACAACATGGCGAGTAAAGCAGACAGAAGTGGATCACTTCAGACACTTCACCCACAGGTGGTCTCGGAAACAACCAGGAAAGGGGGGGGGGTGGATGATGATGGTAGGAACCTTGGGCCGAGCCCTTCTCTAACTAAGAAGTGACTTTGAAAAAGTCACATCTCTTTGCACGCGTGCATTTTCATCTATAAGGTAAGAATAGTAATACATGTCCTGTTTTCTATGAGGGTAAAATGAAAGGATTTTGCAACCTTAAAAATGTCAGGGAATTGCACTGAATTCTTAGTCTTGAGAAAGGGTATTGCTGTTCTCCTAAGAGAACAAAGGCGCTGTTGGTTGTTTATCTTTGTGTCATGTATAATATATGATTTGTTGTTGTTTAATAACTATAGAATGTTTATATTCCACTAGGATGCCAGCTGGCAGAGTTTACACTGAAGTCAAAACAGATGAACGAGGAGATAGATCATGGGAGGGGGAATAGTGGGAGAATTTTTTTTTTGTTCCATGCTAATGATTATACTTAAATTGCCTTCCATACCTAATTTTTCAGTTAGCAATTGGCGAAAGTGATATGGTTTCTCAGAGCTTCTAAATGCTCTTTGGATGCGCTGTGGTTCCCCAATCCCAATCCTCTAATTTTGAAAGCCCCTAAGTCATTAATAGCTTCACAATTCAGAGCAGAGAGAATATTGAAAGCACGCTCGGGTATTTGTTATCAGTTGGTGACACTCGGGAAGAAACCAAAGAATTTTCTTAACTCATTTTTTTCCCTCAGTGACACAATGTCACGGTGACATTCTCAGTCTCTTAATCACTCAGATCACCTCATGCCACTTTCTCTAAGGACTGACCGTGCAGCAAGGCCCTCCAGGGGCACAGGCTGTGCTTTCGCATGCGAGCTTGTCCCACTCGCAGTGGACATACCATGCCATGCCATATATACCATACCGTACATACCGTGCTGTACATACTGTACCATGCCATGCCATATATACCATGCCGTACATACCGTGCCGTACATACTGTACCATGCCATGCCATATATACCATGCCGTACATACCGTGCCGTACATACTGTACCATGCCATGCTGTACCATGCCATGCCATGTCATACCATACATGCCATGCCGTACCATGCTGTACCGTGCCATGCCATATATACCATACCATACATACCGTGCCATGCCCTACCGTGCCATACCATGCCATACATACTGTACCGTGCCATGCTGTACCATACTATACATACCGTGCCATATCATCCCATACATGCCATGCCATACCATGCTGTACCATGCCATGTCATACCGTACCATACCATACTGGATTGTATATACCATGCCATGCCATGCCATGCCATCCCATCCTATACATACCACCTATACAGCCACTTGCTCACATCACTAAAACTTTGAGGTCTTTCCTTAAGCCACATTATTTATAAGTAAAATAACAGCAGGCACAATGGGAAAAACTTTGAGGCACCAGTTTTTTATTATAGTTGGTAGTCTTAAAATTGTTAGGTGCTATTGAATCAAGTACAGTCCATAGTGACCTGGCCCTATGAACAACAGATCCGAACCCCGTCCTAGCCTGTACCATCGTCATCATTTTGGACGTATGTGTCAATCCATCTGGTTGAGGGTCATCCTCTCTTTTGCCAACCCTCCACCTTTCCAAGCATGATGTTCCTCTGCATGGAACAGCCTGTCCTAGCAACCTGCCAAATGTAGGTGAGGTGGAACTTCATCATCTTTGCCTCTAAGGAGCACTCTGGCTGCACTTTCTCCAAGGCCCATTTGTTCTTTTGACAGTCCATGGAATACTCAGAACTCTTCTCCAACACCATAGCTCAGAGGCATCAATTAGTTTTTTCCCCCAAGGCATCAATTCTTTTGTAATTCTTATTCATTGTCCAGCTCTCAGATGCATAGCAAGTGATTGAAAAGACCGTGGCCTGAATCAAGTGAAAATTAGTCCCCAAACTGACATCATTGCTGCTCAGTAATATGGAGAGGTCCCTGACCACACACTTTCCCAGTGCAATATGTTTTCTGATCTTCTGATTGCTGATACCAAGGGTGGTGATTATGGATCCAAGTCAGATGAAGTCATTGCCAATTTCTTTTCTCCATCTATCATGGTGTTGCCTATTGGTACAGAAGTTCAGGCTGGGTTTAGAAGAGGCTGTGGTACCAGGGATACCATTGCTGATGTCAGATGAATCCTGGCTGAAAGAAGAGGCTACCAGAAGAATGCTTATTTATGCTTTATTGACTGTGCAAAGGCATTTCATTGTGTGGATCAAAAAAAATGATGGCTAACATTGAATAGGATGGAAATCTCAAAACAGTTATGCTCATGCAAAAACATATACTTAGTCTTAAAGAGTAAATGATAGTTGTCATTATTTAGGAAACACTTGGGTTTGGATATCATTTTTAGAACTGCCAGTACAGAGCTCTAGTGGCCTAGTGGTAAGAACCTGCACTGTACTCTTGAAGGCACATGGTTCAAATCCACCAGCTGCTCCACAGGAGAAAGATGGGCAGTCTCCTCCTATGTAATTTACAGCCCTGGTCAGCAGTGAGACCGAATTGCCTCTACTGCAATGAGCAAGAGCGAGTGGCAACTGTTTTAGAACCACTGACAGACATGGTTGATTGGCAAATCCAACAGCCGCTTCCCACTCTCTGTTTTATTAAATCTATAAAACCTGGCACTTCAGGTTCTTACAGCTAGATGTGGCGGTACAACTTAATTCTGGAAAGTCTTTTGGGAAGCCGGGGTGGGGGTGGGGGGCGGGCGGGAATGCTTTGCATTTTCCACTAACAGAGGCACACACGACTTCCTGTTTTCATTCCTATTCCTGAAGTGTAGACTTTATGTCTTTATGACTTTATAATGTCTGAAGCTGGAGCTGTCTTTTTCTGATGCTGAGGTGTTAAGACTCCACCCTCCTCTTACAATCTTCCCCCTAGAAGTTGAAACTTTGAGTAAAGCAGAGGAGAGGGATGGGAATGGCCTGAATCATTTGTCAGCATCATTGTGTTACTTGCCTAACTCTGTGCCGGCCTTGCTTCCTGCCTTCTTTTAATTTTAGAACACATGTTCTTTCAGACAGTATTTTTCAGGTCTTTGTTACTTGCAGCAAAAAGCATTCCCAACCGCTATAGACCACCCATCGGTTTCAGGATAATGGAGAGCATGCTGTTGTGGGAATTTTCATCTCTTCTATCCCTTGGATTGGCAAGAAAGCTTTATAAATGTATATTGGAGAGTCTGACAGCAGACTTTTCCCATTATATATCAGTTTTATAGAAAAAATTGTGAATTGTCTGTTGATATTAGGTAGTATTCCCATCTCAAATTTCATTTCTTGTAGATTTTATTCTCCACTGAATTATACCCACCTTCTTGTTGTTTATTACTTTGCACAAAAAGAAAGAAAGTTATCTTCCAAGTTGGAAGGAAAAGTATCCTTAAATCTCTACTTTAAAAAATAAACATAAACAGACAGCAGGTAAGCGGATTAAAATGGTGGTAGCATAAATACCTGCTTCCCAAAATAGCCAGCCTAAAGGATACAAAACAACAGGAGGGAAAGGAGGATCTGCGCACCAATCACACTGTAAAGAACACCAGTTCCCAGAGCTGATCTCTGTGTTTCCAGCCCATGCCTGCTGTGTGACCAGCCAAGGCAGACCAGGAGAAACGCAGGGAAGACCCAACAATAAAGTTCAAATGCGTCTACATTTATGTTACATTTGTTGCTAGAAACAGTGTCTCTCCTAAGTCTAAAAATACTAGAGGACAGTATTTCGGCAAACCAGAAGAACTGGCTAAAAGGAGAGCACTTTAAATTAGGTGTGATTTAAACAGACCCGTGACAGAAGGAGCCGTCCTCAAAGTAGATAACCTTTTTAGGGGGAATGGAAGCAAGGTAACAAGGAAGGATAAAGAACCTTTTGATAACAAGATAGTGAAGACGAAGAGAGGAAAGAGGTAAATTTGAGGGTCCTGTGACACAAAAAAGCAATCACATCACTTAAGAATTTAGAAAGCCCTTCACAACTGTTGCAAAGTATTATAAATGTGAACTGAGGATATGCCCTTCTTCCAAAAGAGAAATAAAACCAAACCTGAAAGTGTAAAGAAACCTGCTGGTCAATACACCAAACCGAGTTAGATCGGATCAAAGGAGCTTTTAAAATTTTAAAATAACAACCTTGAATCAGAAAATAAAAACAGATTTTTAAAATGGTCATTTAAAAAGGAAGAAAAAGTAAAACAAATGGAAAAGAAAGAATTATAAAAAGAGGAAAAAGCTAAAAGAAGAACAAGCTACAAGGACTTTGTTAAGGGCTGGAATTGTTACTTAGTGTCTCACTCTCCTTGAGGAGGGCTGGGGTCTCCCAGGAAATGGGAAGGAAATGTGTAACACTCACTCCAATGTGGTAGCACTTCTGACAGGAGCCAAAAGGTGGTTAGACCAGGAAGCGCCCCCCCCCCACACACACACTCCAGCCAGTCACGCAGGTCCCTGGAGCTCGCTCTCTTTCTCTCCTTTTCTTCTGGCAGCCCTGTCTCCTGTCTATCCAAGGTCCTGTTCCCTTTTCTTTTGTGTCCACATTAACTCTTTTGCACAGACTACATATGCCTCTGTTTTATCACTTTAGTGAACTTTTTTCACTTGTTTTCCTAAATTGCCTCTCTCTGTGTGTCCGTTTACTTGAACTACAGTCACCTCAGTTCACCCCATCCTGGGAAATCACAGTGTGGTGAAGAGATAAAGAGAACTCAGATTCTAGCGCGTTTTAGGACCAGTCATGGGAGGAGGAAGTTATGCTTAAGAGGATGGAGGCTCAACATAGGAGAGGACGACCCTCAAAAGATGGAACGACATGGTAACTGCAGCAGTGAACGCAAGTATGAAAGAGGCGGTGAGGCTGGTTCAGAGTAGGGCCAGGTTCAGATCTGTTGTTGATGCTGTGTGCAGTCGACATCACAACAACAACAGCAAAGGGAGCTCTGGTGGCCTTGTGGATAAAGAGCTGTGCTGCCAACCAAATGGGTGCAGTTTGAATCCACTGGCTGTTCCACGGGACAAAGAGGGACCCTCTCCTCTCATGGGACTTACCTTCTGCAGGGTCAGCTATGAGGAGGTTCCAACTCGAGGGCACATAACAACGAAGGAACGTGGGTGGTCTACTCCCAGGATCATGCTCTGCTAATCTAAAGGCTGCATGTGTCTGGTGGTTCAAATCCACCTGCTGCTTTGCAAGCGAAAAATAGGTAATCTCCTCCTCTGTAATTAAAAGCCTAGAAAACTCAATGATGGGGCAGCTTTGCGAAGGTCCAACTGGACAACAGTGAGTTAAAGGAGGCCTATAGGAGGGCTGGTTACGTGGTGCTTAAAGCACTTGACTGCTAAACAAACATTTACAATTTGAGCATAGCAGCTTCTGCGTGGGAAGAAGAGGAGACAGAATCCCCTTTGGTAAAGAATACCATTGAAATCCTATGGGGCAGGTCTACTGTGTCTTACACTGGTGGGATATATTGAAATCAAATCGACTCAATGGCAATGAGCTTTACAATGCATTTTTGTGAGGAAGGCACGATAGGGTGAAATGAAAATATGACAAAGGACATTGAAGAAAGGGAGGAAAGAGGAAGAGGAAAGAATTAAAATGGTATAAAGAAACAAGTGAAAATGACATCTCTGAAGAATGTAAACAAAATACTAAAACAGATTCAACATTTAAAACTGACCCAAGAAAACCTTCCAGAAATAAGAATTATCCAGATGAAATGATTATATCACAAAAAAAGTAAAGTTTTCAGGCCTCTGAGCCAAAGATCAATAAACTTACAAAAGAATTAGACTGGCAAAAAAAAAAAAAAGAATTAGAGACTGGCATAGCTTTTTCAAAATCAACAGACAAAGCAAGGCAACAATGGAGCAGGGGAAAAAAAAATGAAATTTCAATGAGATAGGATGAACCAAGGATTTCAATATCCATTCAAGCTGTGCTTTAGAGTTTGCTGTTAGCTTCTTATTTTTTCTCAAGTTCAAAGTACCTGTAAAATTTCTTTTTTAGACTTCTCTTCGACATATATCCTATGTAGAAGTGTGTTGTTCAAAGAAGGGTGACCCAACAGAGTGTGGAAACTATAGAATGATATCATTGATTTCACATGCAAGCAAGATAATCTTCTACTGAAGATTATAAAAAAAATGACTGGAACAGCACATCAGCAGAGAACTGCCAGAAGTCCAGGCTGGGTTTAGAAGGGGTCATGGTACTAGGGATATTGTAGCTGATATTAGATGGATCTTAGCTGAAAGCAGAGAATACCAGAAGAATGTCTATCTGTGTTTCATTGATTATGCAAAGGCATTTGACTGTGTGGATCATAACAAACTGTGGCTGACTCTGAGAAG
>NW_006399766.1:29877308-29894734 GCF_000299155.1 Elephantulus edwardii
TGGATGGTGAAGAGATTAAGATTGTTAACAACTTTAGTCTGCTTGGCTTCTCGGTCAACACTCTTGGCACCAGTAGCCAGGAAATAAAAAAATGTATTGCAATGGGAAAGTCTGCGGTTAGGGACCTCTCCAAAGTACTGAAGAGCAGTGGTGTCACTCTGGAGACTGAGGTGCATCTGATACAGGCTATGGTCTTTGCAATCACTTGTTATCCATCAGAGAGTTGGACAATGACTAAGGAGGATAGAAGGAGAATTGATGCCTTTAAGCTGTGGTGCTGGAGAAGAGAATTGAATGTACCCTGGAATGCCAAGAAAACAAACAGATTCATCCCGGAGAGGGTTAAACCAGGCTGCTCCTTGGAGGCAAAGATTCTGAGGCTCCGTCTAACATACTTTGGACATGTGGTGAGGAGAGGTCCTTGGAGAGGGCCATCATGCTTGGGAGAGTGGAGGGACAGCGCAGGAGGGGAAGGCCCTCTATGAGGTGGACTGATTCAGTGACTGGGATAATTGGGATGGGTGTATCAGAGATGGTGCAATTGGCACAGGACAGAGCAGGGTTTAGGGCTGTTGTACATAGGGTCGCTATGAGTCGCAAGCGACTCAATGGCACATTAACAACAAGAACAACAGAAGTGTATTATTTAACTATATTTTTTGTTACTGATTTTTATTTTACTACTGTTATTCATTGATAACATGCGTTTACTATTTTATTTTAAACTTGTTACGATTGGCTTTATGGCCCAGAACGTGTTCTCTCATGGTGAGTGGTCCATGTGCACTCAGAAAGGATGTGAGATCCTACTGTTGCTCAGTGGACTGTCCCATATGTATATGTAGCTCGGTTCAGTTAAGTTGACTGATGGTGTTGTCCTTTCCGCTATCTACTTATTGCTTTTCTGCCTACTTGTTTTGTCAATTTCTGGGAGAAGAATGCTGAATCTCTTACCATAACTGTGTACTTGTCTAGTTTTCCTTTCGGATGGGTCAGTATTTTTGCCTCGTGCACTTCACAGTGCTCTTGCTAGGTGCATTGCTTTGAAATAAAAACAGCTTTCCTTCATTAGAATTTGCATGATAATATTTCTCCATTTTAAAAAACTTTTAGCTCACCCATTTATTAATTTAAAATGTATTTCCTGGAGACATTAGATGAGTTTTTTGGGGTTAAAAGCCACAATTTACCATGAATACATATCATTTATGGGTATTTACGCACCAAATAGGACAGCAACTATTTTTATTAAGGAACAAATATACAACATGATATAAATATAAGAAATCCATGAAGTATTTTGAGTAAAAACAGATCATGTAGAAAAAAATAAGCGAAGACATAGCATAATAACTAAATACATAACAAATAGGTAGATTTCATATATATATATATATATATATATATCCCCTTATAATAGCAAATAATAATTCTCCATCAACCACGCACATGCACAAAATTGATCAATATTGTTAGGGACAGAAATTAATGGGGTAGAGAATAGTATAAGAGTAGATTTAATGAATAAATAAAAATTAAGCTTTGTCCTTGAAAATTATCAACATAGGGAAACTGCTAAGAAACTCAAGAAAAAAGGAGCTAGTAAATATTTACAAAAGAATAAAAGGCAAGAAGAAGAAATGGAAAGGAAGTGCATGAGGCTACTTTGCAGACCGATGTATAAACTATATAGTATGAAAGCTTTGAGGACTTAGTCCCTAAAAACAAAAGCAAATAGGCAAACACATTTAAAAACCACAAAATGCCAGGCCCAGATGGTTTCACAGGGGAATGCTAGCAAACCTTCAAATACCAGATTGTCCCAAAGCTCGTTAAATTATTCTTGAATGCTGAAAATGATAGAAAACTTCATTCCTTTTTTTTAATTGAGATTTTAATGAAAGTTTATAGAAAACTTGGATGTTCATTCATTCATTGTTGCACAGTTTCCTCCTTGCCCACCCCTCCCTGGTTCACTTTTCTCTTTGGAAAAATAATTTCTTTTCTTGTTATACAGTCCCCCCCTCCCCAGTTCACTTTACTATGCAGCTCTTATTCTGGACTCTTGTTACACCAATAATACCTAATCATATGTTCCTTTTATACAAGTTCTCTGCCTCGTCTGTTTCCATGCTGTGTACATTATTTATCCCCTCTTTTCTTAGTTTCCCCCCAGCCCCCATGTCAGTCCTGTTTTATAACAGTGGCAAACGGACAAATACTGCATAATTCCTCACTCCTTTTATGGAGTTGTTGTTAAGTGCCATCGAGTTGCAGAGGACTCATAGCGACCCTATGAATGAAAGACCTGAACACTTGTATAGCTTTTGTCCTTTCTCCTGGTTCATAGGGTTTCCAGAGCAAACTATTATGGAAGTGGATGCCACCCCTGCTTCCAAGCTTGTTTTAATCGGGGAGCTCCACCAAACACTGTCCACCGTGGGTAATCATTCTTGCATTTGACACATCAGTGTCACAGTGTTCAGCGTCACAGCAACCACACCTCTGTATGGCAAGTGGACAGACCAGGGATAGAGACACTATTAAAAAGTTTAACGAGACAACATATATGTCATTAATATCAATACCCAAACTATGAGAGGAAAAAATGGAAAAACTGAATCCAATACCAAATTAAGAAAATAATCTACAAGCATGCGAGCCTTATTTGGGTACATAAAGCTGGCTCAATGACAGGCTGTACATTAATATCATGTATTGTAGTAATAGACTGGCAGGAGGGGGAGATCCCATGACGTTTTCTACATAAAACGGAAAAAATCTTCTAACCAATTTCAATATCCAGTCATGATACAAGTGCTGAAAAATAAAACAGTAACTTAGGGAGACTCTCATACGTGATTGTCTGGGTACATATGCATATTGCTGGGTGCTAGTGAGCCAGTAAGTTGTACGGCAGGAGATTGCAGAGCAGCTGGTCAATTTGCGACATAGCTTCTTGCCTCTAGGCCCCCAGAGCTCCCTTGTGCCTGTGGGTAAATAAATAAATACGCATTCCTAGTCTTGATCCAAAAGGTGAATGAACCAACCGATAGGCAATAGCATGATAAATGGAGAAAAGACTGCAGTTGTCAATGATTTCATCTTACATGGATCCACAATCAGACTCACAGTAACAGCTATCAAGAAATGAAAAGATGGGGCCAAGGAAGAAGAGCGCTCAGACGGCGCCTCTTGGCTTGTGCACAGCCAGGACGCGGGCCTCAGGTGCTCTGTTTCCAAACCTGGTGCCTGCCGGGCCCAGGGGCTCCTCTACAAGGACCTGGCGGAGTTCCGAAAAGGGAAAATGTCATTGAAAGGAACCACTGCCCTCACCCCAGACAAAGGGAAAGGGCTGGGTGTACATTGAGCAGATGGACGACTCCCTCCTTCATTTCTCCTTGAAGGACTGGCCATCGGGAAGCACAGAGGACGACTTGATCATCTTCCCCATGATTGTGAATTTAAGAGGGTGCCCCAGTGGGAGGGTCTCCATGCTCAAGTTCAAGGCAGGATCCAAGCGCCTCTTCTGGATGCAGGAGCCCAGGATGGACCAGGATGAGGAGCACTGCTGGAAGGTTAACAGTACCTGACACCCGCCCCCCCCCATGCCTGGGGCGCTCAGAGGTGAGGGGTTGGCCTGCAGAGCCTGCTGGGGAACGGGAGCCACAGCCAGCTTACTGGACCTGCCGGCCTGAGTGGCCTCGGGGCCCTGACTGAGCCAGGCCTGGCCAGCTTTCTGGGGAGCGGAGGGCCATCGGCCAGCAGCTCTTCATCCAGGTTGGCTGGATGGTCTCAGAGCCAGTGGGCCACTGCCACCCCCTCCTCCAATGCCCCTTCTGCGCCAGCTGCTGCCTCAGCGACCGGCCCAAGCCATGCGTGCAGGGCAGGGATTGGGACCAGTAGGCCCAGCGCAGCCCATCCAGCTGAGTGAGCTACACACCACTTTAGCCACTGTGGATGGCACGGCCGGGGCAGCGGTGGGTGGCCAGCAAGTCGACCTGGCACCGTGCTTACACCAGAGATCATGGTGCCCATCCTTGGTAGTGCTGACATTCAGGGGCGCCTGCTGCCTTCTCTGCCTTCAGGGGAGTCGCTGCCACAGACTGTGGAGGAGATCCAGAACACACTGACCTCTCCCCAGTTCCAGCAGGCCCCGGGCATGTTCAGTGCAGCCTTGGGCTCGGGGCAGCTAGACCCCCCGCATGTGCCTGTTCGGCCTGACTGCAGGAGCGGTGGAGGCTGCCAACAGGGGCGATGTGGAAGCTTTTGCCAAAGCCATACACAGCAGCACCAAGCCGGATCCCAAAGAGGGCGAGGCCAAGGACAAGAAGGACAAAGAGGAGGACATGAGCCTGGAGTAAGTTCTTTGTGGTCCTTGGCTGGTTCTGGAGCCTCATGGCATCGTTGATGCTGTGCACACCCTCACCCCTGTCCAAACTTCCTCATAAATAAAGCTCTTTTTGCTTTACCTGGGAATAAAGCCGCAAGAAATCAAAAGATGTGCTGAATTGTGGAAGGAGCTCTGTAAAATGCTAAAGAGCAAGGATATCACTTTAAAGACTAAGATGCATCTGTTTCGGGTCTTTTCCATTACTTGCTATGCATCTGTGATCTGGACAATGAATAAAGCTAGAGGAAGAATTGATGCCTTTGACCTGAGATGTTGGAGGCAAGAATTCTGAAGCTTCTTCTGACATATTTTGGGTATGTTGCAAGAAGGGTCCAATCCTTGGAGAAGGATATCATGCTTGCGAGGGTGAGGTACAGCGCAGGAGAAGAAGACCCTCTATGACTTAGATTGATCCAGTCACTGGGATAATGGGGGCAGGTGTGTCAGAGACAGGTTGGCAAGGGACAGAGAAGGGTTTAGGGCTCTTGTTGAGTTGCAAGCCACTTGACAGCACATAACAACAACAACAAATGGATACAACTCTAAAACAGTGTCTCTGGTTTTGTGTCATGCAATGTTCCCTTGTTCTGTTCACACAGCTGCCTCTTGCTACATATAGTTTCTGCAGGGACGCAATCAAGTTGACATACTAACCCTTGGTAACTCTGGAGATTCTCATGTTTGGAAATAGGATTGATCTTTGATGATACTATAAGTTACATGAGAATATACAAGAGTAGGGCGGGTCTAAGAAAAGTGTGGGACAGAGAGAATGAGATGAAGGAAGGATAACGTGAGTATCTATTTAGGAAAATGCAAGCCAGGATTGGCCAGGAACTACAAGAATCTGAGAAAGAAGAAGGAGCACTTTCTTACTCACAGCCTGTAGGAGTCAACACAGGAAACCCCAACAAACCAAGCCCGTTGTCATCAACTTGCTTTGGACCCTGCATGGTGGCCCTGTGTCAGGTTGCCAAGGCTATAAGGCTTTACAGGAAGGGACTAGATATCTTTCTCCTGAAGCCTGCTTGGTGAGTTAGAACTGCCCTCCTTTGGGTTTGCGGCCTGCTGCGTTGTACACGATGCCACCAGGACATCTTCCTGTGAGTATATCAGTACTGACAATTCTATGAATATGCTACGTATACCTGTAGTTCAAAACTGAGAAATACTAGCTACCTAGTTTTTGTTTTGTTGCCAGGCACATTCACTAGCACCTGGACACTTTTGAAAAGCATGGTTTTATACATTAGCCCTGTGATTACAGAGAAGCCCTGTTTAACATCACCACTCCCACCACCACCCCCTGCCCCAGTAGTCTGGGCACTGTTTGCTTCATTGATTGTGTGCTGGTTCAGGATCCATTTATGACCCAAAAGGAACACTCTGCCCTTTGCTGATGGATGCTTTATGAAGGTGTGTTCTTTATTTTATGAGTTTCTTACAAGTCTCATAGACAGTATGAACTTCTTGTCTCTGTAAACTTCCCCGATGCCTGTCCAAACTTAGACTAGATGAACAAAGAACAAAAATCTTGGAGAAAGATTCTGTCCTCTTTGTTTTGGCAAACTTTTAGAAAGGACACTTTGTTGAGTGCCATGCAGGTGTTCTAAAAGCAACATGGAGCTTTTTAGTAGGAGGGCATGACTCTGAAAATCAAACACTGTCTGGATATGTCCTTTTGATAGAAGGCAAGTACTCCAACCTAAATTTTGGCATGTAGAACTGGTCGGAAGAATGAAGAGCTCTATTCCCTTTCTTCCCTGACTCTGACATATGAGATTAAAGATGTTCACGTACGCCACACTGCCTCAGAAACCCTGGACGTGGGTGAGCAGAATAAGTAAAACTTTTGCCTGCCTCAGAGAGAGAATATGGTTGCCATTTGGTCTAGGCTAAACATTTGCCCAAACATAATCCAGAAAATCAGAATGGAGAGGGAAGAATCTTATCCTGATAGAAACTGGAGGGATTCACGCAAACAGAAGGCTGCATGTAGGCCCCACATTGGCAGGACCGTCACAGCCCACATATGCTTGTAAATGATACTGTGTTGGAGAGGACACACATTATTAGCGAGGTTAATGGAAAATGAAAGCACAGCCAGAGAATTCTCCCCCCACCCCCGCCAGAGCCAGCTGCATTATTTTGTGTTTTGTTACTCAGTTGAGGGCCACTTTGGTGCCTTCTACCCGAAGATCAGGGTCACTCACTCCCGAAAAGACCCACTTTCTCTCCTTCCAAGTCGGGGTGAGAGGTTGTCGTCGTAACAGTTGGTATCTTTTCCAGCTTAGTGAACACTCATTGATTGTCATTGATTAGGATTCATTCTCAAAATATTATATCTTCTAACTCTATTCTCATAGACTCGTGGGTGGAAACAGGTAGTTTTTTCCTCATACTACAGTTTCTTGGCTTAATAAGTCAAACAGCAACAAGTATTTTCTGACATTTCCACAGAAAATGGTATGAAATCCAATAACACCTTTGCAGAGACCCAAGACTGAAAGCCTGCGTGATTTGGGTATTGAGCTGGGACTGGGAGACCTGGTTAGGGTTCTGACTAATACAGCCAGCTGTGTGACCTTGCTGAGGCATTTGGGCCTCTGGTGGGCTGGATACAGTTAGCTCAGGACCAGACAATGTTTCATGCAGTTAAATAAAAGGTTACTATGAGTCAGCCGCTGCCTTGGTGTCACTTAACAACTGGCCTAGGGAGGATCAATAAGGTTCCTGACAGTGCTTTTATAAGGATATCTGTTATAGTGTGTGGCACACAACACAGAATTCTTGTGGGGGGAGAAAGAGCCATCTTGGGCATCATTCTAATAAAATGAAATCATAAAAATACACTGATCTAACAGGTTGTCGTTGTTGGCTGACATTGGGAAGAATGGGAAACCCAGAACACTTAATTGTGCTCGTGTGAAACCTTTGCCTAGAACAAGAGGCTACTGTGCCAACAGAGCAAGGGAGCACTACATGGTTTAAAATGAGAACAGGTGTGTGTCAGTGTTGTGTCCTTTCTCCATACCTATTTACTCTGTCTGCTGAACCAATTATTCCTGAAGCTGGACTCTGTGAAGATGGATGTAGTCAGGACCGGCTAACCTTCAGTATGCAGGCGACACAACCCTGTTGGCTGAAAGTGAGTAGCACTTGGAGCACTTGCAGCAGAAAGTCAAACAATGTAGCCTTCAGTAGGGGTTGCATTTCAGTGTCATGAAAACAAAATGCCTTGCCGCTGGACCTATAAGCAGCATCATTATATATGGAGAAAAGATTGAACCTGTCAACAACTTCATCTTACTTAGATCCCCAGTCAGTACACCTGGTACCATGGTAAGGAGACCAGGAAACATATTATACTGGGCAAGTCTGGAATCAGGGACCCCCTCAAAATTGTTGAGGAGCACTGATATTACTTTGTGGACTAAGGTGCATCTGATTCAGACCATGGTCTTTTCAACCCCTTGCTATGCTGCTGAGAGCTAGACAATTGACAAAGGATGACAGAAGAAGAATTTATGCCTTTCAATTGTGGAGTTGGGGAAGAGTACTATGTATCTCATAAACTGCGAGCAGAACAGGCATGTCTTGGAGAAGGCACAGCCAGAGTGCTCCTTGGAGGTAAGGATGGCAAAGCTTCATCTCATATACTCTGGGTGTGTTGCTAGGAGAGGCTGTTCCTTGGAGAGGGACATGATGCTTGGAAAGGTGGAGGGTCAGCCAAGAAGAGCAAGACCCTCAACCAGGTGGATTGACACAGTGGCTGCAGCAGTGGGTTCCAGCATGTCAGAGGTGGTGAGGATGGCACTGGACAGCACAAGTTCTGGATATGCTGTTCATAGAATCCCTATGAATTGTACCCAATTCAGTGGCACTTAACAGCTTCATCCACCTTCCTCTCTGCTGTGGTCCAAGCTGGCTCCAAGTCCCTTCTCCATCATCCCAAGTCAGTTAACATTGTCGGGGAAATGAAGAAGAATCTGCCCCCGCAGAATGACAGGATGACACAGCCACTTTTGAGTTGAAGGGACAGTTCCCGGGTAGGCCGTTGGGCAGAAAATGCCTGCTTCCAAAGCCTATGCTCTGTCCGTCCGCCCCCTCATGGATAACCACGCGCTGATCATACCTCTGTGACCACCCTTGAGCCTTAACATCAAAGCTTTCTAGAATAACTCATCTGAGAGCCTTAGCAATGCATCCGACTTTCTGGAAATATAAAGACAGAAGCAGCAAACTATTTACTTCATACAGTCGTTTCCTTTCCATTAAGAGCTCCACGGCTGCTTTGATTATTAGCAACATATTGGATAAACAAAGATTTCACGTGAAACTTTAAACAAAGCTAACACTTTTAAACCTTTCCATGTTTTAATATGAAAATCAATGAACTGCGCTCCTTCCAGAAACTGATGAAGCTTAAAACATTTGTACTTCTTAATAAATGCTACTTTAAAAGCATCAACAATCTGCAACTTACTAACACTAACAGGTCACTGGAACCCATGGCAAATGAACACTTTGATTAAGGGCTTGAAGGATGGAGCGAACACAACCACATAGAAAATTAAAGCGAAGAAAAGTCCTGCAGAGACAGTGCACTTAACACTGCTAGTCTCACCAGGCGAGAAACGCCTACATCACCAGCTCCCAGGATACTGAGAACGCGTGTTCAAGGGGGCCCGTCACCCTCTGGAATGTAGCCTCAGAGTCCTTCCAGCAAGTGCCCTGGGAAAACTCTTGGCCATCACTCTGCTAAATGGGTTTCTAAGAGCAGCCGGCCCATGACTGGAGATCTGGGCTCCAGGAAGTAGCTTTCTCAGTCACTGACTCAGAAATGATGATTGATCTGGGCAATGGAGGCAACCAATCCCTTTGCCTTTCTCACGATTATCAATAGCCATTGTGCCTTTGGCCACGCACAGAGGGTTGTATAAAAGGACCTTCAAATGAAAGATCTATGGAATGTCAGAGTTGAAGCATTTCCAGCCCCCTTAATTATAGACAAGGCAGTGGAGCCCTCATAAAGGTCAGAGAGAGGGCCAAGATTTGCACAGTCTTACTCCCCAGGTGAGAGTTTCTCACCCGTGCATGACAGTTCACCAGCGTACACTCCCTGGCAGGCCGCTGAGATATAGCCTTAGAGATTTCTTAGATATTTCTGATCTCCAAGAAGACCACGCATCTGAGTCTCCTTCAAAGATGAAGCAAGAATTGCTCCACCATATGCTTGCTTCCTGTCGCCCATCAGACTGACTCTCTTTAATAAGAGGACATGGCTCTGCCAACTGCCTTCCCCCGAGAAAGCCACAGTTGACATCAGGGAAATTGCACCATGAGATTTTTTTTAAATCTAACAGTTAACTGATGCCACTGCAGCTCCAAATTCTAGTATACTCGAGTAATCCTGGGTCTGTAATCGGTAAGACAGAAGACACTGGACTTGATGCTTGGATGGCTGTGCCCAAGCCTCAACTCGCCTACCTGGCAAAGTCACTTAATCTCACTTTCCTCAACTAGAGATAATACCCCCAACCTTGTGTGTCTCCCAGGGCAGCACTGGGATGAAGCACTTTGTGAAGCAGAATAGAGGCAGGATGGGAGAAATAATAATAGTACCTCTCAGAAATTCACAGCGAGTGATATATTTAAAAAGTATGCAAAGTTCTTAGCATACAGTGTGGGATGTATTAAGGGCTCAGCCAATGGTATGTTTTTATTATTATGCTACATATGGAGATGCTGGGATATATAGACAAACTGGCCACTAACTGAAAGGTGGTTTAGATTCACCCTGAGGTGCCTCGAAATAAAGACTTGGTGACTTTCTGAAAAGCCAGCTGTTACTCATAAACATATGGGTCACTATGAATAAAAATCGACTCAACAGTTACTATACAGCTGCAATAACCAAAACAGCGTGGTACTGGTACAATGAGAGGCATGTAGACCAATGGAATATACTTGAGAATCCAGAAATGGACCCAGCTATCTATGGCCAACTGATACTCGACAAGGAAGTAAAACCTATCACATGGGGAAACAACAACCTCTGCAACAAATAGTGCTGGCAAAACTGGACTTTGACCTGCAGAAAGCTGAAACAGGATCCACATCTCACACCATACACAAAAATCAACTCAAGGTGGAACCGTAGACCTGGGAGGAAAGCCCAAAACCATAAAGGTCATCAGAGACAAACTGGGATCAAGCTTAGATTGCCTAATCTATGGTACAAAGAGACTGCCAAATACAGCCAGAAAAACACAACCAGAAGAGGATAAAATTGATGAATGGAACCTTCTAAAGATTAAATCCCTGTGTGCATCGAAAACTTCTTCCAACAGAGTGAAAAGAAAACCTACTGACTGGGGAAAAACCATTTGGCAATATCTCAGACAAAGGTCTTGTAATAACAAAAGTTTACAGACTACTACAAGGCCTCCACAAGAAAAAAACAGATAACCAAATTACAAAATGGGTAAAAGATATGGAAAGACTTTTTCACAAAGGAAGATATTTGAATGGCCAACATGAAGAAATGCTCAAAATCACTAGCAAGAAGAGAGAGGCAAATCACAACCACAATGAGATGCCATCTCACCCCAGTAGCAGCGGCAATGTTTAACAGGACAGCAAGTAATAAATATTGGAGCGGATATGGAGAGATAGGAACTCTTATACATTGTTGATGGGATTCTAAAATGGTGCAACCACTATGGAAGACAGTTTGGCATTTCCTAAGAAAACCGAACATAGAAATTCCATATGACCTAGATATTTCACTGCTTGGAATCTACCCCAAGGAAATTAGAGCTGAGATACCAACAGAGAATTCTACAGCAATGTTCACAGCAGCATCATTCACTCACCATTGCAAGAACATGGAAACCGCCCAAATGTCCAACCACAATTGAATGGACCGAGAAATTGGAGTACATTCTCATGACGGAGTACTTTGCAGCACCCAGGAGCAACGGTTTAGAAAAAAATACTATCAAACTTAGGAGAGACTGGGGAGCATTATGCTGAGTGAACTAACTCAGCCTCATAAGGACAAAGACTGTCAACGACCATGGTTGTAGAAATAGTTAGTGTGTGAGGATTCAAGGTGGGGGGAGAGCAGAAGGGTGAGGATGGGTAGGAGCGAAATCATAGGATTATATAATTTGGTGGGTTGAGGTGAGGGGGTAAAGGAAATGGGTAAGATACAGCAGGAATCTGGAAAGGCAGGGTAATGGTGGGCATCGTTCAATGGTGGTTAGTTTTATAAAACATAATGAATGGGAAAGATTGTATGAAGCACAATGCGAATGAAGAATAGTGTGAAACGGCACGTATATGAACTTAGAAGCAAAAATTATTTTTTAAAAAATCAACTCGATGGAAACTCTGTGTGTGTATTTAAAGTAGCATAGAAAATAAAAATAGTATCGCTTTTCAAGTATCATAAAACATATTAAGCAGATGGTTGGCATAAGATTGGATAGTGGTTGACGTTTAGGACTCATCTGGAAACCAGAGGCAGAGGCTTGGGAAGATCTGTGAAATGGAATCTTTGTCTACAGTAACCACCAAGCCCCCAAGAGTACAAACTTTCAACCACTGGGGTCTGAAGTACAAAGTGGGAGATCCTGGAGGTGTTGGGGTTAGGAAATGCTATTTGTCTATTCCCATGGTTCATCCTATGTTCAGAAAACTGTCCTGGGTTCACAGACAGATCAAGGGTATCCCAGCGGCTGCTGCTGCTTTCAGAGGCTGACTGGAGAGGCCCCGGAGTGGGCTTCGATTTGTCGGTGTGCTTCGATGACATTAGACCCAAGCCCTGTCCTCAGTAGGCCTTGGGGAGACCTGCTGTAGAACAGGTAAATGCACATGTTCTGAGATTGGGGATGTTGGAAATGCTCCTTCAACAAAGATTGTTTCATATACCCGACCTGGGTGAAAATTGCTACAAGTTCAGAGCCACCTTGACCCATTCCAAAGCCATGGCCAGGCTGCGTGGCTAAAGAAGGGAGCACAGTGAAGTGAATTGTCTCCCCATGGAGCCTGTGGTGTCGTCCTCACCAGCAGGCCAGCCTCCTGAGCTGAGTGGTAGCCACAATCCCAGTTTCCTCCTAGAAAGGCAGTCGGCCTGGCTACGTGCCAGTCTGAGCCAATGCCTAATGCTGGCAGGGGCCGCACACCGCTGGGCACACCATCGCTGATGTGCACAGTGAGCTTTTTACAGTGAATCTTAAATGTAGACACTCTACCAGAACCTACAAACAAACAGCACCGTCAGTGTGACTGCAAGGATAGAAGCTTTCAAACTCCTCAGAGTAAAGATTCATCCCAACTCAGTGCCCTTGAGTCCGAAAAGAATCCTAGCTTACCCTCCACTGGGATTCTGAATCACATCCTGCAGAGCCACTGGTGGAATTCATCTAGGGGAGAAACACCAGCTATCAGCAGCCCAGCTCCCGGTGGACCTGGCCACCATCACAAGACCTTCTGAAAAATTCCTGTCTCTGGCTGCAGCAAATTGTTAAGTACTTACTTGACTGCTAGCTGCAAGGTTAACAGTTCAAAGCCAGAAGAAGAGCCTCAGAACAAATGCCTGTCGTTTTCCCAATCATTACAACCCTGTGGAGCACTTCTGCTCTGCACACAGGAGGCCATAAAGAGAGGGCAATTAACAACAACCACAAGTGCCTCCAGATTGGATTATGTCTCAGCATCACCATAGGGCCACAATGATAAATGGAGAACAGATTGATGTTTTCAGTGATTTCCTCTCACTTGGATCCACAATCAACACTCCCAGCAGTCAAGAAATCAGAAGGCGTGTTGCACTGGGATAGTCTGCCGTCAGGGACCTCTCCAAAGTGCTAAAGGGCAAGGATGTCAACTTAAAGACTAGGGTGTGCCTGATCCAAGCCATATTCTCTTCAGTTGTTCCCTATGCATTTGAGAGTTGGACAAGGAATAAGGATTACAGAAGAATCAATACCTTTGAATTGTGGTGGTGGTGGTGAGATTAGTGCATGCCCCATGGTCTGCAAAAAAGAACAAATAAACATGGCTTGGAGGAAGCGTAACTAAAGTGCTCCTTAGAGGCAAGAATGGTGAAACTTCATCTCATGCTTTGGGCAGGTTCTGGGAAAAGACATCCTGCTGGGAAAGGAGGAGGGTCGGAGAAAGAGAGCAGGACCTCCAACAAGATGGACCGAAGTGACAGTGAGAGCAGAGCCTGGGAAGGACGGGCGTGATGGGGCAGGGTGCAGGTCTGTTGTCCACAGGGTGGCCAAGAGTCATAGTCTACCTGGCAGCACGTAATAACGACAATAGGGAGAGGAAATCAAGTGAAGAGTTTCACTTTTGAAAATCCAACAATGACGATTTCTGGAAAATCAAACCTTTTTTTTAAGTGAAAGAAAAAAAAAAGGATCTAGTTTCACTTCATGGGTTTACCTATAGATGGGGCATAGGTGTGAGTTTTGTGGCTGTCTCATCTGGAAAGGTGGCTTTTCCTTAGCCAAATGACCTAGGAGGTTCTTTGGGGTTGGGAAGGGTTGGTGAGCATCAGAGGAGAGCTAATTAGAATGGATGCGAGAAGCCAGCAGCGAGGGGAGGGTCCAAGGGTAAGAAGGGGGGACTTGCAGCTTCCCCAACCCTGGTTTGAGTGAAGAATTGTGAGGCCTGGGTGGAGGAGGACCCTGTCAGGGTAGCAGCCCAAACCAGAACAACAGTGTGACTCTGGGGTGATGAGAAGGGAGGAGGAAGGGACCTTGAGAAGCTAGCCGCTTAAGGGTCAGGGTGCCAAGAAGAGTTCCCACTATCTTCAAGACCGCCCTCTCCTCCCTCTTCCTACCATCCTTCCCACTGCTGGCAGCCTCAGTGGAGGACACTTGGCTTGGGCACAGCCTGTGTGCCAGTTTATCTGAAGGTTCTGTGCCAGGACGTGCCCAGGCTCCTGGCTTTACCGGAGTGAGGGAGGCACTGGAGGAGGAAGGCCAAGTTCCTGCTGGGCCCAGGAAGGAGCAGATCCCAGAGACCTTGAGTGTGAAGGAGCACTGCTCTCACACCGGAGGCCTGGCCCCTTCCCTGCTGCCTCTTTGCTCTGACAGTGTGGACACTGGGAGGTGGGCGCTCCCTCCACCTCGCCCCCCCAGCTGTGAGCTCTTGAGGGGAAAGCCCCTGCCCCTCTCTGGAAGCAGCAGCCAGCAGCACTTGTCTTTTCTCTCCTTCCCGCAGGCACTTCTGTTCTGAGTGCTGCCTCTCGCTGGCTCCTTCTGCTCCTGCTCCTGCTGATGGGGAGGAAAGTGCACCAGCGGGGCCACGGGGGTCTGCAACTCTTAAAGGAACAGCGTGATTTCCGCTTCGATTCCCCTTGCCTAGCTTAGCAGTTTTGCCTTTCTCTGATCTGCCACATCCCCTGAGAAAAGTGAAGCCCATCTGAAGTGACCAGAACCACCATTTTAATGGTGATTGTTGATGTGCTTGGTTTGCCTCTCAGGACTTTCCAGCAGATCAAGCACTGACCCTGGCAGTGTTAGCACTATTAGCAGTCAAACCCACCAGAAGTGTCCTTTACTGAGGCCAGAAGTGTTGGGGCCAAGGGTTTTCAGTACAGCAGTCACTGTCATCTGAGGGCTCACAGTGTAGATGTGAAGACTGGGACACCAGCAATCAGCAGGGCACAGAGCATTTGAGACCTCCATTGCCATTTCCGCTTGGCTGTCAGTGCTTTGACCAGAGGGAGCTACAGAATTGGCAAATAGGCTAACTGGTGGAAAGGTAGCCTTCTCTTGACTGCCACTGATAGGTCGCCAGTCAATTAGGTCATATTTGTTGAGGGATCCTGTGGATGCTGGAGTGGCAGGTTTAGTGCCTGTGTCCATCTTACCCACCGCAGGCAGCCAGTTTCTGGTGGTGACCCTTCTTTGAGCTCCAAGACTGTAAATCTTTCTGGAGGAGACTGACCATCTTGCTCCTCTGGAGCAACTGGTGGACTTGAACCTCTGGTCTTTTCATTACCAGTGTAGCATACAAGACTCTTTTTGTCTACTGTAGTGGTATTTCTTTATTTTTTCCATCTGAAAAAGGTGAAGGAGAGTAAATCCTAGGCCCTATTCAAGCTCATGGAAGCTCTAGTGGCCTATTCAATGGAGAATTGTGATGCCAACGCAGAGGTGGGTGGTTCAAATCTAGCAGGCACTCCATGGAAGAAAGATGGGCTATCTCCTCGTGCTGGAGGGTAAGCTAGGAGTCAGTTCAGACTAGCTAGCAAATGAATTGGATGAGATTCAAGCTCGTCTAGATTGACTGATTCTGAGTCTAGAGCTTTTTCTTGGTGTCCAGCCCTGGATGGGCATTCCAGGTTCCAATCTGTTCTAGTTGTTGTTATTGTTATGGACTTGTTGTTGTTATGTGCCATCGAGTCGCTTGTGACTCATAGCGACCCCGTGTACAAGAGCTCTAAATGCTGTTCCATCCTGTGCCAACCTAGCCATCTCAAACGCACTTATTCCCACCGCTCCAGTCACAGAATCGATCCATCTCACGAAAGGTCTTCCTCTCCTTCGCTTCCCCTCCACTCTGCCAAACATGATGTCCCTTTCCAAGGTCCAGTCCTTCCTTGCAACATGCCCAAAATATGTCAGACGAAGCTTCAGAATCCTTGACTCCAGGGAACACTCTGGCTTCACCCTCTCCAGGACAAACCTGTGTGTTCTCCTAGCAGTCCATGGTATATTCAACACTCTTCTCCAGCACCACAGCTCAAAGGCATCAATCCTCTTTCTATCAGCCCTATTCACTGTCCAACTCTCTGATGCATAGCACATAATTGCGAAGACTTATGTTATGGACTAGGGAGGGCCAATTGTCAGGTCTCCAACAAATTACTTAATCTCTGTGCTTTATTTTTTTTCTGACGTGGTGGGGTAGAGAGAGAAAAATTGTGGGTGAATATGCGGACATGAGCTAAAATTCAAGAGGTATATTTGCAAAGAAGAGAGAAGGCCAGGGAGTTAAGGGCCAGATGTTCAGGGCTCTTGTTCCATCCGTGGGGAAACGGAGGCCCGGAGAAGTGAATGAATGCAGGCTTCCTGCTGCCCTCCCCAAGATCCCTCCTGCCTTCCGATCTCGAGTATATTGGGACATGGAGGCATCAGATTCCTGTGTGCCCAAGGCACTCTGGGCCCTTCCACTGCCTAACATCAACATGGTTTCCTGGGCAGCAGGGGCCCAGCGGATCTGTGGTTCCTGGGAGCAGAGTGGAGCCTAAAAGGGAGAAAGAGGCTTCCTCAGGGCAGGCACATGGACAGAAGCCCCAACCGCAGCCAGGGAACAGCTGGCAGGCTGGTTAGGATAGAGGGCAAGCGTCAAGGTGCCCAAAGTATGTGGGACACAGTGGCCCCTTACCCTGCTGTAGAACCTAGAACCCAAGGACCTCACACTTCCAGGCTTCCTGGCGGCACTGGCCGCCTGGAGCCACTACTGCACCACCAACCAGATTGCAGGCCTACTGGGTGTGGGAGCACCCCGCCGCCAGTGGCATTGCGACGCACCTGGGAGGCCTGAGCCCGGTGCGTGGTGCACAGGAGTGGTGAAGGTGACCGCCACCTCCTCCCTGGGCCAGCTGGCTCTGCACTGCAGGCACAAGGGATGCTCAGGCTGCAAAAGTTTGCTAGGGTGCTGAGAGGAAAGCAGGTCCCTCCCCGGGGCTGCGCACCTGGATGCGGCAGTTGGGTCCCCACCCCCGCACCCCGTCCCAAGGCACTTTGCAGCTTCTTTTCTGGTGCTGAACTCAAGTGACTGAGTGCCAGGGTTCCCAGGGAGGTTTCCTTCCCGCTCTCAAGCCCTGCTCTGCTGTGCCCCGCAGACCTCCCGCAGCTACCAGCATCCCGCACCCCGGGTGACCCACGACGCAGCCGCTGCCACCAGCTGGTTTTGACTGAGGGGGGTCCCGGGCGGCTCAGGTGGGCGGACGGGCCGAGCCCCTGCCAGATCCGGGGATGATAACGTGCCAGCTCCATGTCGC
>NW_006399766.1:29895128-29925609 GCF_000299155.1 Elephantulus edwardii
CGATGGATCTATTTGACTTTTTCCGGGACTGGGACTTGGAGCAGCAGTGGTAGGTGGGATCCTGCATTCCCGGGCGCAGAGCTCCCTGCTGGCTGGGGCTGGCCGCCTTTGTTACACGGAGCTGGGCTGTCAGGGGCGCAGGGACGCCCGCTGCTCCCGGCCAGCCCAGCTTGGACACGGGGACCCTCTGTTGGGGAGGGAGGGAGCTGGTCCAGGTACCGTTGCTGCCGCTCCGAGTCGCGAGAGTTGCTTTTTGCACAAATGGCACTCCAAGCCATCAGACTCGCTTCCTGAGAGGCGCCCGAGGCTGCCCGCCCCGGGGGCCCCAACTTTCCTGGGGCCTAGGCAGTGAGAACCGGCGGCTCCCCGCTGGCTCTGGTCCGCACATGGTCGCCACTACCTCTGTCTCAGCTTGGCACGCTGTGCACCTTTCCTCCAAGGGCTCAGCCCAAGGGTCCCTGCTCCTGTGCGCAGCGAGGCTCAGGGCCACCGCGCCGGGACTCGTCTGGAACTGAGCTCTGCGCTCGCCTGGCCAGACGGAGGTGTGTGAAGTTGGCCCCCTAAGTGGGCCACCGAAGTAAAGAAAGCCACACTGAATTCCTGGCTAGACCCCCTTCCTCTCCCACTGGGAGGCAGCCTCAGATTTGTGTCAGGACCTCACAGCTCAGATGCAAAGGTTTCAGTTGGCTCCAGTGAAAATATCCCGAACTTGTAGCCAAGCGATTTTTGAAAGATGGTTCAGAGGTACTGGGGAGCCAGAAAGTTCCAACTCTCGGCATGCTGTGTACGTGCTGCGTGGCCATAAATATTGGTATACATATTTATTAACTTTTTAAGAACTTTCGCTTCTGCAAACGTTGCAATTGTTTATTTGCCATAACCTTTGTAATATATCAATAGTTCCCACCGCCTAAGGAATTAGATGCTGGGATGGTTTGGTGGTGGCGATTTAGAATTACACCCTTGGTTGGGGCCTTTTTAAATGGAGTTAGAATAATCTATAGTCCTGACCAGTAGTGCGAAATCTTTTGCAATGTTGAACTACCAGCGGCCGTTGCCTTCGAATGCTGTATATTTTTACAAGGATTTCCCTTGTTGATCTTATATTTTAAGCAATTTCCTTCTTTTAGAAAAGGGTCATACGCTTAGCCAATAGCTTCATTATGCCAGTCATGACTGTTTAGTGGCAAATCCAAGATAATCAGAACTTAAATGTATTTTATTTTACAGCCATTTCAGGTAAATCCTTGAAACCACAAATTGCCTTCTATCAATATTAATCTGTAAAACATTTTTTTTAAAAAAATCCCATTCAGGGTTTTAATCAGCTCTGCAGAAAAACATGACATTTAAAATAGATAGATAGATAGATAGATAGATAGATAGATAGATAGATAGATAGATAGCCAGGGTGTTGTTATTGAAAAGAAGCAATCACAATGAAATTACTGCTCAATTAAATATTAAGCTCTTACGGCCTTTACTCTGCTTTCCTGATTTATTTTGCAGACAACTAATAACCACATTATGATCTGAACACAATTTGCCTAATATATGATGTGGGTAATCTCATTAATTTAACAGACATTGTTTTAACTGATTTAGTAGGTGTAGTTCAAGTGTTAAGTATATACAAGGTGCTAGGTTTTATAAAAAGCACATTTATTGCATTATTTTTTTATTCCAGTTTCCTCTTGGGCACATGTAATTGCATATTTAAAGAAGGTGGGCTCTTTCAGAATAAATGTATTTTAAAGAAGAGGGAAACCCTAGACACACACACACACACACACACACACACACACACGCTCATTCCTAGGTAAGCCACATCAGTTAGAGTCCTGGACACCCCGTGACTGTTGTGTGAATACAGATGAATTGGTTTAGCATAAAGAAGCTGGGCTTTTCCCTTTATGCACAGGCTCCAGGAATGATGGACAAGCTTCCATATACATCTTTGTTTACAACATTTGTGATCTTATTGTGCTTCTGTGCTTTGTACACCCTCCCCCCCTAAAAGGAACGTAAATATGACATTAGCAAATGAGCGAAACAGCTTGACATTGCTTCCAATGCAGATCTGTACCTATCCCAACTCTCTCTGCACATCGGCAAGGAGCCTCCCGCATGTTGCTTCCGTGGTGGTTTCCCCTCTTGCTTACAGCAGCCGGGGCACCCTCTCCCGCCCCAGGAAGGGAAAAAAAGGCAGCAGCGAAGTTTAGGATCTCATTCACCATGACTATTCTTAACGTTCACTTGTGGAGCAGCAAGCTGTGAGCTGTCGCCCGAGATGTCTGACAATCAGTGGGTGAGGGCAGCTTCAAAACAAATTCCGCTTCCTAGACACGATGAAGAAAACCTTTCTCCACACAAGCATATGTGTTATTTGCAAACAGTTGACTATAGTAAACAAAAAGTGTGTGCCCACTTATCAACACACACTGGTGAACACACGCCAAGAGCATGAGGTGTGGGTGACGCTGCAGCCTACGGGGGTGGGGGGGGGTATGGGCGGACTCGCATGCCTAACAGAACATGTCTCTGGATTCCATAGACTGCCATGGTGTCTTCCTGGGTCCTGCTCTGGAATCCAGTGAAGGGCCAAAGCTCAAGTTCCCTCAGACTCCTGGAGGAATGAGCCGTGTTCACCTGAGTTAGGATTTACTTTGAATCAGTCTGTGAAGGGGGAGGAAAGCACCCAGGTACTATTTGCTTTTACCAAAAAAAGATATAGGAACCAAATCAGGATTCATCCTCTAAATGATTCTGTGGAGTGACTTGTGATAACAGAGCCACTGAACTCGGGAGGGGGCTAGATATCCCCTGACTAGATTTGGGCTTGTTTTCCAGCCCTGGGGGTTCCATTAATCCCCATTTAAGGAGAATACAGAGAAGTTCCTGGGGGAGGAGGAGGGACAGGCTCTAAGGTGGGCAGTCTAGAGTACCCACCCCCTGCCAGGATTTGTGACAGGTACAGAGAGATGGATTTAGAATTTTTAAAATTTATTATTAAAGAGATAAAGATAGAGATAAAATAGAGACAGCCACTGTTTTAGAAACACACACACACAGACACACGCACACACAGACACACAAAAACAAAACAAAACCAATCCCACAAAAAACCCAAGACCCCACCATTGACAGATAAATTGAAAAGCCCAGTGTCAAAGCGCAATGCCACCATCCACGATGGGGAGTTTTACTTGAGGTCTCACAAGTAGCCTAATTAGAGGCGAGCTTGCAAAGGGGTAGTTAGCCAGGAAGAGACTTCCACTGCTAAACCATTATATAAATAGAAAGTTCAAAGGTCTGTAGTGGCCAGTTGAGGTTGAGAGGGGGCTCTGTCCTAGCAAGGCTTCTTCAGGGTGGTGCAGGCAGTCCTGGGGCTGGTCCAAACAGCTCTCACTCCGCCCAGTTTCCTTCGACCTTGGGGGTGTCGAGAGGAGAAGCGCTCTCCCAACAGAAGTGAAGTGTTTCCCACGCACTGCAGCAATCCCACCTCCTCGGCTGCCTGTGCACAGGTCTGCGGAGACCTCCTTAGCTGGTTAGCTGCAGTGGTCCGGAAGCATGGGCCTGCCTGTTAGAGATGGGGAGGTGTGGGAGGGAGAGGGGACCAACCTTAGCTGCACTGGGGCTACTAGGATCGCTGGGGAGCCCAGAGGAGAGCACATCCCTTTAGTGGAAGACACAGGAAGCTTCCCAGGATTTCTGCCCTCTCTTCATTCATCTGTTTTGGCCCTTCTCCCTCCCTCATCTATGAGAAGGGCCATCACTGGTCTGGTTTCTTGGCTAGTCCAACAGGCATTCTCCACTGTGCTGGAACATTAATTTAGCAAACTGTCTTGGGTTGAGTTTCTTAAGGAATGTACAGGGAAAAGACTTCGAAAGTGGAGGAAAATCGGTGCTAAACTCTCCTCTGCACCTCTCCCCAGAGGGACCTCAGCTCCTTCCAGTGCAGGCCAGCTCAGAAAATCTTAAAAGACTCAGCTATTGGACAAGAAAGAAAATGATCTTACGTTAAAAATCGGCTTAATGATACATGAATTGTTTTACTAATGATTCAGCCAAGCATTTAACAACTTGAGAATATACAAATCAAGAGTGGAAATGACTGCCTCAAAAATGAATCTGTCATTATAGATATAAACAAGATTCCAAGCATTTAATAGATGTATAAAAATTATATTTAAACATGCTAATTTTTGTTGACTATAGCTTTAATGTGCTGAAACTTTTTTTTTTAAATGCCCATTATTCTTAGCTAGGACTATTTTGTGCAGGCAGAATTTATACATGCTTAGTATAATTTCAAAAGAGAAAAAGTTAAAGAAAATGGACACCTCTGGAACAATCTAGAAGCTGGAGTCTCCAGAGCTTTTAGCTTTCTGTAGGTTTTATCTCGAGAGGGAGACTTTCCTGTATTTGATTAGTCTGTTGTGTAGACAAAACAGTACAGTGACATTTTTGCTTTTAATTTTGTCTTTCTTTTCGTGATTGCTTTGGAATCTAGAAGAGACTTTAAAAACTTGTTTGCTGATCTGTAGAAAGCAGAGTGTGGCTGATTAAAGATCAGCACCACCACTTCGAGAAAACTCTGTCTGTGTGTTTATCCCTGTGTGTGTGTGTTGGGGGTGTATGTATTTGTGTTTGTGTGGGTGCGTATTTCACCTCTGCCTAGAAATCAGCACCATCATTATTGCTTTTATTTGACTATTTACTCAATGCCCCAAGCTATGGGCTAAATGCTTTAAATACTCGATCTCGCTTAATCCTTCAAAGGATTTTATGAGCGAGACCTGTTATGATTCCTGTTTTACAGAGGAAGTGACTGAATCCCACGACTACTCAGTCAACTTCCAAAGTCAACTGGGGCTCCAACCTCAACGGAGCTGACCCCAGAGCCTGCATCATTCACAACTGATGTTCTGGCCCAGCCTTTCCAGCTTGTGGAAGCCTTGGCCGTATGCCAGCTTATTTGATCATTGCTAGTTAGAAAATACAGATGTTAAAAAAAATAAAAAAAAAAGAAAAAGAAAGTACAGGTGTTACTCCCACTTTAAAGATGAGGAAGCCCAGTCCTGGATAGAGGTTGTATGACCCGTCTAACTTCATACATCCTGCTTGTGGTAGAACTAGGTTGAAAAGGGCACATCTCCTAACCACGTGCCTGCCCACAGAGCCTCATTGCTTATTATTTATTACTACCATTGGGACCCAACCACTTAGCTCTCACCAAACCAAGTTAATTGAATCATGTATATCGTACTATGTTCTGTGGAATTGCCATGTAATTGACCAGTCACGGAATTGCTTTTCTTTTTCTCCTTTTAATTCAAATAGCCACAACATCATCACCAAACCCTTCTTTTATGGATGTCTCTTGAATGTGAAAGTATGAATGGCAAAACTGTAGTCCTGTAAAACTTTCCACTTACATCTGTTTCCCTTTTTTGTGAGGTCTGATGCTTGAGAATCAAAAAGATCAGACTGTGTGTGTTGGGTTGAATCAGAACCTTGGAGTTCAGGGTGGGTAGGATGTGGAATTTTGAAATTTCTTTTCCAAATTTTGTAGTTCATCACACCTGTTGATTTGGTTTGATCCTCAGAACAGTGCTGCTGGAGGTGGTCACTAGTGCTGTGAACTCCACTCTGTAAGAGGAGAAAGCTGAGTTCATCAAAGTTACGTGACTTGGCTAAGTGTTTAACGGGGAAGTGGGTGGCCCTGGGTCCTGTGTTTATGCTCTTCACTGCATTGCTCTGGCTGGCTCTTCTTTATGTTTAAATATGCCCCTTGCTTCCTGGCACACCTAGCACAGTGCTCCTGCCATCTCAGATGCTTCCCTTCTAAACAGCTAGTGATTGATGTTCTAGCCACACTCTGCTCAAAGACTGATCTGTGAGAATGAGTGCACTTTTCAGAGACAGTTGGTCACTTGGTAAATCCTGATGGTGATAGTACTAGCCCTCTGTTTGTTTGATAGAGTTATTCTGATCTCTTTTGCAGAAAATAATGACATAAGGGAATGGTTGAAAAGGAGGCTTGATAGGGAAAAGGCAAAATTAGAACGCACACCAGCAACATGCTTTAGGGGAAAAAAAAGGAAAGAATTCTTTAGAATTCCAAGATACAAGCAGAACGGAAGAGATAATGGACAAGTATGACTTTTAAGACACAGGGGCACAGGAGTTAACAGACTGGTTTCAGTGTCTCAGTCTGGACAGAGAACATTAAAGAAGAATGTGTGACAAAAATCTGAAGAAGGATTGAGTGGTCAGAGGCTTGGGATTCCTCCAGCTTTCCTTGGGTTTCAGCCTTTATGACTTGTGTTTCATCATGGGAAGGCTGTTTTTCTACTTAACTGTAGCAGATCCACATCATAAATTATTGTGACTGTTAGACAAAGGTCCAGCACTGGGTTGCTCTAATGTAAAACTTTTATGTTGCACTTTAATGAAATTTTATATGCACGTTCAAAGCAAGGCACACTTTGCACCACAAACAGAGTGATGCTCTGAATTGTTGAGTTTAGTTTAAAGTAAATCTTTTCGATGACCTTAGCTGCTAACATCTACCTACTTACTGAGCTGAGAAAAATAGAGAGCTTAAATAAAATGGCATGATTTAAGCAGAGCTGACAGTTGTGCTACAGCTTAGATCTGATTTTGATTCTGGATTATTCGGTTTAGGGAATGCTCTTTTTTTTCTATACCTGTACATTTCACTTTATTTGAAGAAGAAACTCAGCTAGTAATGGACAGTAATCTTTGATTTGGTTCTTCAGTAGGTCTACAAAGGGATAAACATCCTGAATCGGGAAATAAGCAAAGGAAACAGCTTGTGTTTTCATTACAAACTCAGAATCACCTAACTTACTATATTTTAAAGTGTTCCTTTTGCTGGAAAAAAAATGGTAAAAGGCAAGAAGCGCATTACTTCCATCTTTTAAAGAATGGGGTTTTGGGGTTGTTTTTCCAAGGAACAGTTCTCTGCCTTGCCTTATTGGCTTCAGTGAAAAGGAGGTCCCAGAAGCAGATACTGACTCACTTGGTGACCTTTATTAGACCATAAGCCTGAAGTCAGACTCTTCTGTTTTGTAAGCAGTGGAAATAACGTTGGAATGGTGTGTTTCTGTATTAATATTTAAAAAAAAAAACCAAAATACTTGGCTTATCGGGCAATGGTGCTGAAATTGCAGTCTCCACCTTTACAATCGTGGGGAAAAAAGAGATTTTAGAGTGTGTTGTCTTCTGTATTCTTTGGGTCTCCAGCATAGTTTGTTCAGGTCAGGTAAGGAGATTGAATGTGCTATGAGATCAGTGTAAATGCCAGTCTGTGGCAATGTGTATGTAACAACCTCATAAGCTGTTGTTGAACAATGACGTATTCAGTCATAATGGCTTTATCTTCCTCTCCAAGATGTCAGTCAACTAATTGAATCTGGGTATAAGGGTTCCAGACCCAGCTTTGTCCCTGACTGACTGTATATCCTAGGTAAATCATTCTTCTATCCTGGACCACATCTCTGAGAGAGGAGGATGGGCAATCTCACATCTGCACTTCTAGGGGCTGGACTAGTTGATTCTCAAGGGCTTTCAAGTCCTGAACCACTAAGCTCTCAGAATTGATTAATGCTTACACACCAGAGCCAAACATTTTGCCAGCAAATAAATAATAACTAACGGATAAGCCCTCTCCCTGATTCCATGGCACTTCATCAAAACAGCCATCAACCTTAAATTCAAGTCAGTTACTGTGGCTGTGCCAGTCTGGCTTGAGAACCAGGGTTCAAACATGTTTGACCTGGTGCAGCCATGGCAGAAGCAGCAAAATAGAAAGAGACTCCTATTTGTAAAATGTAAGTGAAGCAGAAACATAAAAAGACTTGGAAAGTTATGAGTCAACACTCTGAACTATGTGACTCAGAAGACACATAGTGAACCCTTCCATGATTATTGTCATCATTATTGTTAGGACAATAGTCAAGACTGTAGAGAGCCACAAGTATTCAAAGCAGTGTGGCCAGCTGTTGTCTTTGAGCCAGGCACCATTCTTTCTGACTCTGCTGATCAAGAGATTTGGTGGCTGTGTATACTGCTCCTGTTTTCCAAGAAGGAGGGAACATTTCACGCTGGGTATCAACCAGTCATGTTTCTTGCCTGTTCTCTCAAGGCTCCTGCATGGTACACAGCGAAGTACTTGACTACTAATCAAAAAGATTGGTTGTTTGAATTTACCCTGAGAAGAAAGTCCTAGAAATCTGCTTCTTTCAAGCTTAAACCCAAGAGAACCTTGTAGAGCAGTTCTACTCTGAAACACGTGGGGTTGTTATGAGTAGGAACCATCTCAACAGGAATAGCTTTTGGTTTGTCTTTCTCTCTACCTAGCATGTTGTTAGTGTATCACTTTAAGGGAGAGGCACAAAGACTGTAAAACATGATCTGAGACCTCAGGAACTTGCCATTGGAATGCAGAACTAGATTGGGGAAATAGGGTGACATGGGCAGTAGGTACAGCATGGAGAGCATGGAGCTGGAGTGGGCAGAGCAGTCTTTATTAATGCCCACGGGACTCTTTGAGCCGTGAGTAGAGTCGAGAGCTGAGGAGAAAGGAAGAAATTACATTCATTTGGGTCAGGATTATCCACCCATCAACCTTTAGATCCCTTGTTATCTGATTTGACAGTTGCTCGTGATACTTGTCAAAACTATGCTTTGTTCTGTGAATGGAGTACTCTCACTAACACTGGACACCACTTGCTGAGGGACAATCATGGACATCTTGACTGCATGAGCTACAGAAACACTTAATGCACACATTCTTCAGAGAAACACCAAAGGAAAATGTTTTCCTAAAACATTTGAGACAAATGCTTATAAATCGGTGCAACTGCTGGCAAAAGAGATATTCCTCCCCCCCCCACCCCAAAGATGCATATATGGTGGTTCTTGAGATGTACCCAAATAGAATGTGCCTTTTGTTGATTCTCCTCTTTGGAAACAATAAAATGAACTCTCGTTTAGAAAGCATGTGCCAGTATTTTACTTGTAGCAAGTTAGCCAAAGCAAGGAGGCTCTTTAAAGCCACTGCGGCATTGGCTGTTACAGCAGCGATGGTGAGGATGGTAAGGACGGGCGGGCTTCCCTGCTGTGGTATAAGGAACTGGGAGTGGGAGCTGGTGTCACAGCACCGAACCCTTTCAAGCAGACGGAGCATCTCCAATGAGATGACCTGATCAGTAGCTCATACAATGGGCTTGAGTCTAGCAGCGATTGTGAGGAAGGGGCGGGCTTCCCTGCTGTGGTATAAGGTACTGTGAGTGGGAACTGATGTCACAACACCTAACACCTTCCAAGCAGAGGGAAGAAACTAAGACGTTAAGGAGCTGAACAGAAGAGTTCGAAGAGCAGCTTGCCAAGACAAGGCAAAGGATTATAATGAAATGTACAAAAACTGGAGTTCTAAAAATCAAGAGGGATGAACTCGCTCTGCAGTTCTTAAGCTGAAGGAACTGAAGAACCAATTTAAGCCTTCAGTTGAAAAGCTGAATGTTGCTGAAAGGCAGATGTTGAATGACCCAGGAAGCATTAAAAGACTATGGAAGGAGTACACAGAGTCACTGTACCAAAAAGATTTGGCTGACAGAGAAGAATTTCATGAAACCACATATGATTAAGATGAAGGACATTTAATCTGCTCTGAAGGAATTGGCAAGAAAACACGGCCTCAGGAATTGATGGACATATCAATCGATAGGTTTCAACAAACAGATGCTTCCCTGGACACACTCACAAGATTGTGCCAAGAAATTTGGAGGACTACTACCTGGCCAGCTGACTGGAAAGGATGTATATTATTCCCATTCCAAAAATAGGCAATCCGACAGAGTGTGGAAATCATCAAACAGTATGACTCATATCACATGCAAGCAAGATTCTACTGAAGATTAACCAAAAACAGTTGGAACAGCACATCAACAGAGAACTACCAGAGGTGCAGGCAAAGGTTAGAAGAGTTCATGATACTAGTGACATTATAGCCAATGTCTTGTGGATCTTAGCTGAAAGTAGAGAGTTCCAAAGCAGTGTCTATGAGTGTCATTGAGTATGCAGAGACATTTGACTGTGTGGATCACAACAAATTGTGGCTAACCTTGAGAAGAATGGGAATCCCAGAACATCTAATTGTGTTTCTATGAAACCTATAGTTGAACCAGGAAACAGTCTTCAGAACAGAACAAAGAAACACTGTATGGCTCAAAATCAGAAAAGATCAACGTTAGGGATGCATCCTATCTCCATAACTTTTCAGTCTATATATGGAACAGATCATTCAGGAGGCTGGACTTTAACAGGTGAAATGTGACATCAGGATTGGAAGAAGACTTATCAACAATCTGTGCAATGCAGACGACACAACCTTGCTTGCTGAAACCGAGGAGGACTTGAAGCATTTGCTGCAGAAGGTCAAGGACTGCAACTTTCAATGTGGATTGAAGCTCAACATCAAGAAAACAAAGAATCTCACCACTGGGCCAATTGGCAACATCATCATAGACGGTGAACAGATTGAGATTGTAAACAGCTTTAGCGTGCTTGGCTCCACACTCAGTACTCTGGTATCAGTGCCAGGAAATCAAAAGATGAATTGCATTGGGATAGTCTGCTGTCAGGGACCTCTTCAGAGTACTGAGAAGCAATGATGGCAGTCTAGAGACTAAGGTGCACCTTATCCAAGCCATGGCCTTCACAATTACTTGCTATGCATCAGAAAGCTGGACAGTGAATAAGGAGGATAGAAGGAAAATCAATGTCTTTTAGTTATGGTGCTGGAGAAGAGTATTGAATATACCATGGACTGCCGAGAAAACAAACAGATCTGTGCTGGAGAGGGTGAAGCCAAGTTTCTCCTTGTAGGTTAGGATTTTGAAGTTCTGTCTCACATACTTTGGTCAAGTAGCCAGGAGTCCTTTGAGGAGTACATCATGCTTGTCAAGTTGGAGAGACAGCCCAGAAGAGGAAGACCCCAGATGATATGGATCAACACAGTGACTGGGATAATGGGGGTAACTGTGTCAGAGACAGTGAAACTGGCTCAGGAGAGAACAGTATTCAGAGCTATTGTACATGGGGCTCACTATGAGTTGCAAGCAACTTGATGACACATAGCAGCAATACCAGCACCACCTTCTAAAGGGAACACTGGTGGCCTGGTGGTAAGAGACTGTACTGCAATCCCAAAGGCACGTGATTTGAATCCACTAGTTGCTCTGGACAGTCTCCTCTCGTGAAATTAACAACCTCTGAAAACCTGCAGGAGGGTCAGCTATAGGTGGGTCCTAACTCGATAGTATTGAACAACAAACACCTAAAACGTCAGTGCGGTGTTGGCCCCATCTAAGTGGTGTTTACCTGTATGCTTATGATTAATTGATTGGTTATCAAGTAGTTTAAAATGTAAGTGGAGATAATGAACCTAGTTAAGTTAGCCAGCGGCATAGACCATAATGAATTGTACTGCTCACCGGGAGGGCCACGGATGCCCAGCAGTTCTGACCCATCCCCGTGCTATGGGAGGAAATATGTGGCAATACACATCCATAAAGATTTAAAGTTAGGAATCCTTTGGGAAGTTCTACTCTGCCCTATACAGTCACGATGAGTGGGATAGACTTGATGGAAATGAGTTTGGTTTTAGCATGTTTAACAGAGAGGCCAGAGTCCTGGTGGCCCAGTGATTAAGCCCTTAGCTGCTGATTGGAAGGTTGAGGATTCGAACCACCTGGCTGCTCCATGAGGGACAGATATGGCAGTTGATCTCTATAAAGATTATGGTTACGGAAACCATAGACCAGAGGGAAACAGGCAGTCAGGATAGCAGGTACTTACATGTATCTAATAAATTAGATCTTTTAATTAGAAATGAAACATCTGAGTACCTTGAGATGGCCTTCTGTATCTGTGAGTTCCATATCTCCAGATTCAACTAACCACTGATGGAAAGTACTCAGTGAGAAACAAAGGTAATTACGTGTTCAAAGTAATTCCTCGAAGGTTAAGAGGAAGCACAAAGTGTTATTTACATAACATTTACATCGTATTAGGTATTGGACTGAATGTGTTTTAAAGTGTATGGGAGCATGTTACATGTAGGTTACAAGCAAATGCTGCACCATTTTATATAAGGAATCATTCTCAGATACTGAGAGGTGACTGTACTTATTGAATAGCCTGCTCTTAGGGACCTCTCTAAAGTACTAAAGAGCAGTAGTATGTCTCTGGAGACTAAGGTGCATCTGGTACAGGCCATGGTCTTTGCAATCACTTGTTATGCATCAGAGAATTGGACAATGACCAGGGAGGATAGAAGGAGAATTGATGCTTTTGAGCTGTGGTGCTGGAGAAGAGTGTTGAGGGTACCGTGGACTGCTAAGAAAACAGACTCACCCTGGAGAGGGTTAAGCCGGGCTGCTCTTTGGAGGCAAGGATTCTGAGGCTTTGTCACATTGTAAGGAGAGACCGGTCCTTGGAGAAGGACATCATGCTTCGGAGGGTGGAGGGCAGGTGCAGGAGGGGAAGGCCCTGTGGGAGGTGGATTGATTCGGTGACTGGGGCAGTCGGGATGAGTGTGTCAGAGACAATGAGATTGGCACAGGACAGAGCAGAGTTTAGAGCTGTTGTATCTAGGGTCGCTATGAGTCAACGCCACATAACAAAAACGACAACAACAGAGATATTCAACAGCCACAGTGGATATTTTTAAAAATCTATTAAATATCCACTATATTAATTTTCCTGCGATTAGACTTCTAGACCATTTGGTTTAGAAGTTCCACAGAAGTTTATACTAACAATGTGTATGTATTCAGACTGCTGGTGGTAGGCGTTCCCATGAAGAAAGATGAAGACCATTCCTGCGGGATTCTGATGAACATCTTACCCAGAAATTACAATGAAATGCCAGTGCACTGTCTAATGCTCTTGAAAAATGACACTCTTCTACCTCACAGGCTTTGTAAACAGTTACAGTTTGTCATGTATCTTGTGCGAAAAATAGAAATTTGATAAACCTTTCTATAAGGCTTGAAAAGGTCAAGTGAATTCTAAATGTAGATTAGTAGCAAGTGATGACAGGCAAGCCAGCATTCCCTCAGCTGATTACTTCGTAAGGAGACTGGTCAATGATTGTAACCTACAGATATGAAGAGTAGAATCTAATGGGATCTGTCTGTCAAAATTACAGAAAACAGGGCCTTTGATTTATTTTATAGTTTCTCAAAGCTCAATTTTAACTTGATACAAATAATGCATTAGTCACCCAGAATAAATGGCTCGTTGAATCAAGTTATGATTTTCTCTGTCTGCCTTCCCACAGTCTGGCTTAGTAAATAGTTACAGCTGCCTTCTTCATTTAGTGCTGTCCTCAACACGGTTGCATCAAGTGGGAGCTTCACTCCTCCTGCATCATAGCTCAGGAGGTGAGATCAGTCCATGCATGCTTCTCCCTGCCTCTGGGCTTCTTGGCATCTTCTTGGAAAGACTCTGATTCAAGCGGAGTATTGAGAACTACTGGTTCTGTACTAAGGCTGATGGAAGGGTCAAAAAACGTCGCTGTCCTTAATATGCAACTCCCTCAAACATTTCATTTTTGGGTGCTGGGTACATTTTCAAGCCTGGAATATGTGTTACTACAAAATAGACTTAGTTAAATAATACTGTAATCACCAAAGTAAACTATATCCTCTCTCTCTTTCATTGCCATTGAGTTCAAACCAGCCCATAGCTGGCCCTCCGGATGGCTTTTCAGAGGCTGTGAATTGCACAGGAAGAGATTGGACATCTTTCTCCCACAGGGAAGCTGGTGGCTTTGAACTGCCTGCCTTTGCGTTGACAGTGCAACTCCTTACCCCAGACAAATGAAAAGACAGAACATCATTTACTTAGCCTGGGAGCCCACTCCCCCTCATCCTTGACCCTGGCGCGTGTGTGGATAGGCTTTTCCTCCAGCCGTTGCTCCAGGGAGGTTGCATTTGTAAGCCTTCCGGTATCACTGGTGCAAACCAAATCACTTGCTACTCATCCAGTCCCCACCCACGGCAGCCTCATGTGCTGGAAAGCAGAACTGTCCTCTGGAGAGTTCTGAAGGCTTTGGCCTTTTGGAACGAATTGCTAGTTTAGTCCAACACAGCTTTGGGTAGATCTGAACTGCCAGTCTTTTGGCTTGTTGTCAGAACACTTGCCCATTTGCACCGTTCTCTCAGCACTAAATGCAATTTCAGCGCCGTCGTCAGACTGACTTTTACCCTCTGGTTCCTCTTGTTTCTCTCCTTTATTGCCATCATTGCCTTAATGGAAAATGGAAAGGAGTATCATCTAAGTGGAAAACGTGGAAATCCACTAGGTTTACAATTACACACCGAAATTAGAAGGAGGGGGAGCTTTGCAATTCAGGACTGCCTGGCAGTATGTGGTTTTATATTTTTAAGATGTAAAAAACACGATTAATAGAAAGTTTACAGAACTTCTTGGACATCAAATAACTCTTCAAAGCTAAGGTAAATGATGAAGTATGGGGTATGTTTCCTTAAATTGAACATAATCATAAAAACTCAAGGAAAAGCAATATATTCGGCAGAATTTATGAGTTTGGGGAGGGAGACAGTTTACAAAGCTTGACAACCCCTGGTGTATCTGGCATCGTGCATTCCTGTTTGTAATGAGAACCTTATGGGGTACTGGGCCTTCTCCCCAGGAGTATCATAAATAATACACAAGTTGGAGACTTCATGGCTTATGGCAGTTCTAAGGGATGTTTTAGGTAAGCTGCACGCACCCAGTCTCACTGGCAGAAGTCAGGAGGAGGGCCTTGCTCTTAAATCTTCATTGGGCTTTAATGAACGTATTTCATGTTGTTGGTCATAGACATTAGGGAGAAGAAGAGATACTGACTGACTGTACCTACATGGCTTCACAGAAGTGGTCCAGGATCTTGAAGACTTCTGTGACTTTACCTGGATAGACACACGTTTGTGAAACCAGTGGAGAACAGCAGACCAGGAATACACATTTGAATAGTCAGAAATTGAAAGTAAGGGGAAGGACAGTGAAGAGTCAGCGCTCTTTCCCCAGCAGTGTGCTTGTGGCTCACAGTGGGCTAAGCATTGGGTTACTAATAGAAGAGGTTAGTAGTTCGAACCCTCCCGTGGCTCCTGAAGGATTCAAAGCCTTGGGGACCCTCTGTGCACTTCTCTTCCCCACAGGGCTTGTGGGAGTCGGAATCGACCCCCTACCAAGTGACTGTGTGTTTCTTTTTTCTCATCTTGACTTACCTTTCATTTCCCACAACCCGGGAAAGTGTGGAATGGCCCCACAATCTCACTTGTGAGTTGGGGTCTTACGGTCTAGGATGTGTGGTCACCCCGTCGCTGTTTGTGATGATTTTGAGAGGATTGTTTGCAATGCTGTAATGAGTTAAAAGAGCAGCCTGCAAGGAATGACAATGGAAACTGAGGAGAGCTAAGCATGATTTTTAAGGGAAAATGAGCAAGTTTTAGGGAAAGGTCTGTTGTTCTCAGTGGTACCAAAAGCATTGTTTGTTGTTGTTAAGTGCCGTCGAGTCATAGACAACTCATAGTGACCCTATGAACGAAAGACCTCAGGAGCAGTACTTTTTAATATTATTCAGGCCGTTTCGGTGAATTCCAAATTTCAGATCTAAAAATGTGGCCAATGTAGATTTATGACCCATCTCCATTTAAAAAATGCAGGGAGGCATCTCGGATTTAAATTGTTGAATTGTTAGACCTTAATCTTCAGTGGGATGGAAACACATGGACAGTTCTAGTGGCTGTGCTAGGGCAAATTAAACCAGTCTTGTTTATATTTCTGGCGGATAATGGTAGGACTGAATTTTTAGAAATAGACAATGGATGATCAAGCCTTCTTAGCTTCTTTACTGAGACTTTGCATCTCTCTGTTACGTATGAAAGGAGCCCTGGCAGCGTAGCGCTTTCTAGCTGTGCTGCTGACCAGAAGGTGGAGGGTTTGAGTCCAGCGGCACTCCATGGGAGGAAGGTGCACAGTCTCCCCCTGGAAAGCTTTGCCGCCTCACAAACGTGATGGAAGCTCGCCATGAATCAGAACCGACTGGGTGACAGGGGGTTTATTATGTAGGAAACAGAGAATGAAGGTTCTCCGAGAGGTAGATATTTTCATTTTCCTCCTATGATGATAATCTCCCATTTAAAAGCTGAAATGTAAAAATCATAAAAGCTGTAAAAATGTAAGAAGCAGTATGACCAGTTTTCATGAATCCGTAGTAGCTTGTTTTAGGAGTGCGCAGGCAAAATGATCCGCGCAATGACAGCTCCGGTCCGTGAAGGGTGTGCTGCTCTAGAGACAGCATTTGCTTCCACTCCATGTCCCAGCGCCCACGTAAGCCTTAGCACGCCAGGCCTCTAAGGGTCTTCAAGGAGAATCAGCTCTGTATTGACCCCTTGTCAAGGCGGAAGGCCCTTTATTTTCTCCGTCAGGAATTATCCACTCGATACTGCCGTTAGGTGCCTCTGAGTTGATTCTGACCCACAGCCCCGCCCAGTCTCTGCTGTGTCGCATTCGCTGTATCAGTCCATCTCGTTGAGGGCCTTGCCCATCTTTACTGACTTCCCCCAAAAATATCCTTCTCCAAGATTCTCCAGATAATATGCCCACTCTCTGTGTGACCAACTCACTTTCTAGTAGTTTCTTACCCCTCAAAAAAATAACCACCACCACAAAACCCAACTAGCCAAGAAAATAAAAACAGAGACAAGAAAGCAAGAATGAACTGTTTCTCAAAGGCAGCTCATTTTCCCCTATTTGGACAGTTTTGATACAAAGCCTGGAATAGTATGATCTCCCATGTGTGACTGCCCATAGTAGCTCGGAGGACAGTTCTCCTGCGGCCACTGTGCTCTCACCTCTCAGGACAAAGCATTCCTCAAATGAGAAAACCCGTGTGTGTGTGTGTGTGTGTGTGTGTGTGTGTGTGTGTGTGTGTGTTTCGATCTGTCCACATCTGTCTCTCTACCTATGGATCTCCAGTGGCCTAATATCCCTTCTCTCTCTGTATTTGTTTACTTATTTCTGGTGTGTAATGCTTTCAAAGAATCCTAATTTTCAAATCTAAAATATCTTTTATGCAAGCCACACCCTCTGTGAAACACTAGACTTGAACTCTACAGCCTTGAGTAGTTGCACTCCCATTGTGGTCAGCATGGGAAGTTGATGACAGCTAACCTCTGGCTTAAGCTGAAACTCTAACAGTTATGTTTCCTGAAGAGTAAAAAGGACACCATCCATCTGTTCATTAATCAAATAAATCGTGGGCATCTGCCACAGACCAGGCACTGTGGATATGGTGTGGGCCATTTATGGCCACTGGAGTCAAACCATTAAATGCTTAAAGTACAATGAAAGTCAAAAGTCCAGTGTTCCCTAAAGGGGCACCTGGTCGTAGGTAAAGACTCTTCTGGCTGCAGGAGTATGATAATCCTCTAAGATGCCCCTTGTCCGATCTCTCAACCCTCCCTTCAGGACTGCTGCTCTGATTGCTTCTTGTAGGAGTTTTGTGTAAAGATAAGCATGAGAAAGAAAATTGATCAGAGCTGCAGAAGACCAGTTCCAAAGGCACTTTAATGAAAAGGCTCTGATCCATCAATCATATGTGGAAATGCATGGCACAGGACATCTGACTTCCCTTGTAGTTGCCAGGAGACTAGGCCAACTGGACCCTGCCTTAAATAATTTCCTCGGCGTCTATTACTCATTCTTTTCACCTGTTGCATGGAGAAGGCTCTAAAGTGAAAGTGCAGCCCCTGTGACATTGCATCATATCGCTGATGACGGAACCCTGTTCCTTGTGCTGCCGTGCCAAGGAATTACAGTTCATCAACCCCCGGATCCAACTGCGTGATAGATTTTTGTTTCCCAAAGAGACCCTAGATTAGAAAATAATTTCTCACACGTCACTGTCACAGCAATGATGACACATCTCAAGGAGCATCTTACTAACAAATGCTTTTTTAAACTTAATATGGAAGTACAGAAACTGGCATTGACTCAGAAGAAAAGTTACTGACATGCTTGTGTCACAGCCCATGAAGGAGACTTTGGACAGCATTTAACTTTGTTCTGGTATTGGCAGTGGAGTATGGGTTTTGCAAATAAGACCAAATAGACACGACTCTTCCTTTTGTTTTTGCTTCCAGAAAGTCCCCTTGGCTATTGGTGTGGGTGACAGCCTTTGGGCTGATAAGCTTCTTGTATTTAGTTGGGCAGTGGTCTGCTCTATTTGCAGTGTTTTACTGGCCTGGTTCTGTTTCTTCTGTAAGAGATGTTCATCGTGACCATGGGCTGTTACTGACTGTCTGGCAATACCCTTATCAATAGCCTTCTAAACTTACATGCTTTGAGTTGAACTTGGATATGAGAGGAAGAGCTGGCATGGCAGACCTTGAGGTGAAAGAGTACGTATGCCTAGTGTTTAAGCAAAGACTTAATGGTCTGCATCAGGACGGTTGTAGCGGGGATTCTAGCATTAGATAAAAGTTGAACTAGATGACCTCTCAGATTGTGTAACCAATGAATTTTTATGATGCTTTAAAATCTCATAGGAGAAAAGCAGCACTACAGGCCATTGGCTGTGAACCTCAGAGCTTGGCAAGGCTGTTTAAATTGGCTCACCCTATGCTCACTTTACCCTTTAGGAAGATACGACTTACAGTATTTTCCTTGATTTGCGAGAGGGAAAAATTATGGCAACATAAAAGACAACAATCAATGACAATAGCAACACAACTCTCAACTGAGAAGATTTTTTAAAATAACAGTTAGAAGGCTGGAGAATCACTGACGTGTGTATAGCCACCTTTCACTTTCTGTAAGCTCAACAAATGGGACCTGTTAGTTACATGCCCTCCTATTGGCATGTTAATGGCACCTTGCTAGCAGTAGTGAGAGCTAGTTACCACACTCTCAAAGCTCCTCACTCTAGCGTCCTAGCTAAGCTGCTGACAACACATGACTTGTTACGGAAGTCACTTCTCTACCGCCTGGGTCATGAATGAGAAGTTACCATTCTCTCAGTGACAAGTGTCTAAGTATCTCCCTTTTATAACCTCTGTTCCACAGCAAAACTTAACACAAACTTTGTTCATGAATACCACAGTCTTCCACCACCCTCTTGGTGAAACCAGTTGTAGCAATTTCTAGTTCAGTTCAGCTTGTACTCACTGCCTCCCACCTGTGTAGGCATGCTGTTTTTGGTTTTAGGTGTTGTTGAGTCAAGAATGATCCAGAGACCCTGTGAGCAACAGATCTGAACCCTGCCCTATCCTATGCCATCACCACGCTTCCTGACACACTAGGGCCCATTGCAGCAGTCACCATGTCAATCCACTGGGTCGATGGTCTTTCTCTCCTTCACTGACTCTCTACCTTTCTGCGCATTATGTCCTGCTCCAAGAAACAGCCCCTCCTAACAACATACCCGCAGTATGTGAGGCAAAGCCTCATCATCTTTCCCTTCAAAGAACACTCCAGCTGCACCCTCTCCAACATATACCTGTTTGTTCTTTTAGCAGTCCATAGGACATTCAGTTCTTTTCTCCAACACCACAGCTCAAAGGTATCATTTCTTCTTCTGCCATCCTCATTTATTGTCCAGCTCTCAGATGCATAGCAAGTGATTGCAAAGACCATGGCCTGAATCAAATGCACCTTAGTCCTCAAACTGATATCATTACTCCTCAATAATTTAGAGAGATCCCTAACTGCAAACTTTCCCGGTGCAATAATACTTTTACTCATTTCCTGACTGCTAGTACCAAGGATGTTGTTAATTGTGGCTCTAGGTAAGATGAAGTTGTTGACAGTTTCAATCTCTTCTCCGTCTACCATGATATTGCCTATCAGCTATGGACAATATATTGAATGACCCAGAAAGTATCAAAAGAAAATGGAGGGAATACACAGAATCACGGTACCAAAAAGAACTAATTGATACCAAAAAAATGGCAGGAAGTACCATATGAGCAGGAGTGGCATCCACTTCCTAAATAACAAGTCTCCAGAAACTATGAACTTTAATAAATGTCAATAGTTGTAGACGGGTTTCAGGCCTTTTCTTCATAGGGTCGCTACGAGTCATGCTCAACTTGAAGACCACCACCACCACCACCACCACCACCAACCATATGAGCAGGAACCAGTGTTAATGAAGGAGGGAGTGAATGGAAGCTGCATTGAAGGCATTGACAAAATAAAGGACCTAGAAATCAATGGGATGGATACCAGTTGACTTGTTTCAGTTAACAGATGGAGCCTTGGATGTGCTCATCAGTCTATGTCAGGAAATGTGGAGGACAACTGTCTCCGGCCAACGTATTTGAAGATTTGTTCCCATTCTCAAGAAAGGTGATCCAGTAGAATGTGGAAACTATCAAACAATATAATTACTATCACATGCAAGCAAAATACTGCTGAAGATCATTAAAAAATGTCTAGAACAGTACATAGATAGGGAACTGCCAGAAGTTCAGGTAGAATTTAGAAGCAATAGCACCAGAGATGTCATTGCTCATGTCAGATGGTTCCTGGCTGAAAGCAGGGAATACCAGAAGAATGCCAGTTTGTACTTTATTGACTATGCAAAGGCATTTGACCGAGTGGGTCATAACAAATTTTGGCTGACATTGAGAAAAATGGGAATCTCAGAGCACTTACTTGTGCTCATGTGAAACCTAAACCCGAACCAGGAGGCTGTTGTGTGAACAGAGCAGGGTGACATTTCATGGTTTACAATTAAGAAGGGAGTGTGTCAGGGTTGTATTCTATCTCCATACCTATTCAGTCTGTATGCTGAACAAATTATTTGTGAAGTTGGACTCTTTTTTTATTATTATTATTAATTTCAGTGAACACTTACAGAGATTTTGGATTTCTATTCATTCATTGTTGCACTTTTCTCCCCGCCCACCCCACCCCCGAAGTTGCACTCTGTGAAGAGGGAGACTCATCAGTAACCTGCATTATGCAGATGACATGACCGTGCTTGCTGAAAGAGAGGAGAACTTGAAGCACTTGCTTCGGAAGATCCACGAATGTAGCCTTCAATATGGATTGCACCTCAATGTCAAGAAAACAAAGATTAATGAGGATAGATAGGTGTTGTCACGTGCTGTTGAGTCAATGACGACTCAGTGACTCTTGGAACAACAGATTGGAACTATCCTGTATCGTCACTGTCACCAACATTCCCATTGTTACCGTCTCTGTGTCACTCCATGTCATTGAGGATCTTCTCTTTAAATGACCCTCTAACTTTTCCAGCATGATATGATTTCTTTTTCCAAGGACTGTCTCCTCCTGACAATATGTCTGAAGTATGTAATACTAAGCTTTACCATGCTTGTCTCTAAGGCACCTTAGTTGCACTTTGCCCAAGATAGATTTATTTGCTCTTTGGCTATATTCAGTACTCTCCACCACCACTCTTTTTGTTGTTGTTATATGCCATCAAATTGCTTGCGACTCATAGTTATCCCATAGCTATCTGAACTCTTGTCCTGTCCTGAACCAATCTCACCATCGCAAACACACCCACTGTTGTTACCCCAGTCACTGAGTCAATCCATTTCAGCCAGGGTGTTTCTCTCCTGCACCATCCCTCCACTCTCCCAAGCGTGATGTTCTTCTCCAAGGATTGATCCCTCATGGCAGTATGCCCAAAGTATGTAAGACGAAGCTTCAAGATCCTTGCCTCCAAGGAGTGGCTTGGTTTCACCTTCTCCAGGACTATTCTATTTATTCTCCTGACAGTCCACCATGTGTTCAACACTCTTCCCCAGCACCCCAGCTCATTCTTCTATCATCCTTCTGATGACTGCTTCCTGATCCTAGTACAGGTTTCACGTGAACACAGTCAAGTTCTGGGATCCCCATCCTTCTCAAGGTTAGCCACAATTTGTTGTGATCCACACAGTCAAATGCCTTTGCATAGTCATTGAAACATAGACATTACTCTGATACTCTCTGCTTAGAGCTAAGTTTCATCTAACATTGGCTGTAATATCCCTAGTGCCATGGCCTCATGTAAACCCTGCTTGCATATCTGGCAGTTCTCTGTTGATGTGCTGTCCCAGTTGTTTTTGGATAATCTTCAGCAGGATCTTGCCTGCATGTGATATTAGTGATATTGGTCAATAATTTCCACACTCTGCCGGGTTATCTTTTTTTTTTTGAATGGGAATAAATAGCGGTCTTTTCCAGCCAGTTGGCCAGGTAGTTGTCCTCACAACTGGGTGAGCCCATCTAGGAAAGGATCTGTTTGTTGAAATATGTCAATTGTTATTCCATCAAATCCTGGGGCTTTGTTTTTTTGCCGGTTTCTTCAGAAGAGCTCAAACTTGCTCCTTCATCACCATTGCCTCTTGATCATGTGTTTCATGAAAATCTTATGTGTCACCTAATTCTCTTTGGTACAGTGACTCTGTGTACTCCTTCCATCTTCTTTTGATGCTTCCTGAAGCATTCAATATATTGCTCTCCGTATCCTTAAGTATCGTAACTTGAGGTTTAAACTTGTTTTTCAGTTCCTTTACCTTAAGAAATGCTGAGTGAGTTTGTCCCTTTTGATTTTCAGATTCCACTCTTTGCAAATTTCATGATAATACTTTGCTTTGTCTTCCTGAGCTGCCTTTTGAAATCTTCTATTCAGTTCCTTAACTTGTTAGGTCTTCTTTATTTATTGTCCAACTTTCAGATACTTACAGAGCAGTTGAAAATACCACCCACGGCTTGGATCAGAAACATCTTAGTCTTTAAACTGATGTCCTTGTTCTTTGGAACTTTAGAGAGTTCCTTGACATAATTTTTGATTTCTTGACTGCTACTTTCATGGGTGTGGATTGTGGAGTAAAGCAAAATGAAGTTGTTGACAACTTCAATCTTTTCTCCATCTGTCATGATGATGCCAGTGGCAAGAATTAGAGATAGAGAGATAATGACAAGTCTAGACTTCTGTGTAATTTTTAGTCCTAAGATCTATGGTCTTAATACCTTCCTCTACCACATATACAAGTAATCTTTCTAATTATTTTAGACATTTTTCTAGTGAAGGGTATTTTTTTAAAAAAGCAAGTTATATGTCATTATTTTTTTAAAGCATTTCCCCCCTTTCTTGAATAAAATAATCAGTGCCAGTTGCCCTAAACGCTTGTGTACTAAGAAGAAAATACCCAAACTAAACAACCAACCCTATAATACCAACTTACATCTGAAATGCTTCAAAGGTGAGACTTGAGCTTTTTGACTTTTGAAAAACCCTTGTAAAATCCCTTGATGTCCAGGATGGATCCACTGCTCTGCGTTGTGGGCTTGTCGCTTGTCTAGAACTCTTTTCCAGCACTTGAGAGCACAACCCCAAGTGGATGTTGCCCCGAGCCCTTTTCCCTCTTTAATTTTGAGACCCTTGTATACTTGAAGGGAAATGCAATACACATGTTTTTTATTCATTTACGCTTACCTCATCAAAATATTGTTTAGTAAGAGCCATTTCACGGGAAAGAAGCGTGTGTGTATGTGTGTGTTTTAAAAAAATTATAGCTGTCCCCTGTCCTCTTAACTCCTGCCCCTCCTAAGAATCAATCTTATCTCACCAAGAGTGGACAATTGTATTGATCAGCAAAGTTGAGTTCAGGGAGCTGCAGCTGATGGCCAGGCTTCTACATTTCCATGTTGGTCTAAAAATCCTGGTAGGTCTCTGTACTCTTCTGCTTCTCCTTCACACTAAATCAGCTTTCTTAGTTTTGGATACACACAGTGAATTTCCAAATATATTTAAACCGAACAGAGAATTGACTCCACCTACCCACAGGTGCCATTGACTTCTGCACGCAAGAAATACAGCAGTCCTACTAGACACCGTAGAGTCGTCCATTGGTTTTCCAAGGCTGCAGTCCCTTCCCTAAGCAGATTGCCACATCTCCCTCCCTTGGAGCAGCTGGTTGGCTCCACTTCAACCACTGTACCACCAGAGAGTCTCAAAAGAAAGACATTTTAATTCGTCATCTGAAGTAAAATAATTTGCATTTTTAACTTTGGATCTTAAAGTTACTGGGTTTTTTGGTTGTATTTTTTTAATTTAAAATACTTCACCTACTATTACTTTTCCTTTCCCCCATCTAATAAAGAATTGGATACAAAGCAATAAGAAACAGTTTCAACCAATCATTTTGATTGTTGCTCTTGGGTCTGGTATTTTTCCTAATTTGTTTATTGGTATGATTACAAAGCCCTTGGGCATTCCTTTTCTATAGTGACATGAACAGTGCTCCTGAGAGGAAGTCTTTGTGTTGAAGTCAAGCATTTTAGTGGAGCATTAAGTAGCCTATACAGGCAGGGCAACTGTGGCCATTTATCAAATGTGTGACCTCTGTGTGCCTTTGATGGGCTCTGAATAGAAGCAGCCTTAATCCGCTTCCTCAGCACAAGAGTTTGGTTTGAGAGTGATGTCATTTCAGGATCCCAGGCCTCTGCATGAGTAGATTACCAGGTAGATTCCAGGGACTGTCAACTGATGTCACTGTCACCATTCCTATACCCTATGACAATATAGAGGTTTGAGTTGTTGTTAGGTGCCACTGAGTCGAGTACATTTTGTAGTGACCCAGTTCAAAACAGATTTGAATCCTGTTCTATCGTGTGCCATCCTCACCATCTTGCATACACTTGAGCCCATTGCTGCAGTCATTGTGTCAATCCATCTGGTTGGGTGTCTTCCTCTCTTGCACTCACCCTCTCTCTTTCCAAGCATGCTGTTACTTTCCAAAGAATAGCCTCTCCTAGCTATGTCCATGTATCTCCTAACATGTTCAAAGTATGATAGACAAAACTTTGCTTTCCTTGCCTTCAAGGAGCACTCAAGACATTATGGTTGTTGTTTTGGCAGTCCATGAGATGTTCAGTACTCTTCTACAACATCACAGCTCAGGGGCATCAATTCTTCTTCTGTCATCCTTATTCATTGTCCAGCTCTTAGATACATAGCAAGTGATTGAAAAGACCATGGCCTGAATCAGGCCTGAATCAGTCTTCAGGCTGACATCATTGCTCTTTAGTATTTTGGAGAGGCCCTTGACACAGATTTGCCCAAGCAGTCTGTCTCCTTATCTCCTGACTGATGATAACAAGGATGTTGATTGTGGATCAAAGTAAGAGAAAATAATTGACAGTTTCAATCTTTTCTTCATCTATCATGATGTTGCCTGTTGGTCCAGTCAATGGGAAGGACCTTTGTTTTCTTGATGTTGAGATTTAATCCGTATTGAAGGATATGGTCTTTCATTTTCTGCAGCAAGTGCTTTAGGTACTCCTTACTTTTTGCAAGCAAGTTTGGTCATCTGCATAGAGCAGGCTGTTAATGAGCTTTCCTCCGATCCTGATGACACATTCTTCTTCATAGAGTCCACCTGAATTATTTTCTCAGCGTACAGATTCAGTAGCTATGGAGAAAAGACACATCCCTGACAGGTAGCCTTTCTGATTTTAAACCAGTGTTCCCTTGTTGTGTTTGGGCAACAGGTTCTTGATCTAGGTATAGATTTTATATGGGCACAATTAAAGGTTCTGGGATTCCAGGTCTTCTCAAGGTAGTAGTTTGTTGTGATGCACACAGTCAGATGCCTTTTTGTGGTCAATAAAACACAGATAACTCTTCTTCTTTCAACCGGGATCCATCTGACATCAGCAATGACATCCCTAGTTCCATGGTCTCTTCTAAATCCACCTTGAACTTCTGGCAGTTCCTTGTCAGTACACTGTTCCAGCCATTTGTGGACAATCTTCAGCAATATTTTGTTTGCATGTGGTATTACTGATATTGTTTGATAAATTCTATGTTCTGTTGGATCATCTTGCTAGGGAATGGGTTGAGTAGTTGTCACAAATGTAGTATGACGTCTAGTAATTATTATCCTCATCACTCAACTCAAGGTAAATTCAGGTAGAGCTCACTGCAGTTCGGTAATCTGGGGATTGTGGTGCTAATGATGATAATGGTGGTGGTGGTGGTGGAGGAGGAGGAGGTAGTAGGGCACAATTGCTCAGGCAAAAAGGATCTTTTGAGATCCTTTTTGCTATCAAGAATACATTTGTTTTTCTCTCTCAAAAGGCATTTGTTTCATAGCTGCTGAGTTTTTTGTATGTTCAGGGATTTGTGTAGTTAACAATGGCGTCAGTCCTTGCCTTTGTCTTGTTGTGACAGCCATAGAGTAACTCATCACTACCCAGGAGCTTGGTTGGAGCCACATGAAATCATTCCCATTAGAGCTGACCTGATGGGAAGCTTTTGTTTTGGTGGCATGAGGACATGTGGATTCATGGTAAACCAGTAAGAAGAGGATGAATCAAATGTTCTGTTCCTGGAACCCACTTGTAGCGAGGTGGGGTCTCATCGCAGCAGTAGAGCACCCCTTAGTACTTCTTCTTTGGAACAACTTTTTGCTGAGTCCCTGCTATTACCCTGACTTGATAGCGTTCTTCTAATGAAATCATGACCAGGGTGCCGGTGAGCCTGGGTCCTTTCCCACTGGGACTGGTGGCTGGTGTTAAGGACCCCATGACCTCTAGCTTGCTTTAGGCTCCCTAAGTCTCCTCCACTTTTTTTTTACTACACTTGCTCTGAAAAAGTCCTGATGCCAAATCTGCAAGCGCTGGCCCAATGACAAGAGGAAACATGCTCTGCCCCTCTTGGATGGAAGGCTTTGCTCCTTCTCCAAGGATTGCAGGTGTGCGGCACGCTAAATTTGACTCTGTGGGCCGATACCAAGACAGTTGAGAGGACGTGTGATGGTATTCGTGTGGTGTGGGATGATCAGCTCTTGTCACTGTCCTGTCTGTTGATAGGGACATTGACACATGTGCATTTGCATGTGTATTCTTGTATTAAGAGATGAGATTGGACTTTGAAGATATACTTTAAAAAATAAACTTGCATGTTGCCTACAAAGCTACAGAAAACAACATTTTTGTGGGAAGACTTAAGTTTCTTCCTGTTTGGGGAACATGCTGCAGGAACCTTTTCCATTGTAAGTTCACTATTTTACTGTTTGTTTTAGGGTTGTGTACAGTAGGAGTTAAACTTGAGGGGCACGTCCTCTCTTTCATATGAAAGTGTCCCTTTGACAATTGCACAAGTGTTTATGATTGTACTGGCGCAGGATGGGCAGAGATGGCAGTACTAGCTCTGTCCCAGTTTTCGAAAAAAGCAACAATAAACACCTCAGACTTTTAAAGATATTCCTAACTTGTTGATATCAACATATCTTTTCATTTCTTTCAGCCTAAGCTTTCTGGCATATACTTGTTATGATCATTCTTGGTATAAAGAAAGATGTGCACTAGATCATCTCCCCCACCCTACCCTAGGATTCATAGAAGTATAAACTGAGGCACAGTGAAATCATGTGCATTACCTGAGGCCTAATTTTGTGTCAGTGAATACCTTAAGAATACATCCCTTCATTGCAAGAACATGGAAACAACCCAATGTCCAACCACAAACGAATGGATTGAGAAATTATGGTCCATTCACACAATGGAATACTATGCAGCACACAGGAGCAATGATTTTGTAACTTATTACCTAACTTAGGAGATACTGGAGAGCATTATGCTGAGTGAACTAACTCAGTCCCACAAAGATAAATATTGTATAAAACCTTTATTGTAGAAGGAGTATAAGGATCCAAGAGGGGTGGAAGAGGCTGGAAGCAGAGGGAGGTGGATGTGCAGGGGGAGGGAAGGGATTAATTATCGGGTTGTACAGTTTGGTGGGGGTGGGGCAATGTGAGGAAAATGGAAAGAATTTGTATTAGAATTTTGTAAATAAACTAGTAGGGGAAAAAAAAAGAATACATCCCTTGAAAGTGGAATTAAACTGCAAAGGCACTTGAGTGTGAAGCCTCATTGCAGGATGCAGGAGGTCTCTGCATATTAACCTTCATTAAGATGGAAGTGAGATATTATTATTAATGTAAATAGCTAACTCTTTTCATTGCTGCTAATCATATGAGAAAGTTCTGATAGCCTAATGATAAAAAGTTGCACTGCAATCCCAAAGACATGCAGTTCAAATCCACTTGCTACTCCGCAGGAGAAGAATGGGCACTCTCCTTCCATGTGATTTATTACCTCTGAAAACCTACTAGAGGGTCAGCTGTGGGTTCGTTCCAACTTGTCGGCACACAGCAACCATCATAAGAGCAAAATGAGGACAATAGCTCTAGATTCTGTGTGTGATTAAAATGATTTCTTTTTGTTTTTAAGTGAAAATTTGAAGTCAGTCGCATCATTTCCTTTGGATTCATAGCAGTGACATTATAAAGCATACACATGCACACATACCACATTCATGTCATTAAACCAATTCATCGAACATGTTGGGAAATCTTGGAAACGTGTGGGACAGAGGATTAATTAACACAGAAGCATGTCAACTCTAAAAAAAGTTTGTCACTGTTTTCGTTATACATATGCTCTTCCATGTATGATTTGTGACAGCTTAGGGACAGATGGCCAAGTGATTTACAACTCTGACTTCAATTATATACTATGTAGTTCAAGTGAAAATAGCTTTCTTTCAGCACAGATAGAGATGTTAGAACCCATTTATAAGCAGTGTTTTGAAATTAGGATCAAAGTCACCTTGTTGATTCTATTTCAAGCAAAAAAAAAATATGTAATGCCTATTCATAAAATAACCTCAAAATATTAGTTTCTGTTCTTCTGTATGTTCTAAACTACTGGTTGTTGTTGTTAAGTGCTGTCGAGTCATAGGCGACTCCTAGCAACGCTATTAAAGAAAGACCTGAACACTGTATAACTCATCATTTCTCCAAGTTCATAGGGTTTCTGGAGGCAAGCTATTTCCGAAGTGGATGTCACTGAGCTCTTCCAAACATTGTACTGGTAGAAAAGCGTATTAGAACTGCTTTTCTTCCCATGTAGTCAGTAACAGATAGTTCCGAAAACTTGGCCTCAGTACCCCTACTCCCCTCATATGTTGAAAGAAGTAGCATACTCCTCAGTGTAATCGTTTGATTGGCTTACCTAACCCTGCGGTTGGGAGGTTTAGGAGGCTAGTAAAGTGGAGAGCATTTATTTCTGTGAGTTGACTTGTAAAGGAACTGCACGCACGCTTGTATTTTCACAATGGCTTTTAGCTGTTGGGCTGTGTGATTCAAATTCAGTGCGTGGAAGATTCTTTACTTCTTACCATTTAACTTCTTGCTCAAGGACAGGAAGTCTGGTGGCGTGGTCTGTAGTGACTTGCACTGCTAATCCAGAGATCATGCATGTCTGGCAGTCTGAGGGACAGTAACATCTCTCATACAGTCTACAGCCTCAGAAACCCAATGGAGAGTCAGAACTATCTTGATAGCAGTGAGTTTGAATTTCGGGACTGAGGGGTAACTTCTGGTGAAGTTTTTCTTGTCTCTGTTTTTGTCTCTCTCCTCCCTGCCCCTGCTTGTGTAGAGTGATTTGTTTAAGGATCAAACTCATCCCTCCTTGCAGTCTACAAACCAGTCTTTTAATGTGAGGGGAGATAGCAAAAATAAAGACATGTCCCTAGAGAGAAGAGGAAGTAATGGATTTTTTTCCTTTCCATTTTTTAATTTTCCCATTTTAAATACTGTTCCACAAGGTTTTGTATGACTTTACACTTTCCAGAAAATATTCTATTTTTGTAGGCTAATGGTTCAGTTTACTTCTCATTTCTTCATTGCCATTCAGATAAGTACTTCCCCAGGAACTTAGCATTAAAATCTGCCTCTCCAAATGTACCATATGGAATTCCCAAAGGAAATTATTTTTAAAGTGTCAGTCTCACTCATGAATTTGGCTGCGGAGTTGAATTCTTTTCCTAGCACAACCTCAGTCCCCAATTGAAAACATTTTCATAAATAAAGATATAGAAAAGCAAAAAAAGGATTATTGAATACTTGATTTCCATTAATATTTAGTCATGTGGAATTTTCCAGACTATCTCTTGATGGGAGTGTCGAAATAAAATCTGAATTGACTTATTTGTGAATATCTAGGAAGGCAGGTATAAAGAGCACTTTTCCATTCTCTGAGATTTTTTTCGTGTACAGACGTCTGGGCTGCTGATGCTTTCCACAGACCAGGTGGCAGTCGGCAAGTATGTCCTGGGCCACAGGCTGCCTCCCTCTTTTCTCAGGGTTGTGACTGCCACATTAGCCTTTGGAGTTAAGTCTTACAAAGTATAGGCGGTCCCTGGGTTAAGAACATCCAACTTGTGTAAAACTGAAGTTATGAACTTATCTCTCCCGGTAAAGCATATTTATTATATTAAAATATTTTAGATACCTACAGTACTTTGTAATAATGAATGAGCACTATTTTATGGTGCCCATGAAAA
>NW_006399766.1:29928999-29938991 GCF_000299155.1 Elephantulus edwardii
TCACCATCTGAATGTCTTCTTTAGTGAGGTGTCTGTGCCTGTGCCCATTTTTTCAATTGGGTTGTTTACTTTTATCTTGTTGTGGTGCTCAAGTAGTCTATACATTCTAGATATAAGTCCCTTATCAGACATATCATTACCAAATATTTTTCCCAGTCTGTAGCTTTCCTTTTTACCCTTTTGGAAAAGTTCTTGGATGTGCATAGGGATTTGATTCTTTGAAGGTCCCATTCATCTATTTGATCCTCTCCTGTTTTTAGGTTTTCCAGGATGCTTGGAAGACTGTTCATGTTGTAGATTAGTGCTTCTAGAGTTCTTCCAAGCTTTTCTCTGATGAAGATTATAGTCCTTGGTTTTAGTCCTGGATCCTTGATCCACTTTGAGTTGGTTTTCACGTATAGTGTGAGGTGTGGGTCTTGCTTGAGTTTTCTATAGATAGTTTTCCAATTTAGACACAGTGTTCTAATCTGCCAGTTATGTCATGGGAGTAGGATGGGCAATCTCCTCCTGTTGTGATTAATTGCCTCTGAAAACCCGCTGGAGGGTCAGCTATAGGTTGCTTTTGACTTAAGTGCACACAACAACAACATTATATTAAAATGTTTTGTTGTTCTTGTTCTTGTGTACCTTAGAGTCGGAACCAACCCATGGCTGACCCTCCAGAGGGTTTTCAGAGGCAATTAATCACCTGTGGAAGAACTGATGGCCTCGAACTGCATGCTTTCAGGATTGCTGCCCAGCTTCTTGCTACTAGGCCACCAGAGTAACTAGAAATGCTTCTTTCATGTTTTCGTGCTTAGAAAGCTACACTAGATACTATGTGCTAAGACAAAACTTGACCAGCTTTTATGAACCATACCTTATAGTTCTGACTTCTGAACAAATTCTTATTACAGACTTAGGAATGGAAACCATTCACAAACTAGGTATAACTTGTACTCAGTTTACTTTGCTAACAACTGTTGTTGGAAGCTCTCTTTTCAGTGTGATTTTTAAAGGGACAAAATTTGAAAAATTAGATCATTTGAATTTTCTAGCATTTTTGGAATGAAAATGAACCATACAAAAACGTCAACTGCAGTTGTAATTGTCTTGTTAAAAATGAAAACCAGAAATGTCAGAAATCTATTAGCAAACAGTACTTCTGGTATATTGGCCCTACTCACTGTATAAAGTAAGTACACTGTTCCATTTGATGAATATGTGATAACTCTCCTTTTCTTCCTCTTTATAACCAAGCACAAGATATTAAAATAGCTTTGACATAGCATTTAAAATCCAAACCACAGCCAATGTCAATATTATATAGCTAATATTGACTTTAATCAAAAAGATCTGGCTAATGTTAAAGCGTAGGAGAACAAACAAAGTTGTAACACTTATCACAAAATTACCACTATTCAAGCATGCGTGTGATAATCTCACCCCAGTGAGTGACCTGACTCTCAGTAGAAAGTGATGCCGTTAATCAGATTTTGGCATCTAGTTTATTAATATATATATATATATATAAATACATTTAAGTAACCAGACTAAGGGACTCATAAATATATATTATGCTGTGAGCTGCATCAATTTTAATGCTATCCATAGGTATAGTAGTTAAGAGACAGCCATTAAAGGTAGTTAACAACTAAATTTATGAATAATGTCACATCTGAATCATCATTGTAAAGATTTCCAAGCGTTAGAAAACAATCAATTTAAATGTGAAACCTACAGAGAAATACTAGAGGAACATTCTCTACAATTTCTTCGCTTTGGAGATGAATTATGGAAACAACAGTACTTTATTTAATATTTAATTTAATTCACGGTGAGAAGCTATTGTTATAGGTTAATGTACTCTACAAGAAATCGGGATTATTTTTTTTTAAATTTTATACTGGCTTGTGTACAAAGTTCATATACATTGTTTTGCACATTGGATCTTTCACATTTCCTTTACCCACCCCTCCCTCTACCCATCAAATCTTGTGACCCTATAATTAGCCCTCAGCCCATCCTCACCCCTCATCTCTTACCCTACCCCCCCCTTGGATCCTCATGCCAATTTTACTAGCTATCTATTTCTCCAACAATGGTCTTATATAGTATTTGTCCTTATGGGACTGAGTTAATTCACTCAGCTTAATGCTCTCCAGTCCCTCCCAAGTTATGTAATAATTTTAAAAATCATTGCTTCTGCGTGCTGCACGTATTCCATCATGTGACTGTACCACACTTTCTCAGTCCATTCGGTTAGCTGCAGGTGTTGCTTGCGAAGCCTGGGACTTCTCCCTTTCTTGGCCGTGCTCAGTCCACCAGTTGTGATTTCCAGACTCACATACTTTGATCGAATGACATCTCCAGATGGCTGGCAGAGCAATCACAGTTTTGACTTAATTAAATCATCTCCAGATCATTTATTTGTAGTAATGGAATAGAAAATAGGAACAAAAAGTTTGTGCTCTTCTTTTTCCAAATAGGAATGAATAGATTTATATCAGTGTTCAGTGAGTTATAATCTGTCATTTTCTTAGATTTCGTTTTTTAAGAATGTCAAATATGCTTTAGCTTGTTGCAGTCTCTTTGTCTGGGCCCAGATAAATATGTCCCAGATTTCTGAGATGAAATCTCACCATCCTTGCCTTTAAATAGCACCTTGGTTGCATTTCTTCTAAGACCAGTTTGTTTCCGAAAAAATGCAACCAAGGTGCTGTTTAGAGGCAAGGATGGCGAGCGTTCATCTCCCAAATCTGAAATACTCTTCACCAACACCACACTTCAAGGGCATCAGTTTATCTAAGGTCTTCCTTATTCATTGTTCAACCTATGTGCACACATTAAAAAACAGAAGGTGCTACTGATACCACTACTTCCAATCAAATACTGCATTTCATTTTTCTTTTCTTTCTGATAATTCTCTTTACAAACATTGAGACTTTGCTCTCATTCTCCTGTGGAGCAGCTGCTGGATTTGAACCGCCTGCCTTATGGTTGCAGTACAGCTTCTTACTGCTAGGCCACTAGAGCTACAGTCTAGAAAACCTTATGGGGCAGTTCTCCTCTGTCACACGGGGTCAGTGTGAGTTGGAATTGATTTGATGGCACCCCTAGCAACAAGAATTCATGACAACTCAATGCAAATTATGAGCATACATTGGGCCCTGGATATTTCTCTTTCTTGTTTTAAACTATAAGGAACACTATTGAAATGACTTACACAACTTCAGTACATTTGATAGATTAAATGGCAGTGCAGCATTAGCACTCATTTCCTGGTTTTGATGATTTTATCGTGGTTGTGCGAGAAAATGTTCTTAGTTTTAGAAACCACACATTGAAATATTTTGAGATACAAGCATCAGGTCTGCAACATACACTAAACGAAGACTGCATGAACTTAAGTGTGTAACTTCCTGCCAACTTTCCTGTAAGTTTGGATATTTTTTTTAGCAGCTGGAGAGTTCCTTGGAGACAAAGATAGTGAAGCTTCATCTTTCATACTTTGGGCATGCTGTTAGGAGAAGATATTCCTGGGAGGAAGACATTATGCTAAGAAAGTTGGAGGGTCATTGAAAGGGAGAAAGACCCTCAATGAGATGGAGAGACACGGTGCCTGCACCAATGGGCACCAGTGTGTCAGAGTATATGGCACAGGATAGGACAGAATTCAGGTCTACTGTTCACCGGGTCGCTATGAATTGTACTTTGACTAAGTGTATGAATGGTTGAGGGGAAAAGAATTTGCTCTGTAAACTTTCACTTAACTCATAGTGAGAAGTTAGAGGCAGAGAAAAAAGTATTGTCATCTCCCTCTGCTCTACTCTTTTATCTCTTGTCATTTTTCTTGAACAGAAGTAAATTTCCTTTTATGCCATCTTGTCTGCTTGCCTAACTCTAGCAATGGCTTGTTGAGCTGGCCTGTAAAAAAGTCCCTTTCTCCAGGTAATGCCACATCCTACCAGCTGTAGAGGCACAGCTTAGGAAGGAGGTAGGCATTGCCCCTTCCCTTGCCTTTCTTTACCAGTTCTCCAGTGACCTTTTGCCTCTAAATGATCAAAGAAAGTAACGATCCTGCTGCAAACCATGAGTGGTGTCGTGTAATTACGGATTTCTGCTTCCAATATGTACCCAAAGCAGTCCAAGACAAGTCACATTTTGTGCCAGATGATTACATTTAGAACTCACTTTGCTTCTTAAATTTAGCTTCTGCAAAAGGAATTCAAGAGGACCAACAAATACTTGGAGGGATTTGATCGTTTCTTAACTTAATATTTGCCTTTACGGGTGTGATAATGTTGTTGGTTACTGTTGGGTTGGGTTGGCTCTGCCTCATGGTGACCCTTATACAAGAGAGTAAAGCATTGCCTGATCCTCTGCCGTCTTCACCATTGCTGTGACCACGGCTCGTTTTTAACACGTTTCAACCTGTTCATCTCTCTCTTTCTGACCCTCTCCTTCACTAGACGTGTTTTTCTCCTCTACCAATTGATCCCTCCTGATACCGATTCAAAAGCAGGCAAGTTAGACAATGTTCTTTTGTGATCCAGAGGACATTCATAGAAATAGATTGCTAGGCCCTTCTTCCAAGTTTGTCTTAGTCTGGTAGCTTGACAGATGCCTGTCCACTGTGGATGACCTTGCTGGTATCTGAAATACCAATGATGTTTAGCTCCCAGCATCGTAACCATATGAGGGCCGCCACAGTAAGACAGAATGACAGATTGGTGGTAGCTTACTTTAGAGTGTTCTCTGTAAAACTGTAGTACAAGCTTCATGTTGGTAAATAGAATACTAAAGCTTCTTGTGGTGGGCTCATCCATTGAAAGGGAAATGGAGATAAATTAGCTTCTAAAATAACTTATCCATCCTTAATTTTGAAAGGAAATACATCTATCTTTATACCTATGTACAGTCTGTCTGCTTGTCTTTAGGAATGAAGTATACAGATCTGTTACAGAAGTCCTCATGGTGACCTTGATGTCCAACCATAGATCTGAGACAAACTTCTGACCACATGACCATGACCTTGAAAGGTGGAGAGTGGAAATCAGTGTTGAATATAATGTTATGGGAATCATGTGGAAGCAGGAATGTTTCTGTAATTATGGAGGGCAGTGACTTTCTAATCATCTTTCAGATTCATCTAATTAATTTTTGCCTAATCACTTAGTCAATATTTCTAAAAGAAACATTTGCCCCAACTCACTTTCTCTAGTATATTTTAAAAAATCCACATGAATGTTTTGATCATTTAGAAAAATCACACATTTGAGCATGACATTTGCTTCACTTTCAGCATGCTGAATACCAGTGACCCCTATTAAAAATATTTCTCTGATCTCTGAGTACATTTATATAGATACCATCCAAAAGATTGATTGGAAAAATATGGTGGAATACTGCTCATCTTTTTTTTAAAATTTATACTAGTTTGCATCCAAAATTCATGTGCATTGTGTTTCCCACTTTCCTTCATTCACAGTGTATTTCATACAATCATTACTGTATATTGTATTTTTTAAATTATACTGTTGTTGTTATGTGCCATCGAGTCATTTCCGACTCATAGCGACCCTATGCACAACAGCTCTAAACCCTGCTCTATCCTGCGCCAACCGCACTGTCTCTGACACTCCCATCCCGATTACCCCAGTCACCGAATCAATCCATCTCATAGAGGGTCTTCCCCTCCTGCGCTGTCCCTCCACCCTCCCAAGCATGATGTCCCTCTCCAAGGACCCGTCTCTCCTGGCAACATGTCCAAAGTATGTCAGACGAAGCCCCAGAATCCTTGCCTCCAAGGAGCAGCTTGGTTTAATCCTCTCCAAGATGGATCTGTTTGTTTTCCTGGCAGTCCAGGGTACATTCAGAATACATTGTTTGCCACACCAGATTATTCCAGTTTCCCTCACCTCCCCCATCAAATTATACAACCCCTTGATTAATCCCCCCACCCCCCTGCACAGCCTCACCCCTCTGCTTCCAACCAACCTCTCCCACCCCTTGGATCCTTATACTCATTATACAATAATGGCTTTATAGACAATTTTTACCCCTGTGGGATTGAGTTAGTTCACCCAGCATAATGCTCTCTAGTCCTCCCAAGTTAGGTAATAATTTACAAAATCATTGCTCCTGCGTGCTGCATAGTATTCCATTGTGTGAATGTACCATAATTTTTTACTCCGTTCTATTGTAGTTGGACATCTGGGCTGTTTCCATGTTCTTGTGATGGTGAATAACACTGCTGTGAACATTGGTGTACAAGTCTCTGTTTGAGCCTCAGTTCTCATTTTCACAGGATATATTCCAAGAAGTGGAATAGCTGGGTCATATGGAATTTCTATGGTCAGCTTTTTGAGGAAGCGCCACACTGCCTTCTGGAATGGAATGCCTTCCAGAAACACTTTTTCCAACAGGATGAAAAGAAAACCTACCAACTGGGAACAAACATTTGTCAATACCATCTCAGACAAGAGTCTCATAATGAAAGTTTACAGAATATTCCTGGGCCTCCACGAGAAAAAAGGCTGATAATCCAATTACAAAATGGGCAAAAGATATGGAAAGACTTTTCACAGAGGGAGATATTTGAATGGCAAACACATGGATGCTCCAAATCACTGGCAATAAGAGAGATACAAATCAAAACCACAATGAGATATCATCTCACTCTAGTAACAGTGGCAAAGTTTAACAGGACAGCAAGTAATAAATGTTGCAGAGGATGTGGCGAGAAAAGAACTCATACATTATTGGTGGGATTGTCACATGGTACAACCATACATTGCATTTTATAAAATTAATCATCATTAACTGTGCCCACCTGTCTTTTGAGGTACCATCTCTTCTTTCTCATCATCTTTCAAGTATTTTTTCTTTAGGAGCTTATTTAGTTTTCTTTTTCTGCTCATAAAGTTGAAAACCATAATTTAAAATTGTTGTGGTGTTGTTGTTATGTGCCGTCGAGTCGCCTGCGACTCATAGCGACCCTGTGTGCAACAGCCCTAAACTCCACTCTGTCCTGTCGTCCCTGACACTCCCATCCCGATTACCCCAGTCACTGAACCAATCCACCTCATAGAGGGCCTTCCTCTCCTGCGCTGTCCCTCCACCCTCCCAAGCATGATGTCCCTCTCCAAGGACCGGTCTCTCCTCACAACATGTCCAAAGTATGTTAGATGGAGCTTCAGAATCCTTGCCTCCAAGGAGCCACCCGGTTTAACCCTTTCCAGGACAAATCTGTTTGTTTTCCTAGCAGTCCATGGTACTCTCAATACTCTTATCCAGCACCACAGCTCAAAGGCATCAATTCTCCTTCTATCCTCCCTGGTCATTGTCCAACTCTCTGATGCATAACAAGTGATTGTGAAGACCATGGCCTGCATCAGATGCACCTTAGTCTCCAGAGAGACACCATTGCTCTTCAGGACTTTGGAGAGGTCCCTAACAGCAGACTTTCCCATGGCTTATATAGATAAAACTCTTGTCCGAGATTCCACATCTGAAGCACCACATCTGAAACATCTGACTTTATAATAAAAGTAGTGAAAACCAGCCGACCTATTTATTTCTTCTTTCTTCAAAGATGATTAGAGATCAAGGAAAAAGAGGAAAACCCTCAATGAAGTGCATTGGCACAGTGACCGAAAGAGTGGGCACAAGTACAGAGGAATTTGAGAGGACTGTGCAGGATTGGGCGCAGTTTGGTTCTTTTGGACATAGACTTGCTTTGAGTTGGAGATGACTCTGAAGCCCCTAACACAGACTAGAACACTCATGGAGAACACCAGCATATTGACAAGAGTATCTTGTTAACTTCATTAACTAAAAGAAAATCCATGCTATCTTTAGTGGGCCTGATGGATTGACATGCATGGTGTTATACAACCCTTGCTTCCCTTTAATTCTGATAATGATGAAACAAGGCAGTGCATTGCCATTGAGTGAGCCTGGGGTGAGAAGACCAGAAGCTTAGATTTAAGTGCCGATGCTCTACTGCCTGCTGCCCAGATTCTTGGTTCTTAAGGAAAATGAGAGGATCTTTCAGACACCTTTACTATGTCTGTGAAATAAGGCTTGATATGCAAGCACAAGATAGAAATAAACACAGACACAGACAACTGAGTAATCAGTAAATGAGGAGAGGGTACCTTTGTTGACATTACTGTTCTCAGCCCAATCATTTGTTTGTTTAACTGATAGTTGTTAGCATATCAAACCCGAGAAGGAAGAAAGATAAACTGGGTGTGTGTTTATGCTCTTGTATCTGATTTGAAATATTTTTTGAAATGATTTTTTTTTTAATAACAACCGTCTGATGTGCACAGATCCTTCAGCGATGTTAGAGGAGCAAATGCGTACTGGGGACGATAGAACTGTTGAGAAAATGGTCTAAACCAGGACTTTCACCACAGAGAAACATATTTGAAGTTTCCAACATGTTGCAGCCAAGTTTCCCAGCCAAAGAATGTGGCGTCTTGAGAACTCAGCCTGATTTTACAAAATATGGCCAGGTAATTGCAAAGATTATTAAAACAAAACAGAAACTTTTGTCCTTTAATGTGTTTACTGAGAGTTGAGAGGACATAGGTAGCTTTCTTGGTGCAGCTGAAATGAGGAGGAAGCACCAAGATGGATGCTGTTCTTAATTATTGTCATTGTTAAGTGCTGTGGGTGGATTTGGACTCCTCTCCATCAAGTTCACGTTCAGTAAGTCATCTCCAACATCACTGGGTCAGCTTGTGCTGCTGCATAATTAGTGCTCAATTAATATTATGACATCATTCAAATGCTGAGAATTTCCCACTAGATTGAGCTGAAAACATTTTCCAAGGCAGACACTTGGGCAAACATGGCTTGAAGTGATTTTTTTTTTGTGTGTGGACTGTTCATTGCATGAGTATATTTCTTCCATTTCCATGCATTTTTCTTTCCATAACCATTAGCCCTTTCTTTTGGAATTCTCCTTCTTCTGGTATGAGTTCTTGCAAACTAGCTATTCTGTTTAGATTGTTGGGGTGCCTGCAATGTCTATTATAGGCACGCTGCAATAACCCGTATCACCAGCAGGTGCTGCCGACAAACATGATTTATTTTGGCATCGAAAGGTTTTCTGGATTTTTTTATGTGTGTGTGTGTGTGTGTGTGTGTATTTTTTCCTTCATTTTTTATTTGGTTTGCATACAATTGTTCATATAAATTGTGTTTTATGCAATCATTCATATACATTGTGTTTTGAATTATGACCAAGCTCATAAGTGTTACAAGTTAAGGAAAACACTTTAGTACTGTAGTTATTAAGTGAGTAAATTAGATACTGTGCAAATAAATGACCTACAATGTACATTGCCGGTATATAAGGTACTCTGCAGATTCTTGTGAGAGAATTTTCAAGTAACGTGGTAGAGTGTAGTAACCCAGTACCTTGACTATTCTTGTGAGAGAATTTTAAAACTTAACATCTTCTGCTCTTGTCTGTTCAATTATTTAGCAAATGCTGTTTACAAGGTATTCATCTGGGGGCTCTGGGACTGATGATAAGGAAAAAGGGAAAACAAACATCAACTTTGCTCTGGTTTTTGGCTTTTTCTGTGCATGTGTGCACTTACACATACTCAAATATAGAAAGATGACCAGTTTTAGTGGTAGCTCATTCAGAACAATATGGAAAGAGGGCGCTCTGGTGCCTTAGGGAGTAAGCAGTTGCACTGGCTGCTCTGAAAGAGGAAGATGGGCAGTATTCTCCTGTGCAACTTGTGGTTACTGTTTCTAGGCGCCCTAGAGTTGAATATCACCTATGGCTTGGTAGTATCACTTTCTGTCCCCTAGGCCAACTGAGGTCTCTCTGTGATGTTGCTATACAAGTGTTCAGGTCTTTCGTTCATAGGGTTGCTATGAGTCACCTACCACTCGGCGGCACTTAACAACAACAACAAACAACAACAAGCGAGCTCAGTTGGTCTAGTGGACAGAAAGTGATGCTACCAAGCCAAACGTGGGTG
>NW_006399766.1:29939091-29941174 GCF_000299155.1 Elephantulus edwardii
TATTAATATCAATTTACTAATATTTATGTCATAAATTACAAAAATAAACGAAACACAATGTATATGAATGTATATGAATTCTGTATGCAAACCGTTTTTAGGGTAGAAAATCGGTGTTTAGTCTTGCTTTCTGATGTCTCCACGGAGTGTGGATGAGAGACTCAGTGCTGATCTCATCAAACCAGTTGTGTGCACTTCTGATAGATCACATCATAGTTTCCCTCAAATCACTCAGACACACACACACACATTTCTTAACCAGATGACAAACGAGGATATTTGTGTGTATGTGTGTGTGTGTTTGTTTGTTTTGAACCTTGGGATTAAAACAAGCTTGGAAGCAGGAGTGGCATCCACTTCCGAAATAGCTTACCTCTGGAAACCTATGAACCTGGAGAAAGGATGAAAGTCATACAAGTGTTCAGGTCTTTGGTTCATAGGATCGCATTTAACAACAACAAACAACAGGGTTGAATACAACTCATAGTGACCCTAGGAATGTTGATATTTATAGCCTCTGAAATCGCTCTAGAGAGTCAGGTAAGAATTAGTTCTAACTAGACGTGGACATTCTTTAATAAATGTAGCTCTGAAAGATTAGAACAAAAGATTAAAATGTAGTAGAGTGTCACGTTCAAACCCACATTGGAATGATAAGATAGGGATGAATTCAGATTTCATTCGTGATTACCGCAACCCTACATCATTTTTATTAAGCAGTGTTTTTATGGGGAAAACTGATCTTCATCAAAAAGGCAGTTAAGCCAAGTGCTTTTCCAAAGACATGAAATGTCATGTTCTGGAATTCAGAATGTCTCGTAACTTCCATGTAATAATGATTTGCAAGCCACGCTCCCCAAGTCCTTAGCTTTTTCTTGTACTTCAGGTAGATACACAATCTCTATTTACATAGATAAACATCATCAGAAAACCTGCCCTAGGTTCCTCTGAGTTCATATGTATCCCTTTGTGAATGATCCTGTGTTCCAAGCAAAGAACAGGAAGTGGAAGGTGCACGGGACCTCTCTGAACCTCGATCTTTTCTTCTGTGTAACACGGTTCTCCCAAGAACCGCGGAGTGAAAGCACCTGGAGACTATTTAGTAATATAGAAATGGGAGAAGAGAGGAGGAAGGTTAGAGGTTTGAAAAATACCAAGATGTCTTTGGAACTTTTGTGACTTCAGAGCACCTTTCTTGCCCATTCAGTAAATTAGAAATGCTTGTGTTCCAGGACCAGGGATCAGCTATCTGGTTGTTCTGAAAGCCGTTCAAGGCAGCTGGAGGTCTTTGCCTTTTGCTTCCTCTTTCTCTTTCCGGTGGTGGCTGAGCACACGTGGGGGGAGAAAAAGTATTTACAAAAGATCATGACTTGCTCTTGTTGAAAACCGAGAATACTGAGCTGGCATGTGCCCGTCATACTTGTTTGCGTGTTGTTAGTGATATTTCATGGTGCTTTTTAATCAGTTCATCATCATCATCACCAAAAGCACATCAGAGAACCCTAGATATGCAGTAGCAGTGCAAAGCAGAACACACAAATTGACATCTGTATGTTATCTTGAGTCTCATTTTGTGCAAAGCTAACTTAAGATGCCAGTGACTCACAAAACATATTGTTTAAACATGTTCAGATTGCTAACAGACCATACTGTTATGCCTTTTAGATTCCAATAAACCATATGAAAATGCTAATTATTGAGCCTACATTAATTTGTATAAATTATGCAAATTGAGTAGCAATTAAGCACTACCGTGGTTGAGGTAGATTTCCACACTGTTTTGTAGTTGGACTGACATAGACTCTGTTCACTAAAATAAATTGTTTTCTTGTTGAGTGTTTACAAAGCAGTTGCTTATGGATGACACTATTGTGTATTTCAGAAAGATTGACTTAACCGTATGCCCCATCACCCTAACCCTAACCCTAACCCTAACCCTAACCCTAACCCTAACCATACGCCCCATCACCAAAACACACATGGGAAGAATGGTCAAGGAATGTATTGGTGGCACTTCATCCAGGAAAAAAAAATGAGTACTTATGTCTATTAAAAGAGCCAATGGTGACTAATCTTATAAAAC
>NW_006399766.1:29941274-30031900 GCF_000299155.1 Elephantulus edwardii
TATTAATATCAATTTACTAATATTTATGTCATAAATTACAAAAATAAACGAAACACAATGTATATGAATGTATATGAATTCTGTATGCAAACCGTTTTTAGGGTAGAAAATCGGTGTTTAGTCTTGCTTTCTGATGTCTCCACGGAGTGTGGATGAGAGACTCAGTGCTGATCTCATCAAACCAGTTGTGTGCACTTCTGATAGATCACATCATAGTTTCCCTCAAATCACTCAGACACACACACACACATTTCTTAACCAGATGACAAACGAGGATATTTGTGTGTATGTGTGTGTGTGTGTTTGTTTGTTTTGAACCTTGGGTGGAAAACCGTCTTCATACTTGTCACACCTACTGGATAAACTAGCAAGCATGAGGCCATTTTCAGCGGGGCTTTGCTCGCTGAAAGCTCCTCTCGAGGCAGCGCCTCTCTCCCTATTTCTCTTTCTGTCTCTGATTCTGTAGTGGGTTGTTTTGTGTGTGTGTGTGTGTGTGTGTGTGTTGTTTTGTTTTGGGTTTTATTTTCTTTCCCCTGCTGCAGGGGCTAAACACACTGACACAATACGGATCAAAGGTAAAGAAATATTCTTTTTCTTCATCAGACATGATTGTATGAAAGAGTGTGTCAGTTGTGATTTGCAAGAAAAGTGCAGGGATGATGAGTAGGTGGTGTCAGTCGTGTGTCATTCATTGCGTTTTCTTTTCCCTAATCGGAAATGGATTTGGGGAAGCTAGATTCAGAGCAAGTTTTCTCCCCAAGTTTAACCCAAATAAAGAGAGTATGTCACGAACTCTCCACTTGAGTCAGATTTATGCCATTATTCTAATAATAAGAACTTTAGTAAGAGAAATCTTGAAATTGATTACTTTTACTGGCTTCATAAATGTGTTTTCCATCATCTCCAAACTGATTTTCATTTGCCTTGGCTTAAAGTATATCAACATTCTGCAAAATGTGAAACAAATCATTTTCACTATTTGTTACTTAATATCTTTCTAATGAATAATAAGTTTCCTTAAGGACTTTTTCAGATTAAACTTTATGGTTGGAAATGCTGCTCTCACTTAATTATAACCCCCATTGTTCCTTTGGCCACATTTTCTGTTTCCCTGGCAAAGTCACTGCAGAAAATGAGGTTTTACAGCAAGGTCTGGACTTTGAAACGTTAATCTGCACCAACTCACTCTGTGAGTTAGAGCAAAAAAAAAAAAATCCAATAAGATTCCATTTCAAGGGGAAGATGAGAAGCCAGGGCCATTGAATGAGATGCAGCAGGATGGTTGTGTGCAGTGGTTGTCCAGCACTGAGTCCAGAGCCCGGCTATGCCCTAGACAAGCTTTCTAGATTCCAGACGTTAGAGATCCAATCTCTTCCTACTTCAGTGTCCTCACGTGTGGCTGTTGTGAAGACCAGTGGACGCATGATTAGAGATCAAGGTACATCCCTCAGAAAGGTCTGCTGAAGCCCAAATCCTTGCTACCTGTGAATGTGATGTAGTTTGAAAACAGCCTTTGAAGATGTTATCAGTGCTGTTAACATGAGGTCAGAGTGAAACAGAATCCTGGGTTAGCAGAAGTAGCCAAGTTTCGTCACCACGGGTAACCAGGACTTAGAATTGACTTGGTGACAACTACGTTTTGGGTTATTTTGCTTTTTTTTTTTTTTTTTGAGGAAGGGCGATGTTATGTGATCTACTGCTATGTTTTTCTCTCCTCACATGTAAGGCTGCAGGTAACATAGAGGAGACCGGGCGAAATTTGAGAGGCAGTGGTTTTCATAGCAGCTGAGAATTTTGCGCATTTACATCTCTGTATGTGAATCCAAGAGAAACGTGGTGATGTTTACACTTTTGTTTAAATCAGTTTAAGCTAATAGAAAAAAAAAAAAGAGAAAAGGTTTTTTCATCCATCTCAGGAAGCAGTGAAATCTGAATCTATAGCTTGCAATTGTGGCTGTTTTCCCCCAAAGCCTTATGTAAACAATGTATTGTTGAAGTCTTGGAATATTTGCATTTTAATTAAGGAAAAATTTAATTAAATTTGAAACTTTGCTCAGAGAAGGCAAGTTTGGGCAGCAAGTGTACTTCCATGCCAAGGAACCTATTCAGAGACAACTTCTGTGCTCTGGGAATTCTGTGTTGGGTGCCATTTACGAGGCAAAATGGCATATGTGTCTTTCTTGCAAACCTACTTGAAAATATCTCCCCGCTGCCTTTAGGGCCCCTCCTCTTGAACAGTAGAGGTGGATGGAATGCCTCCAGAAGGATTTCAGACAGAGGAGATGTTTCAGACATAGATAGAATCCCTGTGTGGCACAAACATGCTTGACCAAGAACTGCAAAGTTGGCAGTTTACCCTAGGAGTGCCTTGGAGGAACGACCTGGAGACATGTTTCCAAAAGGTCACAGTTGTACCCTGCACAAAGAGAGCCACCAGGCATCAGAATTGACTTGGTGGAAACTGATTAGGTGGAGAGAAAATTTCCTTGGAAGAGGACAGTTGGCAAAACTGTGGGAGAAAGACTTTAATGCATTTGCATCCATCTCTGCTGGCCTGGTGGTGAGAAGCTGCCCTGCAATCCTGAAGGCACGTGGTTCGTTTCTGCTAGGTGCTCTGCGGGACAAGGATGGGCAGCCTCCTGTGTGATTAACTGCTTCTGAAAACCCGCTGGAGAGTCAGGTATGAGTTGGTTTCGACTCGATGGCACACAAAAACAAGAGACATGATAAACAGATGTCATAAGGTTGCCAGTACTCAGACTAATGACTTCTCCTAAATCACTACTACTGTTGGTAGTTGGTCTGTGCTGACCTGCAGGTGTGAACTTAGCCCTGGCCGTAGAGTGAAAAGTTGGCGTTGACAGGCCATACGGTGAAGACTGTCGAGCCAGCATCTCCCTGGCCTGTAATTGTCCCAGCTGTAAAATGGGCATAATTACCTCCGCCCTTTAAACTCCACGGAGCTTTTGTGGAGGCCAAATGAACAAAGCCATCATTAATGTGCAATATAGTTTCTTAAAAATATTATGGTAAGGTAACTGAGCAGATTTCATAGAAAGTTCAAGACAATAGTGACCCATTTACATATTGGAAGAAGTTTCTCATCTTGTCAAAATGCAGACTTTGCTTCTTCATGCCATGAGTAAGCTGGGTGAGCGCTTCGTGTTGCTGGTTGTTGTAGAGTCGGTTCTGGCTCGTGGTGTGTACTCCACAGGGGTTTCAGCGGCTGATTTTTCAGAAGCAGACCGTCAGACTTATCTTAGAGACACTGCTGAATGGGTTTGAACTGCCGATCTTTTGACTAGTACAGTGCTTAACCATTTGCACCGTTCAGGGCGTCCAATTTCACTTTCATCCCAGAATACTCTGCAACGGGGATGCACATGAATTTTTCTAAAGACAGGCACAAAATTGAAAAGGTATTGCTGAAAAGAAGCTCAATCAAAATGGGAAGAGATGGCACAAAGCAGATTTGGTGAACTTGAGCTCTATTTCTAGGGAAGATATTGCTCAGGTGAGAGTTGCTGAGTCCCTCCTGTGTGGTGGGCACTGGGCTACACAGAGATCAAAGATGAGGCCTTCCGAGATTGTGTATAAGTCCGGGGATGGGAGGCTGCTCTTTGATGGTAGTAGCTGTAGGAATGGAAAGGAAAGGAAAGGAAAGGAAAGGAGGAGAAACATTTCTGCATTTTGCAGTTGCGGACACATTCTTGATAATTGCAGTCCCCAGCGCCTGCCTCAGGCTCCTGCGGTCCAGTCGCTGCACAGTCCTGCACAGATTGTGTAGCTCCCTGCACAGAAGGAAAGTCATGATAATGAGGGTGCGCTTTTGTCTCTTCCCCCCTGAAAAGCAGGACCGGGAGAGGATGACGAAACCAATGACACAGGGCGAATCTGAAATGGCTCCGTCAGGAGCATCAGGAATCAGCCATTCTCCTATCTACTGGGAGGCGAGCTCTCATCACGGTATCCTCATGGCACCACACAGGACTGACGAAGGGAGGTGATTTGTAGATAAAGATTCAGGCATAGACCTTCCTTCTCCCTGAAAGATGGCTTCAGTGTCATTAGACCTAATTAGTATCAAAATCTCTTACAGAAAATCGCTGGCAGGTCATTGACCAGATCCAGGGAAATCCTTCTCCCTTTCTTATCCTGGTACATATGTATCAAGGAAGAGAATCGTGCAAATGAGATGTTGAGTCCTTGCCATGTGCGAGGTACTTCACCAAATGCAGATGTTCTCAGCTGGAAAGAACAGGTGGAGCACTGTCTTTTATTCCAAGAGTTGGGCCAAGAAGCAGCCTTTCTGACAAGCCGCCAGGGCTGCTGATGCTCATGGTTCATGGACCACAGCGGAAGTAGCTGGTTTGAAGGGCGTGGGGCTGGGGCTCTGGTTCGCACACGTGAATGTGTACAGATGTCACCTGGTGATCTTGCCAAGCAGATTGGGACTGTGGTGCATCTGTCTCATGAAGGTCTGTGGGATTTGACAGGAGCAGTCTCCTCCTATGCGGTGAAGTGCCTCCGAAAACCCACTGGAGGGTCAGCTAGGGGTCGGTTCTGGCTCGACGGTACACAACTGCAAAACAATATTTTGAAAGTAATCATCAACCCAATGGCTGTAATTATTTTATTCTTACTATGTGAAAGGTCTTGCACTAAGTCCTTTGCAGGCTTTCTCTTTCAGAGTCCTAACAATTGTTAAGTGCCGTCGAGTAGTAGGCGACTCGTAGCGACCCTATGAGCGAAAGACCTGAACACTTGTATAACTTCCATTGTTTCCTCAAGTTCATAGGGTTTCCGGAGGCAAGCTGTTTCCGAAGTGGATGCCATTCCTGCTTCCCAGCTTGTTTTAATCGGGAAGCTCCACCAAACACTGTCCACCATGGGGAACCATGATCACATTTGACACCTCAGTGTCACAGCATCACAGCAACCACGAGTTACCTCTGTACAGCAAGTGCACAGACCAGTGCTATACCACTGAGAATGTTTGACCAAAACCAATTAAAACCAGACCTGAGGGCCACAGATTAAAATCACCTATCAAGAGCTTTATTATTATTACTAGCTGTTCTTATTGTTAGGTGCTGCACTAACTCAGCCACAACTCAACCACCTTGTGTCTGAAAGAATGAACCCACGCCCCCTCCTGCGCTGTCCTCACAATCTGCTGTCTTTAAGCTCAGCTGCAGCCGCTGTCTCAACCCATTTCCTTGACATTCTTCCTTATTCAGGGAAGACAGTTTTCCATTTAAAGATGAGAAAACTGAGGCTCTTGGATGAAACAAGTTGCGCACCTAAGCAGGCAGCCGCCTCCCAATCTGAACCCAGGTCTGGCTGGCTTTGAAGACCTGTGCCACCTTTTTATGCTCTGCTCGGCCCTCTCAGTCCCTTAATGGCTACCCAGCTATTCCTCTCTGAAGACCTGGGTTTGCTCTTTAAAGCTGTCTGCCTCACCATAAGCCTTACTCTTTGCTCTTCTCCAGCTTGTCCTCTGTTAAGCAGTATATTTATGGCTAGAGAGGGGCAGGCTCTACTAACCAGAATTCTCTTTTTTTTTTCCCAAATTCTCCAATCAGCCTGTGATGAATTATAGAGCTGTCATTCCCCTCCCCCCCCTCAAACTCCAGGCAATCTTTAAATTCAGCTGGTCCTGTGAGAGTTATGGGAAGACAAAATAATTTATTAAGGGCTTATGATTTGCCATGTAGTGGCACATCTGTTTTCTTTTTTAAAAAAATTATTGCGACGATCTTGACGGTAGAAATTATGGTCCTCATTTTGCAAATGATGCTAAGAGAGGTTTACTGGCCTGCCCAAAGTTGCCCAGCTGGAAGGGGGCTGAGCTGTGATTACAAAGCTCTGATCTTTCCCTGAAGACTCTCAATTTCCTTGTCTTTAAGATGAGGAGACTGACGCACATTCTCTAGTCAACTCAGAATACGTGGCATGGAGTAGGTGTTCCGTGAACACATTACCAGTGAGTCAGTTTCGACTCCTAGAGAGGCCGTACAGGGCTGAGTAGAATTAACAGCAGATGGTTTCCAAAGCTGTAGCTTTGATGGAAGCTTCACCTTTCCTCTAAGGAGTAGCTGGTAGATTTGAACCACTAACTTTTGTTTCCATTATTAGTGCAGTGAGAACCAACAGACCTAAGGAGATATGCAAAACTCCTTTCTTTGGAGACAATGTACCCATCAGATTGGCAGCTTTCACATCTGTCCTCACCCTTTCAAAGTGCAGCGCCATTCACTTCTTGTGAAGGACACACACCTCACATCTCCAGGGAAGTTTCAGCATCAAGGTGCCTTTGTCTCCCTGGTTTGGGAGGCCATGATCTAAGTCATTGTGTAGAAAGCATCCTTTTGCTTTCCTCTCAGGTCTAAACCCCAGCTTGCTTTAATGCAAGAACCCTAAGGCATGTGCCCCAGTGTGTGTACTTCTGCTGCCTGGGGTTCCTGAAGATAACGGCGAAATGGTTCATATATTACATTGGCTCATAAAGGGCTATGCTAAATCTAAACAGTATTTCAAGAGGAGAGCCAAAACGCAGGACCTCGAGCCGGGCCCTGGCCAGCTGGCTGCAGTATGGCACTGCACAGCTCCGTCTGCGGTCTTCTAATTAGAGGGACAGTCGTTATCTGAGATGAGCTGCTTGCCAGAGGGGGCAAATGATAACAATATTAGCAGGAACAAAGACTGTCACTGGTCAGCTAAAGAGTGACCCTTTAGGCTTTCCTTCTCGTTTTCTCGGCCTCTGAAAACAAAAATCCCATTAAATAGCATTACAAAATTCGACTCACAGAAAAAAGCTAACAAAGAAAAGCTGCTCCCCTCACAGATGCTGACTTGCCACTGTTCATGCCACAGAGCCTGCTTTTTAGATAGATGATTTTTAAAAATTGCTTCCCTAGTTGATCTCGGGCCTCTTGAGTTCTGCTCCAGGACCCAGCAGAGCCTTAAGTGTCAAAACCAACGCCACTGCCCCTGTGTGCATTCCGCCGCACAGTCGTCCTCCCTGGGGCTTCGGGAGCTGTAAGTCCTTCTGGGAGAGGTGGGTGAATTCGAACGTCCAACCTTTTTGGTTTGCAGCCTGCCATATGACACTAGTCACCAGGCCTCCTAAATGGCCCCCTGAGGCCTCAAGTGAGTGAATTCAGCACCGAGAGCGCCCTGACTTCCAGCAGGCATTTATGCAGGAGGCGGCTCTCCATCGTAAGTCATGGGGATGTGAGAGATGCTTCAGAAACTTCTAGATGCCAGGTGCGCAGAGCGTATTGTGGTACAGCAGCAGCTTGGTGCTATGGTTACTGGAAAATCATTGACATCCCTGACCACCACCAGGCTGCATTCTCACTGCCAGCCTCCCCCCTCCAGAGCCCAGACAGAAGGGGGAAGAAAGGCGATCTAAAAAAAAAAAAAAAAAAAGCCAGACGCTTCTGCAAAGCAAGAACTCAGTCACTCCCACAGCCTCATTTCATGAAGTGACATTTTAGATTAGGATATGACATTGCAAATTTGACATGATTGTGCTAATTGTGAGAAAATATGCTACTCTGATCAGACGAGAATGAAGGAAATAAAAGACATTGTGGCTCAACTTGCAATAAGGCACAGCTCAGCCTCCCAGCGCCGCCACTGTTGCTATAGTTATCTATTCAGCACGGCACGTCCATCGCCGCTAACGTTTCATTACAAGGAGCCTGTTGCACAAGCATTGTTAAAAGGAATTTAACATACCAGCTTTCGGGGGGACTGCTCACCTCATTCTGATTCCTAGCGCTGACTGGCATGAGACAGGGAGCTGGATTGTATTTAACTGGTTTTATTGTGACGTGACGATGATGGATGTGACAAGGGCCGCTATTATTCGCTGGGGAGTGGGGCGGTTAATGAAGCCATTAGCTGAGCGAAGGCAAGTGAAGAGAATAGGGAAATTACCATTATTCTGGAGCCATTAAGTTGTAATCCGCCACTTTCTGTCCTGACTCAAAAAGGCATCTTCTTTTTAAGGCCTCCCTGACTGTCCTTTAAAGATTCATTAATTCATTAACTTTCCAAGGAGAAGGGGGCGGCGGGCACAGCTAATCATGTGAGGAACATTACACAGTGCCTGTGTTCATTGCTGGGCCACGTCGAGTTAATTTTACACAAAAGTGTGACAGTGCAGGGCGTTATGTTTGATATACGACAGAAGGAGCTTGCAGTAGGAGAGGACATTCAGTTCGCTGGCTTCGAGGCTGCCTGAGGCCACTAAACCTGGGGTGAGGGCTGCCCACCTACTAGGTGCATGCAGAGGGGCTCAGGCAGAAATGAGAAGTGACCCTTTGGGCTGGCAGTTGCGTGTTTCCAATTGAGAGTGGAAGAATGAAACTCGTATCTGCTTAGCACAAATAGCCCCAATATTTTTGTGAGAAGTGACTTGAGTTGCCTGCTGTGGTCAGTAAATGCCAACATTTACACATATCTGGTTCGTCCTGGCTAACCAAGGCTTTTCTTGGTTCAGTACTGGCAGGAAGTTGCTCTGGCTGGCTTGAAGGAGATATAATGTGCCAGCCAAGTATGGGGTCTGCAGTGCCAGGAAATAGGTCCTGTAGGGGTGGCTTCAGGTGACTAACAAACATCTGACTTGGTCAAGTTGAGTGAAGTCGACTTCCTGGCAAGCAGAGGGTTCTTACAGATGTAGGCCTTGGTCTTCCAGGAGTTTCCAAGTAGCAGCTAGGACATTTTCTCCCATAGAAGGGTTCCAGTGGTGCTTCTCAACTTCCCTAACTCCTTTTACTTCTCTCAAATGGAATTCTTCTGTGAAGAGGTGCTCTCCCTACTTCCCTCTTCATTGAGTCTGGCATTGCTTTAGGACTAGAAAGCACACATATTTATTTATTTATTTGTGTTGTCCGATGGCTTATATACCAATGCTCCTGATGTTTGCTTGGCTGTTCAAGTGTTGAGATTGCACCAGCTTTAGCAATTAAAATCCATTCAACACAAACTGAGATTTGTACACCAATGTTCATAGCAGCATTATTCACCATCGCAAGAACATGGAAACAGCTCAAAAGTCCAACCACAAACGAAAGGATTGAGAAATTATGGTCCATTCACACAATGGAATACTATGCAGCACTCAGGAGCAATACCTTTGTAAATGATTACCTAACTTGGGAAGGACTGGAGAGCATTATGCTGAGGGAACTAACTCAGTCCCACGAGGATAAATATTGTCTAAGACCATTATCGTAGAATGAATATAAGGATCCAGGAGGGGTGGAGAGGCTGCAAGCAGAGGGATGTGGATGTGCAGGGGGAAGAGGGGGGATTAGTTATTGGGTTGTACAATTTGATGGAGGTGGGGGTGAGGGAAATGGAAAGAATTTGTTCAAATTTGTATTAGTATTTTGTAAAGAAACTAATGAAAAGGAAAATAAAAAAAAGAAAAAATAGCCATTCAACAGACTGGCTGATTGGAGTGCTTGCTTGGCCCATGGTCACGTGGAGACTTTGAGGAAGTGCCCGGATTAGAACACAGATCTTATGGCCTCATGACTTAATGTTCTCTCCCTTACATGAAACACTGCGAAAGCTGGCTATTAAAGAGAATCTCACTCAGCTGTGATTTTCTTACTCTTTTCATTTGTAATGCACACTTTTCCTTGCATATCATGATGGGGTATGACAAGATCCTTGGGGTGTTGTTCAGGTGTGTTAGTGCGTTTTTGTGATATACACAGGGCTTCCTTGCTATGATTCACGTATATGCAGGTTTAAAATAAGGTGGGGGCATGCTGTAGCCCTTTCAAGTGATAGTGAGGGGTTGAGTCCACAGCTGGCCTGGAAGCTCCTGAACAGTGTTCAACTCTGGAAGCTGGTTTCTCATGTCTTGAAGAGGGTCACATAAGGAAAGGTTGGGGTTGCGTTTGATTTGTGATACCGGGGTTTTTTTCTCCACAAGCAGGTGTCAGTTGGCCTTTGGCTCCTTTTGGCCAACGGGGAACCAAGGGCGGAGGCCTGCTCAAGGATGTGTCCTTAAAACTGCATTTATCAATTTTAGAATGAATATTCTTTAAGTGGTACAGCAATATGTCTTTTGGCTGTACTGAATAACTTGGAGCTGCTGTGTGATACTGAACACTGGGCCGTAGTCATGTCAAATACCATAAGGATTACTCTTCATGGACACTGTTTGGAGGCTTCCAGGTTCATTAAGGTTTGGAAGCTAGAGTGGCATCCACTTCCTAGAAACGATGGTTCTGGAAACTATAAACTCTATAATCATACAGAATTGATGTTAATTAGAGAACAGAGTTCACGTCTTTTGTTCATAGGGTCACTTTGAGTCGTACTCAACTTGACAACACTTAGCCACTGCTAGGTGAAACTAGTGTTGTTATATATGGAGGAACATTCTTCTACATTGTACATCACTTTTCGTCAATTTGCTGTACTGAGGTCATCTGGGTTTGCTGTGATGCTGAACTCTGTGTCATTGGGGCATCAACTACCATAATGGTCTCCCAATGTGAACAGTGTTTATTGGAGCTCCCAGTTGTAAAACAGGTTTGGAAGCAGGAGTGGCATCTACTTCCCAAACCACATGCCTGTGGAACCTCTATGAACTTGGAGAAACGATGATAGTTATGGAAAGGCATTAGGTCTTTTGTTCATAGAGTCTCTATGAGTCATTCTCGACTCAACGGCAGTCAGCAACAACAACAACAACCCCATAGTACAGCAGCACAACAGTGTGAGCACGCATCAGGATTTGCCTGATATTTTGTTGTTGTTATGTGCCGTTGAGTCACCTGTGACTCATAGTGAGCCTGTGCGCAATAGCTCTACACCCTTCAGCCAGTCTCGCCATCTCTGTCTGACACACCTATTGCAATTACCCCAGTTACCGTGTCAATCCATCTCATCCAGGGTCTTCCTCTCTTGCACTGTCCCTCTATCCTTCCAAATATGATGTGCTTCTCCAAGGACTGGCCCCTCCTGGAAACATGCCCAAAGTATGTGAGACAGATTTTCAAAATCCTTGCTCCAAGGTGCAGTTTGGTTACCCTGTACATAACAAACCTGTTTGTTCTCGTGACAGTCCATGGACTTTTCAACACTGTTTTCTAGCACTATAGCTCAAAGGCATTGACCGATCTTCTGTCATCCTTAGTCATTGTCCAGCTCTCTGATACATAGGAAGTAATTGCAAAGACGATGGCACACCTTAATCTCTAAACTGACATTGTTGCTCTTTAACTCTCTGTGGAGGTCCCTGACAGAATATTTTTTCAGTGCAATTTGTCATTTGATTTCCTCAATGCTGGTGCCAAGACCATTGACTGTGGAACTGAGCAAGCTGAAATTGTTAACAATCTCAATCTCTTCTTCATCACGGTGCTGTCAGAACAGTGGTAAGATTTTTTTTTTTGTCTTCTTGACATTGAGCTTCAATCCATATTGAAGACTGTAGTCCTTGACCTTCTGCCGCAAATGTTTCATGATCTCATCAGCTTCAGCAGGCAAGGTTGTGTCATCTGTATAAGGCAGGTTGTTGATGAGTCTTCTCCCAGCCTTGATGCCACAGTCCTCTTCATGAAGCTCTGCCTCCCGAATGATTTATTCCACATATAGATTGGAAAGATGTGGAGACATGACGCATCCCTGATGCACTCCTTTCCTCATTTTGAACCATGCAGTGTCTCCTTGCTCTGTTCTGAGGACTGCTTCCTGGTCCAAGTCTAGGTGTTGCATGAGCACGTCTGGTGTTCAGGGATTCCCATTCTTCTCAGGGTCAGCCACAGTTTGTTGTGATTTTCATAGTTCTTCCTAGTCTGTTTCACTTTGAATGTACAGCTTTAGAACAATAGCTGACAAACAAGCATTTCACCTAAAGAGCAGAAGAAATATCCTACATGGCTACCCAGCTAACAGATTCGGTGTTGGTCCTGTCTCTCCCCTCATTGCACACCAGCCAGCACCATCCAGTACTTCATCTCGCCCCGCCTCAACCCACGGCACCTTTCCCCTCCCCAATAACTCCAATATGATAGATAGAGTCCCAGTTTATACCTTTTATTTAAGTAAAATTGTCAGTAGTATCCTTTTGCATCCTCAGACATACGGGGATTTGGATGGTTAATAATAGGGTCACCCTAAAATGTTGATTTTCTAGTTTTTTCAGTGACTCGGAATCTCTTGGAAAAAATCAAACCATTGCCTTTGACTCAATTTTGGCTCATAACGACCCCATAGGGCAGAGTAGAATCACCCCACAGGGTTTCAGAGACTGCCAACTTTATGGTACAAGGTAGGGCAAGGTTTAGTAGCATCAAGGCTTCTTCACTCTCCTATAGAATTTGTTCAGACACAGGCTTCTGGGCCCTCACACCAGAATTTTTGACTCAGAAGGTCCGGAGTAGGACCTGAGAATGTGTATTGTTAACAGGTTTAAAAGTTTGGAGGAGATGCTGGCACTGGCTCTGTGAGCCTCAGTTTGGGAACCACTTCTAAGCCTGCTGGAGAAAGATGTGCAGTCTCCTCCTGTGCTATTTCCTGCCTCGGAAAGCCCTCTGGAGGGTCAGCGATGGGTCAGTTCTGACTCAGTGGTACACACATCAACAACAACTTCCAAAGCACAGGGCGCTCCGGTGGCCTAGGGGTGAGGAGCTGTGCTGCCAACTAGAAGGCACATTGTTTGAATCCATTAGATGCTCTGTGGGGAAAACGGGCAAATCTGCCCCTGTGTGATTGACAGCTTCTGAAAGAAAGCCTGCTGGAGAGTTGGCTGTGGCTGGGTTCCTACATGACGGTACACAACAACAACAACAACAACAACAACAACATACTAAGCATAGGACAGCTCCTGACTAGTTACTGAGTACGTAAATGCGTGACTAAATGCATGTGTGGATTGGAAGCCCTTGCATTGTGCTTGCTGCTGGGATGAGTTGCAGTTCCTCAGTGAGGAAGGAGGCACTGTCATAGGGCAGTGTGACGGAGGAAGTCCCGGCACTTAGGCGACCCTGGGGGCCTCCCTGCCTGGGCTTTGAGGACACAGTTGTATTGAAGTTTCAGTAACTTGCTGAATCATTTTCTTCCTAGTTCATACTATGAGTACAGAGATAACTCAACTAATTGGACACCAACTGACTGAAATCTTAAAATATCATTTTTCTAATTTGAAATTTTATTTAAATGTAGCCTGTAAGGAAGCAATTGCTATCAGCTTCTCCCTAAGGCCAGCATGAATACACAGTAGTAGTCTCGATTCTAAATACAATAGACACTCAGGAAATCCTTGGCAGAATGAATCGAATTGATTTGCATTCAGGTATGTCATAGACTAAGGCCAGATTCTTTCCATTCTTTTACAGCTTTGCAGCTGCTGAACTGAACAGTGTTCAAAATAATGAGCTTCAGTCCCTTCAGGATCTAGAATTAGTAAAGTCCTATTACTGCACTTATTAAGGTGGTAAGGCTGCCACATTCTCAAAGGAACTTTAGCAAAAAGTGAGAATAAAAGGTTTGCAATGAATCCTTCAATTAAACAGAAAGTGTAGTTGACCAGAACAACCCTTTCTTCAAGAAGCTTACAAAAATTTGATTTCCTTTTGCAATCATTGTCCATATCTAGCTATAGAGATGTTTACGTGCTGTTAATGTCTTTCATGACACCACTAGGAAAGATATGCCATTAGGCAAACCACTCCAACCATGTTCATTTGCTAGTAAGAGTCTGCCTTTCAACCCATATTCTCAATAGGATTTAAAATTGCATTGGAATATGATCTTGAACGTGGCTTGTGCTCACTCTCATATAAGCTGCTTTCCAGAGACTCCAAGAAAAGTTCAAGCAATGTCATGTCTGTTCGGTGTGCAACTCTTGTTTGGGTTTGGGAATATTGTTCTGCTGTCTCCATTTAACGTGACTGCAAACCCTAGCATGTTGAATGAGGTTTACCGGCATGTCTTATTTTTCACTACAGAAATGCAAATGCAAATGGTGAGAGGGAGTTCCTAAAGCCAGGGACACTCAGTGTGTTGATTAACATCAAGAAATTTCTCAGTTGTGATTTTTAGTCATGTTTGTTAATAGAGTGGAATCTTTTATATCTTGGCATGATGCCAAGGAGTGGATTTATTTTTTCAAAATCCTTGCTTTTCTCATCTAGAAAATTGTGTTTATTGAGACGTAGAGTATCACAGAGTGATAGCACTGCTAATTATATTGGTGTGCATAAAACGTGCACCAGTATTATCCAGAGCACTAATAGTCATGAATGGTGTCAGCTGCAGCAACCTTTGACTTGAATACAGCTCGTCAACAGTGCCAAAGCTTTGCTCTGCTGTGGACTTGAAATTTCCTACAGGGTCTGTGCTTTCTATTTACAGAGAAACAGGGGAGATAGGATCTGTGAAGCTCTGTCTCACGTACTTTGAGCACATGGCCAGGAGTGACTAGCCCTTGGAGAAGGACATCATGCTCAGAAGGGTAGAGGGACAGTGCAGGAGAGGAAGACCCTGGAGGAGATGGATTTAAACAGTAAGTGGGGCAATGGGGGTTGGTGTGTTAGAGACAGGGAGGTTGGCTCAGGATAGGGCAGACTTCAGAGTTGTTGTACATAAGGTTGTTATGAGTCGCAGGTGACTTGATGTCACCTAACAACAACAACAACAACATCAGGACAAAGATTTTACATTCTTACTGTGCAAAGAATATATGCCCAGAAATGCCATAAATATGAGCACTGGGATTGTGATAGAGTTAGTGCATATGGGGATTTGCCGGAAGGATTCATCTCTCTTAGCCAAGAGAGACCAAGGGTGGTCTCAAGGTGGGTTATTTGCACAAAGATATGGGAAAGAACCTCCAAAGAAGAGGATGTTGGGGGGGGGGTGGAGACAAAAGAAAAGCAAGTGAAGCATAACCGAGGAACTATGGTCAGTGGCATGGCTGAGCATAAAGCCAGAGGCTGTGGGCTAGCTGGCTGCAGGGCAGGCAGCAGCAGGAAGGAAGGGTTGGGCATTGCATTATGGTGCGCTGGGCAGTAAGGGGCTCCTTAGAGGCGAGGCTGGGGAAACTCCTCTTTCACACTTTGGGCATGTTGTCAGGAGAGGCCAGTCCTTGGAGAAAGGCATCATGCTGGGAAAGGTGGAGGTTTAGAGGAAGACCCTCCTCAAGATAGATTGGCCCAGTGACCTTGGCAATGGGCTTGAGCATGTCAGAGAAGGCAAGGATGGTGCAGGATAGCGCATGGTTCAGAACTGTTGTTCAGAGGGTCGTCATGAGTTGTAGTTGACTCAATGGCAACAACAACAACATACCCCAGCTAGAACTAGTGAGAGAAGTTCCTTGGTCCAGGGATCTGTTTTTGCTTGGGCTTCATCTCCAAAATACACCCAAGAGAGTAGGTCTCATGTTAGTTGACTGTGTTCTACGTAGGGTCACTGCAGTCTAAGCAGTTAGAGGCCACCGTCTTCCCACTAGAGATCCATTTCCCCCTATAGAGTACTTTTATTTGCATGAAGGATCATGTTTAGAGTCTTGACAAAATGATATAAGATTTATCTAACCAGCACATAATAAGATACACATATGTCAAAGGATTAGATTTCTAACTTCCTCTTAGTTCCATGAGCCAACTGGTCTAACCCCATTCCTACCATTAAATATATTCCCACATCTGCACTGGAAGATTGGAATACATGCTTTCAGGTAAACAGAACTCAGCAGCTTTTTCTGGGTGCATCCTTAAATGCGGATGGATGTTTCCATTTTAGACAGCTCCAAGATGCAAATGACAACACCCTGGCACAGGATAAAGCGTTGGGAAGTAGTGCTGGAGCGGGAAAACATGTCCGTCGACAGGATGTCCATTAGTGAAACCCACTGGATGTAGGGCACTCCTTGTGATAAATTGAGTTGTGTCCCCAAAGATCTGCTGGAGTCCTAACCCCTGGTGCCTGTGAAAGGTGGGAAGTCTCTTCCTGTGCGAGTTACTGCCTTTGAAAGCCCACCACAGGGCTTGGTTGGTTCTGATTTCATGGCACACAACAATTTCTAGGGAATTTCTTTACCTGGAAGGTTCAACAAATATTTTTGTCAAATAAGTAGATGAGCCTTTATTGAAAAGTTCATTTAATGGACTAGCAAGTAATTTTTAAGAATTTTTATTTTTTTTTATTTTATTATTTTTGTGTGTGTGTACTGTTGGATCAGATCCGACTGGTACAGGAGGAGATTGCCCCTCATTCTCCAGTGGAGCATCTCGTGGATTCGAACTGCGTGCCTTTGCTATTGCAGCACAGCTTCTTTGCCAGTAAGCCACCAGAGCTCCCTAGCAAGTAAATTTTTGACACAAGCTTGTGGACAAGATATATGGATGGAGGAATGGCAGGCAAATGACTGGGAAATTCTCTTGAGACGGAAGGTGATTTTCTCACAGTATAGACAAATTCAGTTTCTTCTGACTCCGTTTGCACAGTATAAGTGAGTGCCTTCTACTAGTCACCGTCCTGCCTGTACGTGAAGACATTTATTACATCTTCCCCCCAGGCCACTCCCCCTTTGGCTGAATAATCGCAGCCACACTCACATTTCCTCTTTGCGGATCTGGAAGAATCTCTCCAGCTCTCTTATCCGTGAGCGCATCATAGTCCTCCCTCTGTTGGAGAGCCCAGACCTGGAGATGCCAGAGTGAGATTTACAGAGGAATTAGCGAGCATTTTATATCCAGACTTCAATGATGGCGATCACAGACTTCATTAGTGGGTAAAGAAGGCTGTAAGATAGTAGGGGTTTTGTTGGATTTGTGGTGATTCCCCCCCCCCAAAGTTTGACTTTAAAGTCATGTTTGACCACTCTTAGCTCCTTCTTTTCTCCAGTTGCTGTTTTCAGAGCTCACCATTGTCATTAACCAGCAGCAGAAAAGGGGGATGCTGCATCTCACTCTTGATCTTTGATGACAATATGAATAATCATTTATTATGCATTTCCAAATAACTTCCTATAAGAACTAGAAAAAAGATTCCCTCCTGTCTCTATATAATTCTGAGGTTCAAAGATTGTCCTTAGCTAGAAAATAATGATTTGCTATTGTTTGCTTCCCATTGGACTGCCTCTTATCTCCAAGACTGGATTTTTGTTGAATGTGAGTTGACAGAATTCAGATTTAGTCAGGTGAAATATGTCAGGGTCAGTAAAATGCTAAAGATTGAAAATAAATGGAATATTAACCCAAGAAATTGTCTGTAAATGCTGGAAAAAGAAGGGTTCCCCCCTCCCCAGAAATCAGGACACTTATGGTGTAGATTTGTAGTAGATAATTATTTAAATGCACAGGCTCCTTGGAAAGGCAGTGCAGGAATTGATTTTCATCGATTTCTTTATGTAGGTGAAGTCATAACTGAAGATGAAAGCAGTCTGGATTTTCAACAGTAAAAAAGAAGGGTATTTAATTTTGTGCATCTATATTCTGTATGATAGTGATTTTTTCTTTGTACTTTCTCAAAATCTCCAATATTTATTTGATAATGGCCGCATATTACTTGTATTCATTCTCATATAGTCAGAAAAGCAGGCTACAAAACAGTGTGTCCAGTATGACTCCGTTGTGTCAAATAAAAATCATATATGCAGATAGTTATTTGTAGGAAAACATTATGAGCTACATAAAAATGTGATGTGTTCTAGTGAAAGGAGTTTGGTGTTTCCTTAGTAAGTTCTAATTAGAAATATCATTTTATCTAGCGGTCCCTCTATTAGGTTTACATCCTAAAGAAAGAAAAGCTTTGGTCTGGGCAGATGTATGCACATTCATGTTCACTGAAGCATTATTTAGAATAGAAAGGGACAGAAACAACCCAAGTTTCTGTCAATGGATGAACTGCTAAAGAAATGAGTATATATCCGCATCATTGCTGCTGTGTAGTTTGAGTGGGTATTGACTCATAGCTGACCCTCCAGTGGGTTTTCAGAGACAGGAAATCGGTAGGGAGAAGGCTCCCTGTCTTTCTGTGGGGAGCAGCTGACAGATTTGGATTGACAGTGCAATTCTTTACCATGAAGTCACCAAAGCTGCCACAATGGGGTATCATGCGGCACGGAAAAAGACCTTAGATTCACAAAATACTGGGTAGCATGGATGAATCCAGAATACATTATCCTGAGCGAGATAAGCCAGTCACAAAAGAACAGATATAAGACTACTATTATTTAAAAAACCCAAAGAGCTCCAACGGTTTAGTGGTAAAGAACTGTGCTGCCAATGCAGAGGTATACGGTTCAAATCCAACAGCTGTTTGGTTGGAGAAAGGGGATCAGTTTGCTCTTATTCACATCACTACCTCTGAAAACCCTCTGGAGGGTCAGACATAGGTTGGTTCTGACTTGATGGTATTGAACAACAACAACAACAACAACAAAGGTTTACATGCAGAATCGTGTTTGGATGGATCCCAGGAATGGGAAGGGAGGGAGAAGACTGTGAAAGGAGTAAATAGACATCAAAATGTGTATTAATGGTTAAATGAAAAACTATTTTGCTCTGTAACCTTTCATGTAAATCCCAAGGAAAAAATAGATTTACATATCTGATTTGATGGAAGGCTTCAATTGGCTGTTTGGTTCTCTTGAAAGGGGACTGTCGCCTTGAGAGCTGAGGCCTGAGACCCTGACTGTTGCAGGGTACATTGCAGACCACCCAGGTAGGGGAAGGTCAATGCTCCATTTTCTCGGAGTCCACAGTATGGTGAATTTGCCCAGCAGGAAGGCAAAGGCGTGGCCTCTCACTGCCTTCGGTTCTCTGCACTTTCTGACCGGTGGCATTTCTGAATGGCCTCCTGTGTTGGAAGGTGTATTCACTTTGTGATTAGGCTTCTCGAGTTGTGGAACTGTATTTAATATTACAGTGCCAGCCTTGGCTTCACAGTACAGATGCCCTTACATGAATGAAAAAGACAAATCTCAGTGAATAAAAAGGCTTTATGGCTTTCGATTTTTCTCCAGTGTGTTTTTGTTCAAAGCCCATTTCCTTCTAGATATGGAAGAAGATCGGGGACATCCTTTCCTTACTGCCTCAGGAGCGATAACTGCTCAGTTGGTCGGGACTTCAGCTCTGTTTTGAGTGTTTGTTGGATTGGAGGAGATAAAGCACAAAGATAGGGAATGAGAGTTCTGAACACCAAGGAAAGGAGCTCTGTGAAACAGAAGGTCAGTGGTTCAAGTCCACAGGCGAACGATGAGGAAGTCCGCATCCACAGAGGTTGACAGTTTTGAAACTCTAGGAAGCAGGTCTCCTGTATCCTGTAGGTTTGCGGTGTGTTGGAATTGACACAACGACAGTGGGTTCATGTCTATTAGTTTGTTCCTGGGGCCAAACCAAGATTTGGTATTCCTTCAGGATTTAAAAAGAATCCTGAAAAAGAATCCTCACCTAAGACTTGATATTCCATGGGGACTTAAACAATGCTCAGAGTAGGTCTCTTCTCCATGTCAGGACATGTGCGCCGAGGATGAAAGAAGAGGGAAGGCTTTGTGGCCTTCTCTTAAAGAAAGATCAATCACGTAGGCTACATAAGTAGGAGCTGCTCAAACGGAAGGCATTGCCCGGGCGTCCCCTCTCCAGCGCACTGAATTCTGCATGTCAGCAGCTCCTGGAGACTCCCACCGTCCCTGAGCCTCAGCCTGGGGCCTCACCTCTCTCTCTGTTTGCTCATTTTCTGCTTTCTCCTCCTCTTCTCCGATTCCTTCCGCCTGTGAGTCTTACTTGAGCAAATGACACTGACCTGGTCCTGGCACAGCTTGTAATTCAGTTGGAGAAAATACCTCCAAGCACTGCTTCAGTATTGCTTGGGATAAGGCATAGACCTGTCAGTTAGAGGAAGCGTCTAGAAGATGGCTACTAACCATCAACTTAAGCATTCATCAGGCAAAAGAGGAATCAGCAGAGCCAACAGTGACTAAGGATGATTGTTGTTGTTGTTGTTGTTAGCAGGGATAATCAGTCACATGGATGACCAGGCTGTGTGACCATGGGAAAAATGGCTGAACCTCTCTGGGCCTTGTTACCATTATTTGTAAAACAGAGGTAATAATGTCTACCTATTCAAGCTACCAAAAAATCAAATGCAAAAAATGTTAAAAGATTATTAGAGATGGATTGTAATGACTGACAAAGTCATTCATTCAGCAAATACTTTAAAATCTCCGCCATGTGCTGGGTGCTGTGCTAGATACTGGAGATATAGAAATCAATGAAAATATGTGTCCTCCCAAAGCTTGCCCTCTCTATGAAGAGTTCAGTGAACAAGTTGTTGCTGTTGTCATGAGGAAGGACAGAGTGAGTGGTGCATTTGGGGAAGAACGAGAGGTTCGTGTCAAGTTTATGTGTGCCTCGTGGGACAGGAGTTAGGAGTCAGTGGAGGGAGGTGAGACTGAGGTAAGGTACCACTAGTCCCATTCCTGCCAAAACATTCTGGAAAATCTTATTATTTTTACTAATATTTGGAAAATTGAAGTTAAACTCCAATAAACTCGCCTTTTATAGGGCTAATGGGACCACAGCGTATCTGGATCCTCCAAGCCCGGTCCCTGTCCTAAGTGGGTGTCCAAGAATGGCCAGCTTTTGGTTCTAATTGACTCACTGCTGAGCTCCAAGTCAGTTCCCTGTTTCCTTGGGAGTCAGATGACCGGGTGTATCTTCTTAAATCCAGTAGCAAATGGATGTTCCAAGAATGTGTGTTGGATGACTAGAGGGGCCAAGAGAGGGACGAGCATCAGTTCTGAGGTAAACCCTCCACGGTAGAGGAGGGCCTTCTTGCTACTCAACAAAAGGACCCTTGACCTAGAAGTTAGAATTTGCCTTTTCACTTTGGACAAACCACTTGACTCCTCTGGGCTTATTGCCCAATGTACAAACTAACCAGTTTCAACTCCATGACCTCTGGAGTCTGTTCTGCGTGTCAATTCTATGACATTCCGGCTCCCAGGGTTCATTTTTCTCTGTTCTCCCAGTTCCTGACATCCACAAGTTGTGAGAGTGGTTTAGCCTGCAGTTTGAGGACCTGAACTCAACAGCACTTCAAAAGAGAGCACACTGACAAGAGTTTTAGTGACGATGTCTGGTTCCATTGCTGCGACACAGAGGAGTGAAGGAGCAGAAAGGATTATAGTCTCTGTTGCACCTCCACTCAGTTCTTTGTGCCATTTTCTGTTTTCTACCAACCCTCTACTGATGACTTGATCATTTTTGTATATGATCAAGACAAAAAAGGAAGTCTCATCTGATTTTTACTTAAAAGATGAATTTTATTACAGTGTCTTAGTGCTCTCGTTCAAATACTCAGCAGATAACTGAAAACTTGGCCCTTGGAGTTCACCCAGAGGTAACCTCCAAAGAAAAGCCTACCAATTTCTAACTGAAAAATCAGTCATTGAGGACAGTGCGAAGCACAATTCTACTTCAGAGCACGTAAGATCATCTTGAGTCAGAATCAACTGGTTTTAAAATTGTCTTAGAGGAATCCTGGATTCAGACCTGCTAAGGTGGCCTTTTTCACCCATTTGATGTATGACACACTCTGCTTTCTGATTTGAGCACTAGTCTTACATTTGTCAAGATTCATCCCTCAGCAATCTATTGGCGTTTCTGTTTGGACAGTTTCCCACAGGGCTGGGGAGAAGAGATTTGAGAAGGAACCCAACAGCTAGCAAGCTGACAGCTATAATGCCAGTCCGTGGTTTTGAGTTGGCCAGTACAAAAAGCTCAACTTGCCAGGAGAAATCTTTCTGCATAGACAAGAGGCTACATTTTCAGCCCCAGAATATTCATTCTCATTTGTACATTAGAATATGCACATACCAATAACCTCATTTATGCATGTTTGCTATCAGGCTCTTTTAAATTACTTCCTTCCAGAAAGAGTCATCCATCCTCCTGTTCTGGAGAGGTGAATCAACTGCATGTGGTCACAACTGATTCCCAGGGTCTGGTAGTGGCTCCTGACCTTGTGAGGAGCAGGTGCATAGACTCGAAGGCTACATGATGTCCTTGGGAGTGACTGGAGGCAGGAGGACAGCGGGGAGATGGAGATTACGGCTCAGTTTCACATCTCTACCCTGCGGCTTTAGATGCTGCTAATTCTTCAAAAGCCAAAGATTTGTTTTACGAAGAAATTCAGATTTGATTAAGGTATTGCTTCCAGACCTAATGTTCCTTTAGCAAAGAAGCCTTCATCCATGATTGGAGAGAAACGGCATGTTATCTAAGCATAAAGAGCCGCATGATTTGGAGCTATTCTACAGAAGTAACATTTAGTGTAATTACAGTACATTTAGATTAATTATAGCACTGGTTCTGGGCGCCACCACACTAAAGGTCGTAACAGCGTTTTTGGTATTAACCCTACGTGCAACAAACGTTTGACTCTGCCTGTTTCTCCTCCAGAAACTGCGTGAGCTCCACATTGAATGGTCTTTCTACTTTGAGAGTAGCTTTGAGAAGATACCGAATGACATAGGAAAGTACTCACTGCTTACAGAAAGGTTGGCTGTTTGAAGCTCCCAGCCACCCCATGGGGGAAAATGGAGGCAGCCTGCTCTTGTGAACATTACAGCCTTGGAAATCCCAAGAGGCAGGTCTGTCTGTGACTCAATGGCATTCTTGTTTTGTTTTGCATTCTTCGTAAGATTACTTCTTCTGTATCTTCTTGTTGTGGTTGTGCACTGTTGAGTCAGAACTGACCCATACCCTCTGGTGGTGGAGTTTTCCAAGGTAGTTAATCGCATGGAGGGAGATTGCCCAGCCTTCCCAAAGTGGGCAGAGCTACATGTTCAGACTCTGAGAAGGTAGGTCACTGTTACTTGGCCTCAGTCCTCATGCCTCTCTTACATTGGCTTTATCATGTTGACAGGAAAGTTAAGAAGCGGCTGTTTTGACTGCCTTGGTCCAACAGTGCTGCCACATGCAGCGGGTCACATTTTGTAACTCTCACTCTGTGTGTGCGCGTGTGTGTGTGAGAGAGAGAGACACACACACACAGGCAGACAGACAGACAGACAGACAGACAGACAGAGACAGAAACACCGACACTTTGGAGCTTTGCAGCTTATTCTTTTTGTTTTGCATGCTTTGTAAGATTACTCTTTCTGTATGTTGTTGCTGTTATTGTTGTTGTGTGCTGTTGAGTCGGAACCTCATATTTTAATTATTGGTTGTCTATGTGTTGTTGTTGTTGTGTACCATCGAATCAGAACTGACGCATAGCTGACCCTCCAGCGGGTTTTCAGAGGCCGTTCATTGCATGGGGGGAGATTGCAGAATACCTGATGGATTCAAACCACAGGCTTTTGGGACTGCAGTGCAGTTTCTTGATACTAGGCCCCCAGAATGTACCTTTCTTTTTTTTTTTTTTAATAATAAAAAGTAATTTAGAACCAAATTTGGATCATAACAGCCCTAGTTGAAATCCTGACTCGGCTTTGGATTCGAGGAGGAAAAGGCTAATATGGTTAAAGGATACACATTTTACTGACATATGAACTGAGACACTGAAGTGATGAGCTTCGTGTTCCTGCATGGTTTATAAAATGAATGACAGGGATTCCCTCAGAGGAGTTCCTAACTCAATTGAACAAAACTTGTTCTTTGAAAGCCATGAGTAGCTTATTTACAGCATGTCTTTGAAGGAACCAAACTTCATCTGAATCCAAATTTTCTGGTAGTTAGGGTTTTTTTGTTTGTTTGTTTTTGTTTTGTAATGTGGGGCCTAACTCTTAACTCAAAGGTCAGTGGTTCAAGTCTACTCATTATTCCAAGGAGGAATGATGAGATATTCTCCTCCCTTTATGATCTACAGCCTTGGTAAATCAAAATCAAAGAGTCACTATGAGTCATAATCAGCTTGACCACAGTGGGTTCAATAGAGGTTGCTATAAATAGGTAGAGTTTGTTTGTTTAATTCTGAGGGACCTTTTTAGCTGCAAAAATATTTATAATATTGTATGGGAATGTAGCATAATGTCTCAATCCTTTCGTTGATGGACATTTGGGCTGTTTCCATGTTCTTACGGGCGCGGGCGCGTTCAGGGTGGTATGGCTGTAGACTTACAATGATGAATAATGCTGCTATGAACACTGATGGGCAAGTTTCTGTTTGAGCCTCAGTTCTCATTTTCTCAGGGTATATTCCAATCAGGGGAATAGCTGGGTCATATGAAATTTCTATGTTCAGCTTTTTGAGGAAATGCCAAACTGCCTTCCAGAGTGGTTGTACTATTTTACAGTCCCACCAATAGTGTATGAGTGTTCCCACCTCTCCACATCAGTTGGGGGTGGGATGAGGAAGGAAGTCACCAGGGTAGCAGAGTTTGATTGGCAGTGGGGGTGGTGAAGGGATTAGGAAAGTGCTATTGGGGACCTGAAAAAAACAGGGTGATAAGCATAGATAAATGGTGATTAATTTTATAAGAAACAATATATATGAATGATTATATGAAACATGATATGAATGAAGGAATGTATGAAACAGTGTACATGAATGAAACACAATGCATATGAATTTTTTATGGAAAGCAATACATTGTTGTTGTTTATTGTCTTCGAGTCGAGCACAACTCATAGTGACCCTATGAACAAAAGGCCTGGAGCCTTACTAAATCTATCAACATTTATCTAAGTTCATAGAGTTTCCAAAGGCATAGTGATTAGGAAGTGAATGCCACTACTGCTTCCAAATGCAAAACAATATAAAACGAAAAAATAGTTCTAGCATGACATTTTCTAACTTGAAATCTTTCAAGTGAATAATAATGAAGGAAGAAGTTCAAGCTACATTAAAGGCACTGGAAAAATATAAGAACCCCAGAATCGATGGACTACCAATTGACATGTTTCCCCTGGCGTGCTCACTAGTCTATGCCAAGATCTTTGGAAGACAGCTACATGCCCAACTGACCAAAAGAGATCCATGTTTGTTCCCATTCCCAAGAAAGGTGATTCAATGGAATGTAGAAATTAGCTAACAATATCATTAATAGTGTATACAAGCAAAATATTGCTGAAGATCATCCAAAAACTACTGGAACAGTACATTGACAGAGAAATTCCAGACTGTTCAGGCTTGATTTAGAAGAAGCCATGGCATGAAGGGATATCATTGTTGATATCAGGTTGAACTTGGTTGAGAGCAAGGAACAGCAGAAGAATGTCTATTTGTATTTTATTGAGAACTGAAAGGCATTTAACTGTGTGGATCATAACAAACTATGGCAAACATTGAGAAGAATGGGAATTCCAGGAAACTTAATTGTGTTCATGCAAAACCTATACCTAGAACAAGAAGCTGTTGTGCGAATAGAGCAAGGGAACTAACACTGCATAGTTTAAAATTAAGAAAGGTGTGTGTCCAGATTGCAGCCTGTCTACATTCCTATTTGATCTGTATACTGAGCAAATAATTTTAAAAGTTGAACTCTCTGAAGAAGGATGTGGTATCAGGATCAGAGAAAGACTCAACAACCAGGGTTATGCACATGACACAACCTTGCTCGATGAAAGTGAGGAGGGCTTGATAAACATGCTTCAGAAGATCAAAGAATACAAATTTTAGTATGGATTGCAGCTCAATTTCAGGAAGACAAAAATCTTCACCATTGGACCGATAAACAACATCATGATAGATGGAGAAAAGATTGAAGTTGTCATTGACTTAATCTTGCTTGGGTCCATGATCAACATTCTTGATACCAGCAGTCAGGAGATCAGGAGATGTATTGCATTGGACAAGTCCACTGTCAAGGACCTCTCCAAAGTACTGGGGAGTCATGATGCCAGTTTGAAGACTAAGGAGAGTTGATTCATGCCATAGTAATAAGTGATTCAATCACTTATGCTTCTGAGAACTAGACAATGAATAAGGATGTTAAAAGAACTATTGCCTTTGACCTATGGTGTTGGAGAAGAGTACTGAATATCCCATGGACTGCCAAAAGAACAAACAGGTCTTTAAAAGAGAGCAGGACAATGCGCCTTGGAGGCAAGGATGGTGAATCTTCATCTCACATATTTTGGGCATGTTTCTAGGAGAAGCACAGGAGAGAAAGACCATGCTTGGAAAATAGAGGGTCAGTGAAAGAGAGGAAGACCTTCAGTGAGATGCATTGACACAATGACTTTAACAATGGATTCAAGTGTGTCAGAGATGGTGAGGATGGCACAGGATAGGACAGGGTTCAGATCTGTTGTTCACGGGGTCCCTAAGGAATTGTACTTGATTCTGTGACACCTAAAAACAGCAGCAACAACAACAATTACTTTAAAGGGAGCTGTGGTGACTTCTTGTTATTATGTGTTGTCAAGTCACCAGCTACTCATAGTGACCCTGTGTATAGCAGCACTGAAACCTGTCCTGTCCTGAGCCAGTCTCACTGACTCCGACATACCTACCCCCATCGCCCCAGTCACCGTATCAACCCATCTCATCCTGGGTCTCCCTCTTCTGCACTGTCCTCTCTACTCTTCCAAGCAGGATGTCCTTCTCCAAGGACTTGTCCCTCCTCACCAACTGACTAAAGTATGTGAGATGGAGCTTCAAAATCCTAGCCTACAAAGAGATACTTGGCTTCACCCTCTCCAAGACAGAATTATTTGTTTTCTTGGTGGTCCATGGTATGTTCGAGACTCTTCTCCAACACTACAACTCAAAGGCATCTATTCTTCTTCTGTGGTAAGGAGTTGTGCTGCCAACTCAAAGGCATGCGGTTCAAATCCATCAGGTGCTCTGTGGATGAAAGATGGATGGTTTCCTCCCATGGGATTTACTGCTTCTGAAAACCATCTTGGAGGGTCAGCTATGGGTTGAACCCAACATGATAGTGACAATAGTGAGGTAACACTGGCGGCATAGTCCCTAGGGAGTTGGACTGCGAACCCAAAGGTCAGGCTTCTCTGAAGGTTTGAATCTATCAGCAGTTCCCAGGAGAACGAGGGGCAATCTCCTCAAGTGATTTACAGCTTTGGAAAATGCTCCAGAGGGTCAGTTATGAGTCAATTCTAAGCCAATGACAATAGAAGAGCATGATGTACATTAAAGGTGTGCAGTCATCCCAATATGTCTTATCATTTCCAGTTTTAATCGACTGTAATGGACCTCAGAATTGTTAGGAGTCACCACATGCCTTAAAAACATGTCCTAAAATAGAGCTTTATGTAAACAGATGACAGCAGTCTCAAAATGAAATTTGTTAATTGTAATAGCTAGTCTTTATTTTGGGCTTGTGTTTTCCAGAGTTTAACTCATTCATCCATGATTTCCCCTCCCCCTCTTTTAAAATTGCAAATCAAATGAAAGTTAGCAGACAAATTGGTTTTCCTTTCTACTGTCCACATGCATTTCATTGGAGAACATTAATTACAAGCCCCTCAACGTGAAGTACGCAAAGCTAAGTCCACGCCTCCCCGCGTTTCTTGATTCCATTCGTCCTGTCCTCCCCCTTCCCTGCCTGGACAGACGCCGCCCTTTCGGTCTGGTATGTTTGATCGTTTTGAGGACCGAGTTTCTCCCTGGTGTCGCTGATCACTTCATAGGTGCTACAAGCTGCAGCACAGAGATGAGGTTAGTGCCAGGTTTGAATGGAAACCTAGAGGATAGTCTGGCCAGCTTCTATTGGACTACTAAGTCTGGCCATTAAAAGTGTTTTACATATGAAATGTTTCATCCCACATTTTCGACCACTCTATCCAGGACTTCCTATGGTGATGCCTTTATTTTTTTTAAGGTTTTTATTATTTCAGTAAAAGTTTAAACGTAACATTGGTTTTTCATCCAGTAAGTCATAAAAAATTTTGTTTTATGACATAATTTACAGTGACCATTGCCTTTCCCTTCACTCCACTTATCTGTTTGTTAAATTTTGCCCCCCTCTCCTGCTCATGTCATCCCTGCTCATTCCCATGACCGGTCTATTTATATGATCCATCTTGGAGTTAGCAGTGGTGGCAGTCAGGTGTACCATCGAGTTCTTCTGGTCTTAGCTGTGAGACCCTTCAACATTCTCCCTTCCAAATAGTGCCTCTTATGTGCACAGAGAGGTTAAGTGACTTGCCAATGGCACACCAGTAAGGGAATGACTAAGCCAGGACTTGATCAACTCAGTCTGCACAATTCACACCGAAGGATGACTGAGTCCATCCACTACACTCATGCAAGTGTTCTGTCTGTCCACTTGGCGGTCTGAGGTGAAGAGGGGACACCGTCTGGCCAGCTCCTCTAAAGCAAGTTGTAGTCAGTGAACAAAAGAACCAGGACAAAAGCCAGGAGTTTCTCAAACCCTCGCTTGTTTTGATCTGTCTTCGTCCTTCCTACGTTTTCTTGCTAGGTTATATTTTACTTGTTACTGGTTGAGTTGTGGGCTCTTATCAGCAACAAATGATACCATAAATCTGGACGCAAATCAATGAGGTTCTGAGCTTTAAAAGCAAGATGAAGTTTTGTAGGCCTTAGCGTTTTCCCTGCTTACCAGGCTGCACCTTGGAAGCCCCAAGCCAGAGGCTCGGCTGTGGTTGCGTGCGCAGTTCGTTCTCATTGACAGAACTATATATAGCTTCCCTGTCACTGAGCTGGATTCCCAGTGCCCATCTCCCCGCTTTAAGCAAGAGGAATATTTAGGAGAAACCACGGAGAACACATATGCTTGTATGTCTGCCTCCGAACACAGAAGAAAAGAAGTGGAAAAGGATATGCCAAACAAAACCACCTCTCAGTAATAACACTGTAATGTCAAAATTATAGCCTGAAGTTCTGGAAATGGCTCCAGTCACCCAGTCCCACTCACCCCAGACTGACACTGGCTTTTTATCTTAACTTAACTAAAGGAAACTTACTTACCGATGCCAAACGCATTCATTCATTCAGCAAGGGGGAAATATTCACAGTGGCTGCTGGTCAGCCTTCTCCTGCCTGGGGATGGCCTTTTTCTGAAGTACCGGTTTTGCTGGAAACCTAGCAGCAGGACTCCTGGGCTGTGGCTGAGAGGTGGGGGAGAGGGCTCTGCACTGCGGCATCTGTTCTCTTCCCCACCCCGTGCCCCTCTGTGCTGACTGTGGAAGGGGCAGCAGGGTGACCACTGAGCTCTCTCCTCCAAGGCAACATTTTTTTCTAGTGGGTGAAGTTAGTTTGACAGTTGAAGTTGTTCTGTTCTAGTCGACTGAGTGGGAAAATGGACTTCTGCGCTCTCCTCACATAGATTGTTCGGCTTAAGGGAGGACCAGGATGAGGGGGAGGGGAGTGAGGCCTGCTCACCTTGAGCACTGAACAGTTTAATATACTGAGAGGTATTATATTTTAATAGCTGTAAACAAACAAAACCCACCAAAAGTCAAGCAAAGAGTCTATATTGGAGGGAAGAAAAAAAAATCAAAGACAAATCAGTGCTGTGCCATATTGGACCTTAAGACAAATGCAAAAGTTATGACATTAACTTGGATTTTGAAACATAGCATATTAAGACATTTATCTTTATGAGCTAGTTTTTTTATGGCAAACAGCTTCACCATTGCACCCAAATTGGACTCTAGTGCTATCTCCCTAGAGTTCTAGGGTTTACTCTGTTTCTCTCGCTTCTCGCGTCTCTGTGCAGCCTTCTCAGTGAGTATATTTCACCCCTGGGCAGAAGCAGCACTTTCTAGAGATCTTCTTTCCACAGTTGTCCTGCAGCTGGATTGAGATAATGTGTTTGAAGTGTCTGTGTCTTTCAAAGCACTGGGACTTCTTTGAGGGTTGTTGTTGTTGTTATATGCCGTCGAGTCACTTGCGACTCATAGCGACCCTATGTACAACAGCCCTAAACTCCGCTCTGTCCTGTGCCAATCGCACTGTCTCCGACACTCCCATCTCAATAATCCCAGTCACTGAATCAATCCACCTCATAGAGGGCCTTCCTCTCCTGCGCTGTCCCTCCACCCTACCAAGCATGATGTCCCTCTCCAAGGACCGGTCCTTCCTTACAACATGTCCAAAGTATGTTAGATAGAACTTCAGAATCCTTGTCTCCAAGGAGCCACCCAGTTGGACCCTTTTCAGGATGAATCTGTTTGTTTTCCTAGCAGTCTATGGTACCCTCAATACTCTTCTCAGGCACCACAGCTCAAAGGCATCAATTCTCCTTCTATCCTCCTTAGTCATTGTCCAACTCTCTGATGCTTAACAAGTGATTGCCAAGACCATGGCCTGTATCAGACATACCTTAGTATCCAGCGTGACACCATTGCTCTTTAGTACTTTGGAGAGGTCCCTAACAGCAGACTTTCCCATCGCAAAACGTCTTTTAATTTCCTGGCTACTGGTGCTGAGAGTGTTGACCGTGGAGCCAAGCAAACTAAAGCTGTGTACAATCTCAATCTCTTCACCATCCATCCTGATGCTGCCAATTGGTCCAGTGGTGAGAATCTTTGTCTTCTTGATACTGAGCCTCAATCCATACTGTACGCTGCAGTCCTTGACCCTCTGCAGCAAGCGCTTCAGGTCCTCCTCACTTTCATCTTTGAGGATAAAGATGGTAATTTATGTACTTTGTACCTGTATCAGTAGGTAGTTACACACACACACACACACACACACACACACACACACACACGAATGAGTTTGTTAAATGGATAAATGGGAGCAGCTCTTGAGGTTGTTGTTCCTTTATTAGGGGTTTGACATTGTCAACAAATATTCCCAAATATGACCTGGGGTCAGTTTTGACCCTTTCTGTGGGAATTGGAACACCCACGAAGAGGATGAGTAAAAATAATTTCCTTTAAGATGATTGAGCAGGGATTCATGTTTGTTAAGTAGGAAATAATAGGACAAACTCTGTAAACCCCTCCATGCACCAGTGTCATTTCACTGGGTATCAGAGAGGCACAAGAATAATTCAACCCCATATAGCAGAGCCTGAGAACAGAAGTGTGGTTTGCCAATTATTAGCTTTTTGGCTACTGTTCTTGTTGAGTCCTGTGTGCCTTTTCTGAATCAAGTGTAAGATAGAGGATAAGGGTGTAGAATGGGGCTGTTGAAAGCAATTCTCAGTTTCCGGTTAATGTGAACATCCTGCTTGTCCCTCCTCAGCCCTCCAGGATCAGACTGTATGGTGTAGTTGCCTTGGTCCTGGAAGGGACAAGTGGAATAAGCCAGAACTTGTAGGATTTTAATCTCAGGGTTCTGTGTTGTTACACCTTTTAAAAGAGTGTTTAAGTTCATTTTGAAAACCATTCTCTTATGTTCAGGAGGGTTTTTTCCTCTTATGAACAGTTTTATGACAATAGTTCTACAGTAATTTGCCATTAATTGAAATGGTGCACCCAAGAGGAAGAACTTTTCTCACTGAAAAGAAGATAGACAAGATAAGACAAGGTGTAAAATATTTATGAACACCTTGAATCAGAGGTGGAAAAGTCACCGTGAAAGTAGTCCCATGCATGTAGAACTCTTATGATTGAGTTTTGGGATTCAAGATCATTGAGTTCTAATCCTAGCTGTATGGCACTGAGGAATTATGAGCTTAGTTATAAACCTTAGGTAGGGAAGGCCAAAGAAGAATTTGTCTTTGTATTATCATGTCATTCAAAGAATATTGAATATACCATGGATTTCAAGAGAGTAAACAAATCTGTCTTGGAAAAGATGCAGTCAGAATCCTCCTTGGAAGCAAGGATGACAAGACTTCGTCTCACAGTGAACTTGAACATAGCAGTGATTGTGAGGATGGAACAAGACTGGGCATTGTTTTGTTTCTGTTGTGCAGAAGAATGCTATAATGTCAGAACCAACCCACAGCGTCTAGCAATAACAGTATGGGAAAATAGATAAGTCCATCCTGATTCATCAGTCACAGTTATTACAAGGAATCCTTCAGTTCGAGGACTGTGAAGGTCAACTCTTTATGCACATACCCTGGAAGGATGCAAAATTACAGCACAAACCTACACAATAACAACTACTGATAACGATAAATATAGAAGCTGACTCCTTGAGGTGCTCTTAGTATAGATTTCATCTAAACAACCATATCACTGTTGTGATCCTCAAGAAGTCAAACAATAAAAAGACAACACAATAGAATAGGTGATACATTGTTGATGAAGGTGTCCAGTTACCTCGACCCTCCGTTGTTATTTGTTTATTAAGACAACAGCATACAGCCAGCAAGTGATGCGTGGCTCCATCTTCATGATGCCAAATGACTGGTCTGATGGATTTCTTTTTTAACCACATTAAATCATTGGCAGTTTGTACTGTCCTGAGAACTGTAGGTTTTAGTGATTTGATATTGCTGTGAAGAAGTGAGAGCTGAGTGGCGAGAAAGTCATGCACGTGTCATTAGTATACAAATCCAGGGAAAGACTGGGGGCCTATAGACATAGATACCACGGCCCGGTGACTTTCCATGTAGCTTAGAAAAGCAGACCCTATAGTATCTCACCTTGAGTGCTTATAAGCAACTCACAAAATGACTCCAAATCTGACCCATATCCATAGGTACAAGCCAGCAGTGGGCCTTAGTCCTGCCCCTTTTCCTAAATAGTGAAGCGAACTATCTAACCGTGCTCCTCCCCCTGCTCAAAGCCTGTATGACAGCCAGTGCCCAGAAAAGCTGGTCAGCACAACCATCCAAAGAGAAAAAGGAAAATCCTGAACACAGTTGTTTTCAGGTTAAAAGTGACCTTACTGTTTACCGTGGAATCAAAGCCGACTGGCACAGGAGGAGATTGCCCCTCCTTCTCCAGTGGAGCATCTGGTGGATTCGAACTGCGTGTCTTCCGGATTACAGTGCAGCTTCTTGCCACTAGGCCACCAGAGTGCCCTTGAAAGCTTGACTTTCGATGCTGAGCTCTGACCTCCAGATGCGCTAACTAAAGAGACCTTTCAGAGAGAATACCCTGCAGTTTGTCTAATCTGCCGTAAGGAGGCGGTAATTCGAGAAATCAGGTGTTATAAATGGGAATGTTAGCTGGGAAAGTAAACCATCAGAGATGTGTTTTGTTTAGCATTGTATTTTTCAAATACTGAATTTATCATATGGCACCTAAGAAAATCCTGGCTTGGTACTTCCAGGCCACATGGCAGCATGCTCTGAAGCTTAGGGCCAGCTGCGGCTGAGTAGGGGCCACCTCCTTCGAAGAGGACATACACTATGTCTAAATTGTCTCTCTATCCGCCACAGCTTGGGGGGGGGGGTGTATGGCAAGTGACCAGTGAGGGGTTTACTGAAATGAATTGCATTGAACTAGGCTGATAATTTGGATGGGCAAGTATCATGTCTGACAAAAGAAAAGGATAAAGAAAAAAATACCTCCCTCAACAATCTCCTTTTCACTGTTTTAACTGGCCTACAGTGAGACATGCATTTATCATAGGTTATAGACTAGGCTGCTAACTGAAAGTTCAGTGGTTCAAATCCACCTGTCACTCCACAAGAAAAAAAAAAATGAGGCAGTCTGTTACTGTGAAGATTTACAGGCCAGGGAACCCAATGGAGGGTGACCGTGAGTAGGGATAAATGTGACAGCAATGGGGGAGAGGAGGAAGGTGACTCTTCTGCCCTTTATTTCCAAATATTGTAGATTGATTCTTGTGCCCTCCTTCCTTCTGGCTGTCCCCACTGCCTGCTAATGATCTCTTTGGCCCTTAGCTAGATGCTTGTTGCCCCAGAGCTAACATTCTGGAGGGAAGATACACATAAAATTGTCAAGAGAAAACCAGTTCCATTTTAGATTGCAATAAATGATGTGAACAAATAAAACCGGATGATGCAATGCAATTAAAGAAGTGGACGGGGCTGGCGTGAGTCTGGGTGGTCTGAGGTGACCTCTCTGAGACGGGCCAGTGTGAGTGAAGAGATGATGAGAACAAGTTGGGTCATGGAAGGATCTCAGGCAAAGCATTTCAAGAAAAGTGCAATTACAGATGACCTTGAGCCCAGAACATGCTGGGCTTGTTGGAGGTACAAAATGAGCCTTGTTAGGGAGGGAGAGACAATGAAGATGGACTGTGTGGACAGTTATTATGCTTTATGTGTATGAAGGAGGAGCTCTGTGTTGCACTGACAAAGCTCTTGGCTGCAAACCAGGTTAGAACCCATCCGCTGCACTTTAGAAGTCTGCTCTTGGAGACATTGAAGCCTTGGGGCTCCCAGGCGCAGCTCTGCTGGGTGTTTTGAGATGGCTATGAGTTGGAATAGACCCAGTGGCCGTGTGTTTGATGTTGTTTTATGCTTATGGACTCCCTGCCTGGCACAGGTGGTTAGTGCACTAGCCTATTAACAGAAAGGTTAATGGTTCGAGTCTACCCAGAGATACTTGGGAAGACAAAGCTGGTGCTTCTGCTTCACAAATAACAGTCAGTGACCACTGATGGCAGCTGGTCATTGTTATAGAATTAGAGTTCATTCAAGTGGGGTTTCTAAGGCATAAGGTTTTACCATGGAATGAGGTATGTTTTGTCTTTGGTGGGAGAATGAAGCAAAATACTTTGCAACTCTCAAACAATACGCCTTTACTTCCCCTTCCCTATATCCAGCGGTGCAGTTCCAGAAGGCTTCATACTGGATTTGTTCTGGATTATCTTCTCCAGCGAGACTGTGCATTCCTTCAGGGCAGGTAGGACACTAGATCCTAGTCTTCTTGGTGTTTCCGGTGTCAGCTTCTGGTACCTGGCAGGTGTGTGTCACAAAGAAGGAAGGAACGACAGACCATCCTTAGAGTTATTCTGATAATGGGGCATGGAAAGGTGAAAGAGAACTAAAATAAGGTCATCGCAGAAAGGGAAGAGAGCCTCCCGGTGCCCTGAAGGATAGCTCAGAAGAACACAAGTCCATGGATAGAGTAGGGGCATCCCTAGTGGCCCTTTTCCTCCTTTGGCAGCAACAGCTCCATTTCAACTCCATTTAACAGTTTGAATTCCATTCCAGATACATTTAAAACGTGTATTTTGCTCGTGATGAAGACACTTAGGATGAAAGATATACTATCATCAGGCCACACTCAATACCTAAATAAAGAAATTATTAGGAAAGTACAAAATGCCAATATAATTATAGAGAAGTCAAGTCATTCATTGGATGCAGTAGAGACACGGGTCTGTCTGGAAGAAAATCTGTTTTTTTCCCAAATATCCATCTTTCTCAGCTTGGCATTTGGGAACCACATTGATCTGCCTTCGCCTGCACTTGCTCACCCACGCCCTGTGCTCTGCATTCTCATGTCATCCCCCTGCCTCGGTTAGGTCTTCCTCTCCTGGACCTTCCCTCCATCTCTGCCAGTGGACACGAAGACATCTTTCTAGCCTCACCTACCTCCAAATAGTCTGATCACCTTTCAGTACTCAGTGCCGATTCCGTCTCCTCTACGCAGCCTTCCTGGGTTTCCTCCGGAATTTATACTTTGGTCTGTTTTCTTCAAACTCCAGCTCCCTGCAGTAGAGTTGATTCCAATTCATAACTATCATCGAGTTTCTGAGGCTTTACATCTGTTTGTTCTTTTGACAGTTCATGGAATATTTGGTACTCTTCTTTAGTACCCCAGTTCAAAGGCATAGATTCTTCTTTTGTCATCCTTATTCATTGTCCGGCTTTCAGAAACATAGAAGGCACTTGAAAATCAGTGAATGCCTATTTGAGATTGTAATAATGTCATGATCCTAATTCTAGTCCTCTTTTCCTTATGTCAGAAGGCTCTGTGAAATACTGCCAGCTCTCTGCTGTTTGTGATCAAGACACAGGAAAGCCCTGAGACATTTATTACATGACGCTGAAATTAAGAGGAGAGAGCAAGGATGTTCTTATCTCGCTGTGTGGAGTAACATTATGTAATTCATCTCTTATTTCCATGGCTATATTTATATACTTAGCTCTACATCTGTATCTAACTTAACACATTGAATCTGTCGATATTTTCTTTTCATAGGCTGTAAAGTACTGATGTATTTCAAACACTTCACTCAATATTATCCAAAGGCACCAGCAATAAGAATTTATGAATATTTTTATTTTAGTGTTGTTGAAAATACACCCAGCAAAGCATACAGGAATCCAGCTGTTTCCACATGGACAATTCAGTGACACCGATGGCATTCTTTGAGTTGAGGGGCATTCTCGCTCTTCTCTTCTGCATCAAATGAATTGAGTCTTTTTCCTTTTCTGATTGTCCTTCATTAACATAAACTCACTAACCACTAAGGTTTCCATATTTTTCTTTTAAATAAAGTTTTCTTTAATCGTGATTTTAACAAACATTTACAGAGAAGTTAGATTTCCTTCCTTCCCTTCCCTTCCCTTCCCCTTTCTCATTTTACCTCCTCTCCCTCTCTTCACCCTCGCCCAGTTCACATTTTTTTAAAAAATTTCATTCATTGTTATACAATTACCTACCCCGCCTTCTCCAAGTTCTCTTTACATTTATATACCTCTTGTTTTGGGCTGTTGTCATACGTATAATGATTAGTAACATATTCCTTTGACAGGTCTTTCTTTCATCTATTCCAATGCTATAAAAATGATCTATCCACTCTTATCTTATTCTCTTCCCAACACCCTGTATCAGACTTTACACAACATGGGGGACCTTGGCGGACATGATGCTGAATGAAATACCTCAGTCAAAAAAGGACAAATACAGCATAGGACCATATTATAAAGCAGATCTATCTTTTTTTTTTGTTTTTGCTGTTCTTATGTACCATCAAGTCGTCTGTGACACATAACAATCCTATGCACAATAGCTTTGAACCCTGTCCTATCTTGAGCCATTCTCGATGTCTCTGACACATATAACCCTATTACCCCAGTTACTGAGTCAGTCCATCTCGTCCAGGGTCTTCCTCTCTTGTACTATCCTTCTACCCTTCCAAGTATGATGTCCTTCCCCAAGGACTGGTCCTTCCTGACCCAAAGTATGTGAGATGGAGCTTCAAAATCTTTGCCTACAAGGAGCAACTTGGTTTTACCCTCTCCAAGACAGACCTGTTTGTTCTCTTGGTGTTCCATGGAATGTTTGTTCAACGATCTTCTCTGACACCACAGCTGAAAGGCATCAATTCTTCTGTCATCCTTAGTCATTTCCCAGGTCTCTGAAGCATAGCAAGTAATTGCAAAGACCATGGCCTGGATCCAAGCACACCTTAATCTCCAGACAGACATCATTGCTCCTTAGCGCTCAGGAGGGGTCCCTGACAGCACATTTTCCCAGTGCAATTCAGATTTTGATTTCCTGACTGCTGGTGCCAAAAGTGATGATTGTGGAGGCGAGCAAGCTAAAATTGTGCTTATCAATTTTATCACATACAGTTTTCAAAAGAGCACAACGAGTAGGATATACTTTTGTTTTTTACCAATTAAGGGAAGCTATTTTTTTTTTTGTTTTAAGACAAATTTAAGTAATTCTTTTTGTTTAAATATCATCTGAGGGTAATAGTTTCAGGGGTTTATACACCCTCTGTGGCTCCAGAAAATCTAGAGTATATGATAATTTAAAATTCTCTTCTGCATTTCCCTCCTTATAATCAAGATTCTTCTACAGAATTTCTGTTCAAAATGTTCAGTAATAATTGTCAGGCACCGACCTGTTCTTGTCTCATCCTAAAGGATGTTCACATTCTTACCTTCTGCTTCCTCTGTTGCTCCAGGCAAATAGAGACCAAGTGTTTTGCCTTGGATGGCTGCTTGTAAGTTTTTCAAGACCTCAGGCACTGTGCAATTTAGTTAGGAGATAGACCAGAAACACTCAACAGAGTATTTGGAGTTAACTGGAATCTTGACCCTAAAGCTCCGAATCAAGTACTTAAATCCTATGAGGTCTTTGGTTATATATAAGCAGCCTCAGCAGCTGCTTTCTACTATCATTGTTCTGAACCTATTTTTCACACGACACATGTCAGATTTTACAGATACAAAACTTACTGATGGCAATTGCAATATCTGACTGTACCACCTAGCCTTGATTACTGCACTTTTTCCATTTCTGCTAACCCTTCCCCCACCCCCATCTCTAGTAGCTACTAATAAACACATGCCTGTTCTTGCCTTTTTATACAAGTGGGATCATATAATACTTGTCCTTTATAATTTTGCCCAGCATCATGTCTTCAAGCTCCATCCATAGCAAGACAAGTTTCCCTACTGACAAAAATATTCCATGGTACAACTTGTTTATCCATTCATCTCTTGATGGACATTTAGGTTGTTTCCACTTTGTGGCTACTGTGAGCAGTGTTGCAGTGAACGTAGGTGTACAAGTCTCTTTTGGAGTCTCTGCTTGAAAGTCTTTTGTGTATATACCTACTAGTGGAATTACTGAGGCAAGTGGAAGTTTCTCATTTTTTAAGCAACTGCCACACTGTTTTCCACAACACTGTATCATTTCACATTCCCACCAACAATGGATAAGAGACAATTTCCTCACATCATCATCAACATTTGTTATTTTAGGTTTTTAAAAATGAATATTAACCATTCTGGTGGGAGTAAAAGGGAGGACCGATGGCCTAGTGGGTAAAAAGTCGCACTGCCAAATCCTTGTCACCCTGTTCAAATCTACCATCTGCTCCGTGGGAGAAGGATGGACTGCTTCTATGTGATTTACAGCCTCTAAAACCCCGCAGTGGGTTGGTTCAGACTCAATGGCATGTAACAACAACTAACAGGAAGAGGAAAACAGTATTCCATTGTGATTTTTATTCTCTTTCTTTGCTGGCTGCTGAGATGGAAAACCTTTTCATGTGTTTGGTACCATTTTGAATAACCTCTTTTGTAAAATGCCTGTTCAGGTGTTCTGCCCACTTGTGCCTGCATTATTTGTCTTGTTGTTAGGTTGTTGAAATTTTATATGTATTTTGGCTATTAGATTCTTGCTAGATGTTTGGGTTCCAAAGATTTTTCTCTCATTTTATAGCCAGTGTTTTCACTTGATTGATAACATCTTAATGAAAAGTTTTAATTTTTATGAGATAACACTTATTTGTCTTTTGCTGTTTGTTCTTTTTTATGATATTAGATAATATCGATGAAAGGTAGTCTCAAGCTTTCGTTGTTCTTGCTTCTGCTTATAATAATTTTGTGGTTTTTAACTCACATGTTAAGGTCTTTAATCAATTTTTTTTTTGTTTTTGAAAATGTGGATGGAAGCATGGATCTATCTTTCTGCACTGTGAAACCCAATTTTCCTAGCATCGTTTATTGAAGATGTTCTTTCCCCATTGAAAGGTTTAGGACTGTTGTTAAAAATAAGTTGATCTTAGAAGTGGTTTTATTTCTGGACTCTCAAAGCTGTTCCATTAGTCGTCTGTATGTCTGTGGCTATACTAATTAATACCAGGTTATTTTGCTTTAAAATCAGAAAGTGTGAGTCGTCCTCCTTTGTCCTCTTTTCAGTAATTTTTTTAGCTATTCAGGGCCATTTGTTGTTCCATAAAAAGTTGAGGACTGATGTATCTATTCTGTAGAGAAAGTTGTTGGAGTTTTCATCAAGATTGTGTTGAATTACAGATTACTTTGAGTAGTTTTGGCATTGTAACAATATTAAGTCCAATCCATAAAATATTTTTTTTTCTAGTCATTGAAGTCTTCTTTACTATCTTTCAACAGTGTTTCATAGTTTTCATTCTATAGGCCGTTTCAAGTCCCTAGTTAGGTTTATTGCTAGGTATTTTATTATCTGAGATGCTAATCGGCTGTGGAGACTTTGTATTGCTTCAAGGGTTAAGTTAGTGTAGATTGTGCGCATCTAAGAATTTGTGCATGTCATCTAAGTTATTCAATTTGTTGCCATACAGTTTGTCATGCCATTCTGTTGTAATTATCTTTGCTTCTTTTGAGTCTGTTACAATATCTCCTTTCTCTCTTTATTTTTTCTGTTTTCATTTTTATCAGTCTAGCTAAAAGTGTGTAAATGTTATTGATTTTTCTTTATCAGTTTCTGTTTTCTATTTTATTTTTGCTCTAATCTTTGCTATTGGCTTTCTTGTGGTAGACTTGAGCTTATTTGGTTCTTTTCTTTCTAGTTCCTGTTTTCCCACTCCACTGTTAATTTTATACCTTTATTCCTTTCTAAGAACCTCACGGTGGTACAGTTGCTACAGAAGGTCAACAACTACAGCCTTCAATATAGAATGAAACTCAACATCAAGAAAAGAAAGATTCTCACCACTGGACCTATTGGCAGCATCATGATAGATGGAGAAGAGATTGAGATTGTTAACAGTTTTAGTTTGTTTGGCTCCACAGTGAACACTCTTGGTACCAGCAGCCAGGAAATCAAAAGACGAATTGCATTGGGAAAGTTTGCTGTCAGAGACCCCTCCAAAGTACTGAAGAACAATAATGTTAGTCTGGAGACTAAGGTGCACCTAATCCAGGCCATGGGCTTCACAGTTACTTGCTATGAATCAGAAAGCTAGACAATAACTACGGATGATAGAAGGAGAATTGATACCTTTGAGCTGTGGTGCTGGAGAAGAGTGTTGAATATACCATGGACTGCTAGGAGAACAAACAGGTTCATCTTAGGGAAGGTGAGACCAGGCTGCTCCTTGGAGGCAAGGATTCTGAAGCTGTGTCTGACATACTTTGGACATGTTACAAGGAGGGATCAGTCCTTGGAGAGGGATGTCATGCTTGAGAGGGTAGAGTGACAGTGTAGGAGAGGAGGACCCTTGATGAGATGGCTTGATTCAGTCACTGGGGTAATGGGGTAGGTGTGTCAGAGACAATAAGATTGGCACAGGATAGAACAGGGTTTAGGGCTGTTGTACATAGGGTCGCTATGAGTCACAGTCAACTCAACAGCACATAACAACAACATTCCTTTTTATGTAACCGATCCTTGGTAGACATTTACCTCTCAGTACTCGCTTCCCTGCATTCCATACATTTTGGTACATTGTGCTTTAAATTTCATCTAACTCCAGTTTTGTTTTTGTTTTTCTATTTTAAGTTCTTCTTTGATTCTTGGGCAGTTCAAATCCAGCAGTGGCTTAAGGGGAGGAAGATGAATCTCTTCCCATGAGATTTACAATTTTGGAAACTGAACGGAAGATCAGCTACGGGTCGGTTCTGACTCGGTGGCAATGCATTGAATGGAATTGATGTGATTTAGAGATGATTGGGTTTTTATTCTTTGGAAATAAAGCCGGGGTGGGAAATGTAAGGTCATTGGCCATAATTGTTTTAAATATATGGTTGTTTGGATAGAGTTTTAGCTTTTATGTTCTCTGCTGTCTTTAGCTCTTCTGTTTCTAAGTCAATAATGACAAAACTAAATTTTGTATTTGTCAACTTTTTTCATCCTAAGGTGTTTAACATACCTCAGAGGTGAGTATAATGGGGCAATCCATATGCTTGCTTGGCAATAACAGAGGAATCATTTCCATAGTTGGGAAAGTCAAGTAAAAACCTTTGTCAACTCAATGAATATGTCTTTGAAGATAGTCTTAACACAGAGTATGCCTTTATTCCTATTCTTCAGTGACTTCTGAGCAACGTTTATTACATAACAATTATGTGACAGGTCAGAGCTCAGCACTGGGGATTCAGTGGTCATTATGTCATTCAGTGGTCAGGGTGTGTGTGTGTGCGTATTGTATATACAAGTATATGTGTGTGTACATATACTTACACAGGAGCTTAGTGATAAGGAGTTGTGCTGCTGACCCAAAGTCATGCAGTTCGAATCTACCAGCTATTCTGCAAGAGAAACACGGACAGTCTCCTTCTGTGTGATTTACAGCCTCTTAAAACCTCCCGGTCAGCTATGTGTTGGCTCTGACTCCAGATGGCACATTGCTCCACACACGCACAAGGTGGTCTGTATACTAGGGAAAGAAAGAAAGACTGACCTAGGGCTATTATGATAAATGCTCATGGGCAAGTTGGCTTAAAACAACAGAGGCTTCCTCTTTCACATTTCTGAAGGCTGCGAGCCCAATGCCAGGGCAAGGAAGCTGTGCCTTTTCCAAAGCTCTAGGAAAGGATTCTTCTTTGTCTCTTCTGGCTTTTAATCTCCCCATGTGGTTTTTGACTTGTAGATGCATCTTCACGTGGTCATCATCCCTCTGTGTGTATTTCTGTGTCTTCATGTCAGTTGTGACGCTATTCATATTGGACTAGGACACACTCTAATCCAGTCTGGTTAAAGCTTAAAAATTCGTATTTCCAAACAAGATCACATCACAATTGCTGGGGATTGGGACTTTGACATATCTTTTAGGGGACCACCAGTTGACCCATAACAGTTGACCAAACAAAAGATGTTTGTTAAAAGTATGTTGTCAAATATGTGAGTGTGTATCCTGACTATTTACTCTTTGCCAAGCACTGTGTGCCATCTCATGTAGTACTTGAAACGACTGGAGTTATTGTTATCTCCATTTTGCAGGTAAGAAAACTAAGATTCAGGAGCATCATACAAATTTCCCCGAGTTTAACCGCTAATAAATAGATGGTGCTATCAGGATTCAGTCCCCAGATTTTGTGACTTTAAAGCTTATGCTCAATTTTTGTTGTTACTAAGTGTCATTGATTCAACTACAATTGATAACTGCCATATGAACGACAGCTGGAAACATCTATCTTGCTCCATCAGGATCTCCAACCACATGCATCCCCACTGTGTCAGTCACTATGTCAATCCATCTCTTTGAAAGTCCTTCTTTCTGTCACTGACCCTCTGCTTTTCCGAACATCATGTCTCTTCCAACTCCTTATCTCCAAGGAGTACATTGGCTGCATTTTCTCCAAGACAGTGTGTTCTTTTGGCCATCTGGGATATATTCCATATTCTTTGCCAAGGGCACAATTCAAACATCAGCTATTCTTTGATCTTTTTTTATGAATTATCCAGCTTTCACATGCATATGAAGCGTTTGAAAATAGTATGGGTTGAGTCAAGCACAACTTAGTCTTTAAAATGACGTCTTGCCTCTTTAGCATGTTGGAGAGCTTGTCGCGAGCTGAATTCTTGAGAACTGTTACCGTGAGTGTTGACTGTGGATCCAAAGAAAGTGAAATCATTGCCACTTTCTGGTCTTTTCTCCACCTGTCATGGTATTGAGCCAGTGGTAAGGATTTTCATTTTCTTGATTTTCATGTAGAATCCATATTGAAGGCTGTAGTCGTTGATCTTCGGTAGTGACTGTTTTACGTCCTCTTCAGTTTCTTCCAGTTGTGTCATCTGTATAACACAGATTGTTAATGAAGTTCCTCCAGTCCTGATTCTTCTTAATACAGCCCAGCATCTCGAATGCTTTGCTCAACAAACAGATTGAGTAGTTATGGAGAAAGGATACAAAGCCTTTCTGGATTTTAAACCACGGAGTTGTTCCCTTGTTCTGTTTCAGTGGCTACTTGTTGTTCTATGTACAAATGTCATAAAAGCTCAATTAAGTATTCTGGAATTCCTGTTATTCTTAATGTTAACTATAATTTATCATGATGTTACACAAATGTGTTTGTGTGTAGTCAGTAAAATCACAAGTAAGCACCTTTCTAGTATTCTCAGCTTTTAGTCAAAATCTGTCTGACACCAGCAATGGTATTGTGCCATGGACTCTTCTGAATCAAGCTTGAATTTCTGGCAATGTACTGCTCCAGTCAGTTTTTAATAATCCTGATAAGATTTTATTTGTATGTGGTATTAATGATATTGTTCAATAATTTCCACCTTCTCTTAGATTTTTTTTTTATAATAAACACCCAGATACTGTCATCAGATGTAATCTTTGGTGTGAATAGGTAGTGTCTCTAGTTTAGTGGTTAAGAGCTCAAAGTTACTTGCTAAAATAATTCACTCTTTGCTCCACTGGAGAAAGATGGAACTGTCTGCTCACATAGACTCTACCTTGGAAGCCTTACAGGGAAGTTCTACTCAATCCCACAGGATTGTGGTGAGTCCGGATTGACTCGACTGCAGTGACGAGGAGTCACAACTCTCCTGCTCGACTCTCTTCCTGATCTGGATTTGATGGAGAGCAATGAGCATTCCGATAGCTGTTGCAACTCATTTACCCAAAGGAGCATCACCTTATTGGTGCAGTACTTTTATGGTTTTGTTCTGTAGGTCTCTGAGGATCTAAGAAAGCACTTCCAGGCTTCCAGTGTGCTACAGGAACAGATGAGCGGGCAACGGAGTCTGAGAGGCCTGATCCTTAAGGACCAACAGAGGGAGAGGGGCAAGGTTCTCTCAACCTCTCTTGCAGTTTGGTGATGTTAACACACAGACACACAACCCAAGTTGGTCTCACCTTCAGTTGAACCCTTACTTTTTAAAACACACACAGACATACCCCAAGATAGTCTCATCTTGAGCTGAACTTCTACTTTTTTAGCTGATACTTTATCCTAAAGACAGTATCAGAAAAGCATCAAAGACTTTTCTGATTCCCTAGTCTGGATTAGGTTCCCTGTTAGATGCTTAAGGAGCCCTGGCTAAGCGATGCATGATGTATGAAGCTGCTAAGTCAAAGGCCAGTGATTCGAATCCACCAGTCACTGAAAGAGAAAAAATGGGCAATCTCTCTTCCTCGAATTATTTACAGCTTCAGAATTCTAATGGAGGGTGTTCATGACATTCAATCAATTAAATGGCAGTGTGTTTTTTTAAGGTGATTTTTTTAAAAATTAGAAGCTTGATACTTCTGCTATGCAGCATTTCTTACAATTAAACGGTCCATTTAGAGTCTGTGCAGTAGTTTGCTTAACATCTGACTGGATTGTTCAGTGTCTGTGACAATGATCCTAAGTCCAGCAGTGATTTGAGGATGGTGCCAGATGGGACAGTGGTTCCTTCTGCTGTCAACAGGTTTGCTATGGGTTGGACCCAAGGGCAACTCCCTTGCTACACCTCAGCTGGGCAGGAACTGTGGCTGTCTTTAGTGTGATGCCTGCAGCACGTAGTACCATGACCACTGTCAATAGAAGACACTCAAAAAGTGGTTATTAATGGATGAAAGAAAGATGGGCATACGGTAGACTGGACAGATAGCATAGTTAATATTCATGTATAATAGAGGCATTTCCATCCCCAGTCCTTAAGACCAGCTCTAGTACAGTGTGTCTTTTGTGACCCAATAGCTTTGTGGGTTGTACATAATGGAGAGCAAGTCCGTTTATTTGGTGATTTCAAGAAGACATACACAGTTTACTAGCCTTCGTCGTTCGTGAGTGAATGTGGTCTCTAGAGAAGGGCACAAGATAACCGAGTAGGGAAACCCAAATGTTATTGCCAGGCAAAGCCACACGGGCATCAAGGCCATGACTCACGCTCCTGTGGTCAGGAGCCCTGGGTTCTCAAGGATAATTTATAGCGGCACTGATGCGATGGTTCATTTAAATACCCCACCTGCCCAAGTCTTCCGGAGTGGGAGCAGTCGGCCTGGGATTGCGAGCTAGACCTCGTTGACCCCTTTTAACTCCTGCTAGGCTGTTGTTCCAAGTCTTCCTTCGCAAATACTAAAGTGACCCAGGGGGGATGAGCCGACCACACAGGCTGAATGCACAGAGGGTTTGCTTTCTGCAGATGAGGTTCCCACTTCACTTTATCCAGCACCTTAAGCTTTGATCAGTTAAATGATGCTCTAAATGGAGGACTGTGATAACAAAACCTCCTTGTTGCGCACAGCACTTGGAAAAGCTTTCGGGGGAACGTTAGCAAAGGAACCGAGCCTTTCTTGTTTCTATAGAAACCAGTAGTGCTCAGGAGGGGCGAGGTGCTCTCTCAAGTGTTCACATTAGTTACGCTGCCTTGCCAGTCTCTGCTCACGAGCGGCTCCTGTGCAAGGCCCCAGCGCGGGGAGGGCCACCTCCGTCCTGTCCCTGTCCCTCTGATCTCCCAGGACTGAGGACCTCTCAGTGAAGCCCCTGGTTCCTCACTGACTGAGCAGGGTTGCAGTCCACTGCCACTGAACATCACAGAGCCAGAGAGGAGCTTGCCACAAACCTCCTGCTGCAAGAGGAAGAAAAAGATAAACATAAGGAAAGCCCTAATTTCAGATGTCAGCCGGCCTGTCAGTGCCCTCCTTCCCATCGCACAGACGTGCCATGGCGGTGTCCTGAGAAGATCACCAGTCACAGGCCCACGCAGGCGTCTGAACCTTGGATGGTAGGACAGTTGATTGGCTTTCCACTTTGGCTACTTCCATAAACCCTCTTTTAAAAAATAAAATTAGAAATAATGCCCTCTATTTAAGTTTCATTTCTAGGGCTGTTATGTTCTTGACAAGTGAGTGTTGAGACAGCCTAGAAATCAAATTCCAAGGCAAATACTTTTCTAAATCCTAATCAATACAGCAGCTTTAAAATGAATTCTCCAGTCTTTTAAATGAAGTTTAGGTCAAATATAATGACAGGTTGAAGCAGGCACGTTTTGCTTCAACCTGACATGTCCCTGAAGGTAAGAGGAATATCTAGTAACTGACAAAAGAGTTTTCCCTCCACTTGACATTTACTTTGTATGTAAACAATCTAGTATATTGGCATGTCGATGTATTAGCTGGTGGTGGTCCAAGACATGATGTGAATTTTGATAGTATTTCTTTCTGCACACATAATGCATACTCTTGATCTACAAGGGAACATTTATTGCAGACTTGCCTCGCAGTTGGCAGAGCAGAATGAATCATTTTGAAAAATATACTTCCTCGGATCTAAAATAGATCGTGGGAAGACACAAGATGAGAGAGGAGTGGATTGTGAAATAAAAGTAACATATTTAATAGCCTATAGGTTACACACTTGGGGTCGCCATGGGGGAAAATCACCTTGATAGCAACTAATAACAGTAACAAATTTGTAGACACTGGGAGTCATTCATAAAATGCCGCATCAGATAAACAGCTAAGGAACAGGTATTCACACTAGGGCATCTCCCATGGAGCTCCTTTTCACTCATGCTCGCTCGCTGCCATGTAGTTGGTTCTGAGTTCTAAACCACAATAGGAGGAGACAGCTCATCTTTCTCTCATGGAGCCCCAGATGGATTTGAAGGTGACCTTGGGCAAGTCATTGGCCCTCTCTGAACTTTAGTTTCCATATCTAGGAAATGATAATCAATGAGGAGGAGGAGGAGGGAGAAGAGGTTTCTCTCACAGGCTGTTTATGATGTTTAAGTAAGAGGCTACTAGAAAGCGTTACACAGAGGAGTGCATGACATGTAAGGTCTCATGAGTTTGCTATCCAAAATGGTTTTCCTAGTCACTGACTCTGCAACTTTGTCTTTCACCACATGACTGAGTGGGAACCTGAAATGGGGAGTTCTGAAGTAAATATAGGAACAATTTATGAAAGAAAAATGAGAATTGTAATGCGTACATAGCAAATAATTCTCAGTATGTTTGTTTTGACGAACCCTCCTGCCCCTAGACAGCCCCATGTACCTGTCACCAACTCTCATGATATGTATGGAAAGGGAAGAGCTGTAAGTGAAAGAGAAAATATCATTGTCTCTATTTCATTGGCCTGGGTGGTTGTCAGTGACGTCGAACATCCCCTGCTGACAGCCTATCTGAATTGATCGTATTGGTGTTTGACTTAATCTTGACTGGATCAGGACACAGACTATTTACAATTTCTACTCCATGGACCCTTGTGTAATGTGTAGAACTGTCATCCCAAATGTTTGATATTTGCAGTCAGCCTCGAATACTTTGGGTCTAGCTGAAACCTTGTCTCAATCCAGTAGCCATTCATTGAAATATTTTGCTGGGTAGATGTGCAGGTTACGTGATTACTACACAGGCTGCACTGCACTGTTAGACTGCTTTACTTGATGCGAAGCTACTGTTGACCTTAAATGACAGCTCTCCTACCTTCCTGCCTGGAGCTTGCTTACCTGATTCCTATACTTGGGCCCCAGTACTGCAGCATTGACTCTCAAATATTCTAGAACTTTGACTTGTCACAGATGCAGCCCAGACCCCCCTCTACAACTCATAACAATCTTCCGTCAGGGTTTCTGAGGCTGACAATCTTTATGGGAAGACACTGTCCATCCTTTCCCCAAGGAGAGGCTGGTGGAGTCGAACCACTGTCCTTTAAGTTAGTAGCCCAACACATTTTGCACTATCCCACCAGGGAGAGCTCCTTGTAGTTAACTTAAGTTGATAAACTGCGTATTAAAAAAAAAACACACCAAAACGAGAAAAAGTAAAAGTTTTGAGAAAATATTAAGTGGGAGACCAGATGATAAAGGTTTCTTACAGTATAAAGCAGAAAGATAGCATTGATTACAGAGGAATTCTAAGCCTTGCAGCTAAACTGTATCTCTGTGAGAAAAGCTACTAACCCTAATCCTACTAGCCAAATAATGCCAATATTTTTTTAAAAACACTGCCTTCAGTGGCTCAAGGCAGTTCTTAACAGTGCTACAGTTATTGTTTTAAAGTTCCTAAAGGCTTTCTAGGAAGTTTGTGGAATTTCATTGTTTTAGGGACAGATAGATACTTGATTATGATTCAGTCTAAATAAGGATAAGCACAAGGTCAAAGGGCCACTGGTACTAGGATTAATAGCTCTAGTTAGTTTTTAGAACTTTCTAGAATTTGGAAAATATGTAAAAATAATATCAGCCTGAGGCATGAGGAAGTATTTTCATTAAAATTATTTACTCAACATTACCCCTAAACTTAACAGACACTGTTCACAGCATAAGAAATTGTCAGCAGCTCACATATTTGGAATCACAGAAGCCAAGAAAACTTCAGATACAAGCTGTCAGATTAAGAGTTGGACAATAAGAGTTGGAAGATAAATGCTGAAGGGATTCAGTAGAAGTGAAAGGGTGCCCTGGTGGAGGGTGGAGGTGAGAAATAAGTGGGCCAACACACTGGGCCAAGGGCAGGGACAACACTGTAACTAATGGTTAACTCCACAATGAGGGATTTATCATTCACTGTTCTATAAATTGCTTGTCTGTCAGGTACTCCTAAATCTGAACATTCAGATTAAGACAGTCTAGGAAGAAGGATTGGCCATCCACTTCTGAAATAGCAGGCCTCCGAAATCCCTGTGTACCTGTGGCTGACTCTGAGAAGAACGGGAATCACAGAACACTTGATCATTCTAATGCGAAACCTATACTTGGACCAAGAGTCAGTCATCAGAATAGAGCAAGGAAACACTGCATGATTCAAAATTGGGAAAGCAGTACGCCAGGGATATGTCCTATCTCCATACCTTTTCAACCTATATGCAGAACAAATTATCCGAGAGGCTGAGCTCTATGAGGAGAATTGTGGCATCTGGATTGGTGGAAGATCTATTAACAATCTGCGTTACGCAGATGACACAACCCTGCTCACTGAAACTGAGGAGGACCTGAAATGCTTGATGCAGAGTGTCAAGGACTGCAGCCTCCAATATGGACAAAGGCTCAATGTCAAGAAGACAAAGATTCTCACCACTGGACCAATTGGCAGCATCAGGATGGATGGTGAAGAGATTAAGATTGTTAACAACTTTAGTCTGCTTGGCTCCACAATCAACACTCTTGGCACCAGTAGCCAGGATATCAAAAAACGTAATGCGATGGGAAAGTCTGCTGTTAGGGACCTCTCCAGGGTACTGAAGAACAGCGGTGTCAATCTGGAGACTGAGGTGCATCTGATACAGGCTAGGGTCTTTGCAATCACTTGTTATGCATCAGAGAGTTGGACAATGACAGACAGTTGGACAATGACTAAGGAGGATAGAAGGAGAATTGATGTCTTTGAGCTGTGGTGCTGGAGAAGAGTATTGAATGTACCCTGGACTGCCAAGAAAACAAACAGATTCATCCTAGAGAGGGTTAAACCGGGCGGCTCCTTGGAAGCAAGGATTCTGAGGCTTTGTCTGACATTCTTTGGACATGTTGTAAGGAGGGAGAGGTCCTTGGAGAGGGACATTATGCTTGGGAGGGTGGAGGGGCAGTGCAGGAGGGGAAGACCCTCTATGAGGTGGATTGATTCAGTGACTGGAGAAATCGGGATGGTGTGTCAGAGGCAGTGAGATTGGCACAGGATAGAGCACGGTTTAGGGCTGTTGTACATAGGATCGCTATGAGTCGCAAGTAAATCGACGGCACATAACAACAACAACAGCCTGAGACATGAGGAAATATTTTCATTAAAATTATTTACTCAACTACTTTTAAAGGACCGCAACAAGAAATGAAAAGACAACCCATAGAATGGAAGAATAGAATTGCAAATCATATACTGACAAGAGATTTGTGCCCAGAAGATATGAAGAACGGTTATAACTTATTAATGAAAAGATTAATAATCCAGTCAAGAAATGAGAAGGATCTGGAAATAAATGTCTTTGAAGAATATATATAAATAACCAATTAGTGTATGAAAAAAAATGTTCAGCATAATTAGTCACAGTAAGGTAGCTCTTTATATATGCATTCATATAAAAAAGAACAAACAGTGCTGAGGACAAATAGAAATTAGACCCCTGCGCATTGCTCATCAGTCTGTGCCAGGAAGTTTGGAGGACAGCTGCCTGGCTGACTCAGAGAGACCCATGTTTGTTCCCATTCCCAAGAAAGGTGAGCCAACCAAATGTGGAAACTATCGAACAATATCATTATTTTCACATGCAAGCAAAATACTGCTGAAGATCATTCAAAAACAGCTAGAACAATACATAGAGGGGGAAATTCCAGAAGTTCAAGCAGGATTTAGAAGAGCCTGTGGCACAAGGGATATCATTGCTGATGTCAGATGGATCCTGGCAGAAAGTAAAGAATACTAGAAGAATGTCTGTGCTTTATTGGTTATGCAGAGGCATTTGTATGGATCACAACAAACTATGACTAACATTGAGAATGGGAATACCAGGACACTGAGTCATCAATAACCCTTGGTATACAGATGAAAGCCTTCCTTGCTGAACGTGAGAGCTTGGACCACTTGCTGCCAAAGATCAAACACTGCACCTTTCAATATGGATTGCATCTCAACAATAAGAAAACAAAAATCCTTGCAAAATCATAGGCAACTAATAGGCAACATTATGATAGATGGAGAAAGATTTAAACTGTCAACAACTTCATGTTACTTGGATCCACAATGAACACACTTGGTACTAGCAGTCAGGAAATAAGGAGATGCATTGCACTGGGAAAATATGCAGTTAGGGACCTCTCCAAATTAGGGAGGAGTAAGGATGTCAGTTTGAGGACTGAGGTGCATCTGATTCAGGCCATGGTCTTTCTGATTACTTGCTATACATCTGAGAGCTGGACAATGAATAAGGATTGCAGGAAAAGAATTATCAACAGTGAGCTGTGGTGTTGGAAAAGAGCACTGAACATCCCATGCATATGTCTTGAAGAGGGTGCATATATAAAGCGCTACCTTTCTGTGATTGACTAATTATGCTGACCATTTTTTTTTCATATACTAATTGGTTATTCATATATAGTCTTCAAAGAGATTGCTTTGGAGGCAGGAGTGATGAGACTTTACCTTCTATACTTTGGGCATGTTTCTACAAGGAGATCTTCCTTGGAGAGTGACACGATGCTTCGAGATGCATGTTGTTGTTATGTGCTGTCAAGTCACCTGTGACTCTTACCAACCCTATGTACAATAACATTGAACTTGGCTCTTTCCTGAGCAAATTTCAATGTCTCCCACACATCTCCTTAGCTCCATTACCCCAGTCACTGAGTCAGTCTATCTAATCTAGGGTCTTCCTTTCCTGCATTGTCCCTCCACCCTTCCAAGCATGATGTCCCTCTCCAAGGACTGTTTCAATATATCTCCAAGCAATGAAATATTATGTCATAAAAAGAATTAAGTTCTTATATATACAAGAAGATGGATGTACCTTAATAGTACTATGTTTATTGAAAGCAGCGAGATAGAAAAAATTTAAAAAATTATATCTATTGTGTGATTCTGTTTATAGGAAATATCCACAGTAGTCAAACCCACAAAGATCAAAAGTAGATTAGTGGTTGCCAGAGACTTGGGTGAAGGGAGAATAAACAATGGTTACTAATAGGTACATATTTTCTCTCTTTGGATATGCAAAAACCACTGTACTGTATAGTTTAAAAGGGTGAATAATACACTATCTGAATTGTTTTTCAATTAAAAGCCAAAGCAAAATAATCTCAACAGTTAACTAGATCCATTATCTAGAACTTAGACCAAAACCCAACAGAATTTCCCAGCAGAGTGTCTTGCCACTGGCTTCCTTTAGATTTGCTGCTGCGCGGTGGTAATTAAAGCGTGCACACATGTTGAAAACGTATAAGGAAAATGCACAGAGATATATTAATCACCCTAGTTTAGTAAGAACCACCTGACATTTTTTTCTTCTTTACTCTTTTTGTCCCTCACAGCTTAATTTCTTTTTTTAATAAAGAACATTTTATTTTTGGCCTTTTTATTTTATTTACACGGTGTTTCTTACTATCACTCCCATATATTGTGTCTTATAAAATTAATCACCATTGATCTATTCCCACCAATTACCCCATCTTTTCAGATCCCCACTGGATCTTTCCTAAATCCTTCTCCCCTTCTTTCTGACCTATAAGGAAAGAAGCAAAGAGATGGAAGCAACTCAAGAGCCCATCAACAAATGAATGGATAGAAAACCTATGGCACAGCCACACAGCACTATAAAACAATGGACTCATAAAACATTACACAATATGGGTGACCCTACAGGACATTATGCTGAGTGAAATATCTCAATCACAAAAGGACAAATACTGCATAGCACCACTGTTATAAAGCAGGTTTGACATGAGGGTTTGGGAGGAGAATAGGTTAAGAGTAGATAAATAATGAACACTGCACTGTGACAGATGAAGGAAAGAACTTTTTAAAAGAAATCTATGATTAGGTATTATATGTGCGACAACAGCCCAGAATAAGAGGTACCTAGCAAAGAGGACTGGGGGATAGGAGGAGGGAGGTAATTGTACAGCAACGACAAATTTTTTTTTAAAAAAATTTACTTATTTATTTTTAATTTGATGTACCGTTGAATTGGATCTGACTGGCACAGAAGGAGTTTGCCCCTCCTGTTCCAGGGAAGCATCTGGAGGATACGAATTGCGCACCTTCGGAATTGCAGCGAAGCTTCTTGCCACTAGGTCACCAGTGCTCCCTGACAAATATTTTTTTTTAAAAAGTAAACTGGGGGAGGGAGAAGGGAGGAAGGGAGAAGGGTAAAAATGTGCAACTATGAATTAATGAAAATACCACTTTTATGTAAACTTTTGTGAAAATAACAATTAAAATAAAAAATTTATTTAAAAAGAAAGAAAAGAAGCACAAGAAAGTTCAGGTATATTTTGGAGATCTGGATTGGTTCCAGATCACCACGAAAGAAAATGAGTCACAGAATCTTGTTGTTGTTTTCTAGGATGGCTGATGGGTAAGGTTGGGATATTGTGAGAATGACTGAAATGTGACAGTTGAGACCCAAAGTGAGTGCCTGTTGTTGGGGAAATGCCGCTGGTCGACCAAGGCTTTCTCCATGAGGGGAGGGTGTGCACACTTCATTACCTGTGAAGCGCGATGAAGTGCAGTGATAATGACGTGCAATTGCTTGACTGAGATCGGACCCCAAACAAGCCAAACCAAAATCCACTGCTGTTGATGGTCCCAACTCATAGCGACCTTCCGTCAGTTTCCAAGGCTTTACATCCTGGGAGAAGATGGAAGATGACTGCACATTCCTACACATGCCTGTGGAGAAACTGATAGGTTTGAACCACTGACCTTTTGGTTAGCAGCCTGATACATTCGACCCCAGGATTCCTTGTGGCATGAATATTGCTATTATTTTTGTTAGATGCTGTCAAGTCAAGTATGATTCATAGTGACCCTGTGAACAATAGATCTGAGCCCTGTCCTGTCTTGTGTGTCATCCCCACAATTTATGATACACTTGAGCCTTTTACCGCAGTCACTGTGTCAGTCCATCTCGTTGAGGGCCTTCCTCTCTTTCACTGACCCTCTACCTTTCCAAGGATGATGGTCCATTACAAGGAATAACTCCTAACAATACGACCAATGTGAGACGAAGCTCTCCCTCCTTGCCTCTAAGGAGCATTCTGGCTGCACCTTCTCCATGACGTATTTGTTCTTTTGGCAGTCCACGGGTTGTTTAGTACTCTCTTTCAGCAGCACGGCTCAAAGGCATCAGTTCTTCAGCTGCCATCCTTGTTCATTGTCCAGCTCTCAGATGCATAGCAGGCTGTTGAAAAGACCGTGATTCGAATCAGGAGCACTTTGATCTTGAAGCCGCTAACATTGCTCCTCAGAACATTGGAGAGATCCCTGATAGCCGACTTTCCCAGTGCAGTATGTCTCCTGATCTCCTGACTGCTGTTACCAAGAGTGTTGATGTGCATCCAAATAAGATGAAATTGTTGAAAGGTCAATCTTTTCTCTTCTCTGTCATATTTCTTACTGCCTCGGAGGAGAGGATTTTCGTCTTCTTGATATTGAGATGTAATCCGGGTTGAAGGCTGTAGTCATTGATCTTCTGCAATAAGTGCTTCAGATCCTCCCCACTTTCAGCAAGCAAGGTTGTGTCTTCCGCATAACGCAGACGGCTAGGATTCTAGACTAACGTATAGTTTACTGAGTGTGTGTGTGTGTGTGTGTGTGTGTGTGTGTTGTTGATACTCCTCTTGCGCTCCTTAAAACAGTAATATAAAGACAAGATAGTCTGTGCTCAAGACTAGCGTGGGAAACGCACGAAAATGTGAATCTGTTTTACTTGGATATTAGGTGTATTTTGAATTATGTTATTAAACAAGTACGTGGGAGGATTGTTAACTTCGCTCTGTATACACCGTAAACTCTACAGCAGACACTGAAGGTTAACAGTTCTTATTTCTGAGACATCTTGACCTTTAGCCGTTTTTTGCCTTTGTAGAAATATGTTAAATAATGCTGAGATTTGCAATGTTGTTTCTTTTAGAAAGTGATATTGAAAGTTGACTAAAGGTAATATTTGATTTATTTAGAGAGAAAGAGGGAGCCTAGTTTAACAATAAAATCAGTATTCTCACTGCTCTGTTCTAATCTGACAATTGAAGTGAAGAAGCTGTGGAAAATTTTCATTCCTGAGCCTCTAAACAAAACAAAACAAAACAAAACACCAAAACAAATCCACAAAACCTTGGGCTGCGTTGTCTCGCCCTTTACGTCATGCCTTGATAAGAAGGAGGCAAAGGCTAGGCCAACACCAGGCTGTTGAAAGTATAACGAAAGGTCCTGTCAGAACGACGGCAGTGAGTTAGCCCAATCTGCATTTCCCACAGCAGCACCAGAGTTTAGGGTGACCTGTGTTATCAGCGGAAAGGAAGAATAAATAACCTGCTAAACTAAGCCCAGCCCATTGTTGGCAGGTTCACTGTGACTCCCACGGAGCCTGTGAGACAGTGTGGAGGTAGCCCCACCCCCGTGGGTCCAGGGTGGTAATCATTACAGAGCAAACTACCATCTTCCCCCCCAGGGAGCAGCTGGCGCGTTGGGGTCATCAGGCTCTTGGGACCATCCAAATCCTTATCTTGCCGCACACTTTTAAATTGACGGCCGTGCTTAGAAACACATTTTGCCGTCATTTGCGGCAATGTGTTAACCAAGGGACCGCCGAGGAACTCGTGTGTCCTAAGGGTGAAGTGGTAACTGAACCTCATTGTTGTCTTGACAGTTGGTAACCCTTATCTCTGGTATGCTAATGATCCCGACGATACTCTGCCACAGGCCACGCTTCGTTCCTGCTCCGTGGCACAGAGTCCAGTGGCCAGCCAGGGATCTGAAAGGTCCTCTTGGAGCGTCAGCTGTGGTTCTCACTCGATGGTTGCTCAACAACAACACAACAGCAACCCTGGGAACACAATGTGTGAGTGAGGCTGAGTGAAGAGTTGGTGCTAACGAATCCCAAGGCAGTGCCTTTTCCCTTGGAATTCACGGTCCCTTGTGGGCAGTGGCACAAACACATGAGGCCTTGACCACAGCTCAGGGTCTGCTTGCTTTGCTCCTAGTCAGTGACCTGGAACGCGCTCTCAATAAGAGGAGCACATAAAGCAATGTGCTTGGGCCACACTGTTCAGGGAGTGGTGGTGCCTGCCCAAGGTGCACTTGGGGCAGGGGACTGTGCTCCGAGTTTGTGGTGCTTTTCTCTGTCTAGAGCTATCACAAAAGGAGTGGAGTTGCAAGCGCAGGGAGTGGTGGCCAGGTCGGCTCCATGGCCCTGGGATTTGCTGTTTTGATGTAGGCTTTCTGAAGATGTCTGTGCAGACTGGTGCCAGCTGGTGATTTGAGTGTTAGCCCTTTGTCTAGCGTGCCAGCAATCTCGACAACTTATCATGCTGTGTGTCCACAACATTGTCTCTGCCAAGAGGCAGAGCAACTTGACAGCAACTAGCAGCAACAGCATCTGGTAATGACAGGTACCAGTCACTGGACACTGGACCAAGCTTTTCACAGTTTGTCAGGAAAAGATGTGAAGAGATGCAGATTTTTCCGTTATAGAGATGGGGAAAGTGAGATGAGAAGTCTATGTGGACGGTACCGTGGTCTGCCTCTGTTGAGAGATAGTGTGGGTTTCATGGGTATGGAGATTGTATGTGTGTCTGCATATTGCCTGTCACAGAGCATCCTGCCCAAGCCATGAGACCCCCTCAGTAAATGAGATCATGCTGCTTTTGTCCCCCACAGCACCTCTTAGTTTGCTGATGTCTAGCAGGTTCAGTAGGTAGTGGCAGAATTAAATTATTCTCATTAGATCGATTCTACAAGTTGGCTTTCCTTCAGCGATTATCTTTCTGACAATTTGAGTGGTAATTGGTTGGTGGAAAGAATAATTAATCATAAAGGTTGTTTATTTGTAGGTTGAGAATTTATCAGTTTCCCCTCCTTTCTGTCAGCATTTAATTCATGAAAAGACGTGTACGTTAACTACAGAGAAATTCTATTACTAAATATTAAATAGTAATTACAATACATGATATGTTTCCCCTTTAATTACCAAATAGACTTCATTATGTGTCAGATAATTGTTACATATCATTTGATTTTATTTCTTTATCATGGGTGGCAGGTGATTACATTTCCACAGGGTGTAATTTTTTATCACATTATTTTGAAATTTGATTGCGAGATTATGCAGTACAGAATTCAGTGTATTCAAATCACTGGGAATTCTCCCACGGTCCTCACTTCTGGGAAATTTGCACGTCTCTCTTCCTCCCTGGGTATATGGTAAGTAGGAATTCAGTATTCATGAAACCTAATGATGGCATCAATCTTTCTCAAAACCAAAAGTCAGAGACTTTGGCCCTTGAATGAAGACACTTCAGTGTGTCTGGTGGCAATGGTCATCTATTTGCATGCCAGTCCTTTTGCTGATAAATGCAGATATTTGCAAAGCCTGTGTGTGGGAGCCACCCTGACACCTGCAGGAACTCAGGATCATGTCCGGAGAGCTGCTGGCTTTCCACACCCTTGTCTCTGAGTCCCTGGGCTGTCCGTGCCCCTCGCTGCTAGGTGATAAGATCACCACTGAGAGTTGAGCCGTGACAGGAAATCAGTAGCTGCTGCGGGAACATAGACAGACCTCTCAGCCTCAGCACTGATGATGATGTTTGTGATGAAGGTGAGAACATTGGCTGCACATATAATGGGGGGCTGCACATATTATTCAGGGAGCAGCAGATATGGCAGCCAGGTGCCTGGTCATCGTTTGTCTTATTAACTTGACTATCTGGGGTGCTACGAGTTCTGCAATGCCTAACTGGTAGCCTTTGGGAGGCAAGTTTACCCCAATTAGCCCTAGTCAGCCTCCTTAGCAAGTCAGCCTCCTTAGTTTCAAATAAGATCCTCGTTTTAAGGCATGAGAGGAAGCTATAATTACAGTCTCAGAAAGACGATCAAGGTATTAAATGGGAAGCAACATTCTTGTGTTCATTCCCTCATTTTGTTTTGTTCCAAGGAGTTGAAATAAGCGTGCTTACTGTTCTCAGGATGATTTGAGGAAATAACTTTCCTATTTAGCTTTGGCCATGCAGTCTGTGGAACAGCTCTTCCCTTTTTAATGACATGTTGCCTTTCCCAGCATTCCTCAGGGCATGCCGGGAGAATGGCATGGACCTCTTGAATAATTAATATGGTTTTCAGAGCAGTAGTCATGGAAACTCAAGCAGTGTCACATATTTGGATTATAAGAATTAGGCACATTTTGGGTATTACATTGAACCAAAGGAAATGACTATCTCCCAAGACAAAAACATTTTCCCTAACAGTGCTAGCTTGGGGGATGTGTGGGGCATGTGTGTGTGTGTGTGTGAGAGAGAGAGAGAGAGACAGAGACAGAGAGACAAAGGGAGAGAGAGACTAATCCCTGCTTTGTAAGAAAATTGTTATTTTGGGGGGTTAGAATTTCTGAACTGGTCCTTTTGCTTTATATTTGGATTCTCTGTTAATTGAGGTGTTTCCACATGCATGCTTCTGTTTTCATACTTTCTTTAGTACTCAGAAGAGTCATGGGTTGTTATTTTTATTACAGAAACAGTGTAGAACTTATCTTAAAACAGAAGATCACAGACCACTCACTGCCTTTGTATCTCAAAGATGTGATAGCCTTTCTATTGCTACCCCACCTCTGTGACGATGTTACTTGGTTCAACTAATTAGGAGGTAGGATTTTTAATGTTAGATGGTGGCTCTTTGTGGTAAAGACTAAAGCATTATCACCAGGTTCCTAGATCTGCTCTGGTAAACTAGTTAGATGGCTTCTTTCTTAGTCTCCAAAAGTGTCTCTTCAGAATCAATATCATCATTACCTTGGATGTGTGTTCGCGCATGTGTGTGTGTGTGTGTGTGTGTGTGTGTGTGTAAGGAGTCGACCAGGCAATAGCAAAAAAGCTATCATCCAGTCTTCAGTAATAGTGTACGTGTGAAGAATACGAATACATGGAGGTTATTTATAGAGGGTAAACCCTCTGGTTTCATAAACCAGGCGGTGCTGTGATTTGCTCGGGTTTATCCCACTCCCAACTGTGGTGTGGGGGCCCCTCCACCTCTGTTTTTCTAGTCTCCTAATCATGACAGAAGCCTGATTAGTAAGATCCTTCCTTACCAAATAGTGGAGTAGGACAAAGGAGAAAGCAAAACAGAGCGCTATCTAGTTCTGTTACTCTTCCCTCTATTGTCCACCTTTCTCTAATATTGACTTTCTCTCAAAAAACCAAACCAAAACAAAGCACTCCAAAAGGAGACACTATACCCTTACATGGAAACCAGCCCTTGCTGAGTGCACACAACCAGTGGGCTTCCCTGCTGCCCTGGGACGCTTCTCCTCAACGGTAGCGTCCTGGCTTCCTCCGGTGCCTCGCTTGCCCAGGTGCCAGCTCCTTTCACCTCTGAAGGAGGCTTGTGCTTTAGTTGCCCTTCTGACTGCGGTGCTGGCCCTGTTCCCATCCATCTGCAGATAAGACTCCTTGGTGCAGCTACTTGGTGATTCCTCTGGAAGGGCCAGGCAGGCGCTGGGCTGGCTGGCATTTTCAGTGGTGTGCGTTCTTAACTTTGGGAGCCCTGGTGGGCCTAGGGTGGCGTAGTGCTATGACACCCTAACTGAAAGATGGGAGCTTCAAGTCAACCAGCCACTGTAGGGGAGAAGGATGTGAAGATTCCCAACCTGGTGAGGGGTCACTGTGAACCAGGGCCGGGGGGGGGGGTGGTGAGGTGGTGTTAGTCGGCGGTGGGATTCTCTCTTACTTTAGCGCTTGGCACCCTCTCTAGTTCAAGCTGCACTTTCGTCTGTCCTTGTTCAGGCGGTTTTAGGCTGTGGGAATTTGCAGCCAGCGGTACTGAAGTGCTTGCTTGCTGGAGCTTGACTTAAGGCCACGTCCCTGCTCTACCTGAAGGCTCGCCCTGTCCTCTCCCAGTCTCTTCCTTCGTCGCTTGTTTCTTGAGGACTAAACTGCTGCGCGCATGTGCACCTCTAGGACGCTCGACCCTGTTCAGTGTCACCTTCCAGTTCCCTGCCCAGTTTGCCCCGTTTGTACCCGGAACCCTCCTTCCACCTCCCTCACCTGCATTCCTGTCCTGAGCTTGTTCCCCCTCACTTGAGGTGTCATCCCCTCCCCCTTCGTGGTGTCTCCCCTCACAGGCTAAACCCAGGACTCTGGGGTGGCCCCTGAATGCGGAGGTGCTGAGCAGATTAGGGGGTGCAAAGGAGTTATTTGTTTTCACAGATATGACCCCCACTCACACAAGAAATCCAGTCCGCTGCCCTTGGGAGATCCCAACTCCAAGTAACCCAAGATAGACCCACTCCATGGGGTTTCCAAGGCTGGAGAAGCGTGCCACCATAGCTCTGTCTCAGGAAAGAGGCTGGTGACTTTGACCAGCAGGCCAGTGTCCAAACCACTAGGGATCTTCAGCATGTCGTCGTTGTTGTCTGCTGTCAAGTCGCAACTGACTCGTAGCTGATCTTCCAGTGGGTTTTAAGCAGCAGTAAATAGAACAGAGTAGATGGCCCATCCTTCTCCCATGGAGCAGCTGGTGGATTTGAACCAAATGACTTCGGCATTGCAGTGCAGCTTCTTACCACCAGGCCACTACAGCCACCCAATAAGTGTTCCTCACAGGGTTGATTCCATTTCCAACTCTTTGTAAAAATCACCAAGATACGTCTTGTGGTCCCTTTGAATTGTTTTCCTTGGCTGGGGCTATTGGGAGCTCTGGGGAAGTGGTGAGTAATGTCCCAGCCTGCTAACGGGAAGGTCGACAGCTTGAATCCAGGGGGTCCTCCGCAGGAGAGAGGTGAACGGCCTCCTCCCATCAAGACATGTCCTCTGTTTAGGTGGCATAGTAGATAGGGGATTGCGCTGCCAACCCAAAGGCACACAGTTCAAATCGACCAGCGTTTCCACAGGAGAAGGATGGGCAGTCTCCTCCCATGTGATTAACAGCCTCCAGAAATCTACCAGAGGGTCAGCTCTGAATCAGTCCCCACCTGACAGCGGTGAAGAGTGAGTGAGTGATTAGTGGAGGGGGCGGCAGGGAAACCACATCATGGGCCACTCGGAGCCATCATAGTTTCATCCAGCTAAACACACTATGAGATGGAGAGGTTTATGTACAGGCGGAAAGGTATAGATTATAGACATGAAATTCTTGTAAACATGTAGGATGCACATCTATTCGAGAAGAGAGTGGGTAAAGTGGCATGCGTGGTATACTCTGGCCTTGTTGGCAAGTGGTTTTGAAAGGCAGCCCTCCCACATCCAGGCTGTCACCTTCATTAAATGCCGGGAGAAAAGTCTTCCTCTGTGGAGGGCCCTCAGGGCTTGCACCGCAGGCCTCTTGAGGGTCCAGCCCTAAGCCGGCTAGCCTCACCCAGAGCTGCATGGCAGAAACTTGGGAGCTGCACTGGGTGGCATCTTCAGAGAGGAGAGTTCTGGTAGACCTAGAAAGTGGGCTTTCTCTGGGTGCTCCAGCAGCTGACGGAAATCACCCAGTCATTCGCAAGAGTGTTTTTGTTGTGACAATAAAGCACCATTGTTGGTCGCTATATGCTGAATGGGAACCCATGCAGGTGTGCAACTGATGCCCGGGGTGTCAATGCTGTGGCTGTGTGCGCGCCTGGATTCTGTCCCATCCATTTTTTTTCTGTAAATAAGGCTGAGTGGTGCACACATCTTATATGGAGCTGAATTTCACCTGAGATGCACATACACTGTTTTCCCTGAGTTCAGTGCGAGGCCAAGCGCAATTTAGTTCCATGAATAACAGGCTTTTATCGGCAGTGTGTATATCATGGCTACACGTGTTTTGAAAAAAAGGAAAGTGATTGTTGTCGTTTGCCATAGGAAAAAAAGAGAGTTGTCTCTAGTGATGTATTTAAATGCCACTATTAGTCGTTTATGCCCTGTTTCGTGTTTGCTTATTAAATATAACACTACTGAGAGAATCTTTTGATGTGTAAAGAGCTAAATGAAGAGTGGACTGAATGGAATGAAAATGCAGTCGTGGCACGCAGCGTGTGGAAGCCAGGTGGAAGGAGGCAGGGAAACCTTCAGTGTGCCGGGTGCCACTGTCCTCTGTCTGGATGGCATGAGAAGTGGCGGCTTGACGCGGGGCGAGACATGGAGGGGATGGGCAGCTGTGCTCTGACCGCCACATGTAGCTCATTTCTTTTGGGTTCTGTTTGAAGGGGTACCCCGTGACCCTCTACCCTTTTCAACTCTTGGCTAGATTTCCTGTGTCCTCTGCTGCCATGGTGCTGCTTTTAGCTCAGAGATGGAAATCTTCTTTTTAAAAAATTTAGTAATACTTCACGGACCAACTTAAGGGTGAAGCAACCTGGGAAGAGTCAAGATGAAGACAGTATAGCTGTTGCAATTAGTAAATAGGAACGGGATATGTACAACTGTTTAAAAGGGCAAGGGGGGAAGAGGGTGTGGAAGAGAAAGAGGAGCTTACCAGAGCAGCAGAGATTATGGGTGTGTGTGTGTGTGTGTGTGTGTGTGTGTGTGTGTGTGTAGAATTAGGGAAGGTGCAGTGGGGACTTGAGGAGACAGGGAAACTGCAAACCTTTGATCCTTTTAACCACCATACCTCTGAGGAAACAGCACTTCCAGTTTCTTCTCCACGAAGCCCTACATTCACCTGCATTCACGGCCTCATTTCGACTCAGGCACTTGGTGCCCAGCATCTCTGATTTATCAGATGGCTGCAATGGGGAAGAGTCAGGGAGACCTATGCTTGTCAAGTTCAAATCCATTTCCAGAAGTTTTTTTTAAAATTCTTATTCTTGGAGCCAATGCATCCACCTTTTCTAAGAGAGCTTCCAAGTAAAAATAGGGCTCACTTTTGGGAGGGAAAAAGTAGTGAAAATAAGAAGTAATTATCTCTGTATTGTTCAAATGATGGTTTCATTTCAACAGAAAACTAGACGAGAAAAAAAAATAAGGAAACTATTTCCGTTGTTTAGGGAATAATCTCAGTGCACGTGCACATGTATAAACTCAGGTTAGGGTTGCAATTAAACAATATTAAATGCAAATGGGAAACAACATCAACTTCATATTAATATTAAAGCTCTTTTGCTGAACTCCTTTTATATACTTTGAGACATACAGAAGGGTTGGCAGCAAAGTGCAAAGAATCCCCATATGCCCATCGCTCAGGTTCCTCAAATGTTAACCTTTACCTTTTGAGCTTTCTCCTTTTTCTTCTCTCCATTTATTTTCCTTACATAGATAGGTAGGCAGGTAGATAAGTAGATGTATAGATATATACGGAGAGTTGGGCTTTTTTATTGAATAGTCAGAGGGTGGGAGCGCTGGTGGGGTATTTGATTCGTAGGGTGTTATGCTGCTAATTCCATGGGTCACATCTCTAAAGGTTTGACTCAACCAGTGGCTGTGAGGGGGAAGGAAGATCAGCTATGAGTCAGTTCCCATCTGATGGCAATGCATGAGAGAGAAAATCTGAGAGGAAATTGGAGGTGTGATGCTCCTTTACGCCTAAATACTTAGAATGAGTATTTCCTAAAGGCAAGATTTTCTTACAGAGCACAAAATGTTAGTGAAACCCAGGAAATTGACCAGCATTCTTGTGCAGACTGCCCATGTGCCCAAAGAGGACTTTTAGAGCAATGGAAAAGCCAAGGGCCTGGTGTATTTGCTTGTGATTCTTCTTGGCCTCCTTTAATCTGGTACAACTCTTTGGTCTATCTTTGTGCTTCATGTCTTTGGTATATTAAAAAATACTGTGGACACACACATATTTCAAAAAATTTGCCATAGTCTTGACATTTTTTGGAAGAGGACAGGGCAATTATTTTGCAGAAATGTCCCTCATTATGGATTTGACAGATGATCAGATGCAAGTGATGTACTGGTGGCAGAAATGCCAAGGAAATGAACTTGTGTTCTTTTCAGCGCATTTTATCAGGAGGCACCAGATGCCAATATGTCTTGTTGCTCACTGATGATGTTAACTTGGCTCAAGGAGTGCCTGGGAAATTTCTCCACTGTATGACGGCTGCTTTCCCCTTTGCAATTAGAAAGTAGCTTGTCAGGATATAGTTTGAATCTGTGGAAGTAGTCCTGCTCCGTATCAGTGCTTCACCTGAAACCCATTTATAGATGGACAAAGGATGATGACTGATGCTCAAGGTCCCGAGTCTACGGAGATGAGTACCAACACCACAACGAGCTACCTTTAGGACCCACGAGGATGGCCATGGTAAACAATACAGATAGCAACATCTGCTGGTAAGGAGGTAGAGACACTGGTGGTACGAAGGCAAAGTGGTGCATCAAGCTGTGAAAAACTGGTAGTCCCTCAGTAATTTAAGAATGAGTTACTGTATGATCCAACAGTTCTACTCTTAGCTACATACCCAAGAGAAATTAAATGGGTGTTCGCACATAAACTTGTATATAAATATACATAGCGGTATTATTCATGTTTGCAAAAGACAAAACCAAAATTGCCTGGCTACTTTTAGGATAAGTCAAATATGGTATACCCATAAAGTGGAATATTATTTATCTATAAATAGGAAAGAAGTGCACTGCAGCATGGATGACTTTTTTATATTATGCTTAGGGAAAGGAACCATTCACAAAGAATTCCGTTTACACACAACACCCTGAATCGGAAAGTTCACTCAGACAGAAGGTAGAGAAGTGGTTGCCAGGGACCAGGAGGAGGAAAGAATGGGAAGTGACTGTTAATTAGGTGCAGGTTTCTTTTAGCAGTGGTGACAGCCTGTTCTGTGATTGTATGGTGGGAATGGTCGTACAATTCTGTATACTGAACAATGGTGAACAATAGATATCTCAGTGAAGCTGCGAAAGGAAGCTCTGGTGGCATAGTCCATAGGGAGCTGCCCCGCTAAAGCCCTAAGGTGGCCTCTTTCCAGCAGTTCGAATCTCCACGAGGCTCCAAAGGAGAAAGATGGGCAGTGTCTTTCAGTGTGATTGGTAGCCTGGGAAATGCAGTGAAGGGTTAGCTGTGGGTGGGTTGCCTCTTGATGGCAATGAGTTACTTGGTGGGTTTTCTTTAAACTGTAAATCCTCCAAAAGGAGTTTCACCCCATAGTTGTTGATTTTTTTTGAGTGAAAATTTACAAATGATACTAAATTTTCACTTGATCATTCATCCACATTTTGTTTTGTTCTGTTTTTATTATGATTTGAATGAAAGTTCACAAAGCATGCTTGTTTTCCATCCAATCACTGATACATGTTTTGCTTTATAATATTAGTTACAATCCCCAGAGTGCCTGACCATTTATTTTATAGGATCCTTCCCTTCATCTATATGGTGGTGGTGGTGGTGGTTGATTGCACGACTCATAGTGTCCCTATGAACAAAAGGCCTGAAGCCCCTCTGCAGCTGTCTATACTTATCAAAGCTCATAGGGTTCCCGGAGGGATGTTCTTGAGGAAGTGGATGCCGCTCCTGCTTCAAATCACCTGTATTAATAAACGTTTATTATCTCCTTATTTCTTATTTACTCCCTTCTCTGTCCTATCAAGATCTATTTCTTTTACCAACTTCTGCAGTCTGAAATGGATCAAACAATCAAGATGTGTTCATTGTGTTCAGCTTTAATTTGAACCTGCTTTTGAGTAATTGATGGTCTGTTCCAGAGTTGACCCCCGACCTTGTTCAGATAATATTGAACTTCTCCACTGCCAACTATAAGAACAACAGATCAAAATGTGTGTATAGTCACCAATTATGATTTTTTAGAAAATATATTTACAGTGAGTAAGTCATTGGTCATATAAAATTCATCATATTTTCACACTATCAATTCTTCTTTGTTTCTAACTTTTGCCTTCCAGTTACCAGTTAATATTAATGAATCTTGATTGCATGTTTGATCAGTTTCAGATTGCAGACATGGGTAAAAAAAATTATTTCTTCTTCTTTAAATGATCATTAGAGGTTGGTGCATAAATTTGAATAATGGTTATGCCAACGGCTCTACCTGGTAGATGTGGCATGTTACCCTATCACCTGTCACAGACAGTATTTTACTTCAGTGTATTCTTGAAATGCTTGTTGTGACAACATATGGGATGCAATTCCTGTTCAACTTGTCATTCCTGCCATAGCAGAACAAATGATTATCTGATTCAAAAGGACCGGTGCCATTCCGTTCCAAGTCACTACTACCGAGAGTACGGAGCTTTGTGCGCTCCGTTTCGTTATTTTCTGACATCCATGCTTCGTGCGTCCTGTGTTAGAGCTGTTAATGGGTCTTTACCACGGTTCCTTCTCAGCAAATGAAGGTTCGGAATCGTTACTCCATCCACATCATTAAGGCTGACTGGACCTGGCGGAGGGAGCTCCTCCCCGGTCGTATTTTGTGTGCTTTCCAGTTTGAGAGGCTCATCTTCCAGCATTCTATTGGGCAGTCCTTTGCTACTATCTCAGTGGCCAGTGTTTTGGAAGTAGATCTCGAGGCCTTCCCTCTCAGTGTGTCTTAGACTAGAAACTCCATTGACATTTAACCCTGCTAATCTTGGAAATACGATGGCCTAACTGCCATCATCACAGCAAGACATTAGCCACCAGACTGCTAGGTTGACTGATGAGTGGTGGTATACACACGTACTTGTACTTATTATAGACCTGTGTATCTATCTTTCTTTCACATATACTTAGACTTCAGTGCACATTGATGTATATTAAAAGTATGCACCTATACTCGTACCTGTAACTCCCATTCAATACCACAGAGTTCATTCTGTCCTTCCTCCTTTCCATATTTATGACTTCCTTCTTTAATATTGAGAAAGCAGACTCCCATTCATCACCGTCTATTTACTTATTTATTCAGCTCTAGAAAACACAGGAGGTAGTTCCAACTTGGCTAACCCACGAAGCTATGAGAAAGAAGTACCTGGTGGTGCACATGATTGAGCACTCATCTGATTACTGAAAGGCTGATGTTTTAAACCACCTGTAGTTTCTGAAGGAGGTCTGCTTTTGGAAAGAATACAGCCCAGAAAACACTGTGGGGTACTTCTGCTCTGTCACTGGGGGAAGCTAGGAGTTGGAAACAACTTTATGTTGAGTTCTTTCCATCTTTAGCCTAGGAGTGTAGAATCCAAAGGCTGTTTACAATTTGCCTAGGTTCCTTTTTTGCTCCCTTGTTATTAGTCGAAATATGGTTCTGTTCTTTGTTTCCACTTGTTCCCCTTTTTGATGTTTTGTTTCCTCAACTTTATGAATTTATTTTCTCTTTGGGAATCATCCAGAAACATTATCATGGTTCCAAAAGTTAAAACTTGTTCACTGAACAGTACATCCCAGATCTCATTCCACCTCAGTTCAGAGAGGCCCTGCTCATTTTAAAACTTACGTAATGAGACAAATCGCTAGAAAAGAATCTCCAGTGGTTTATTGCTTTTCTCCCCAGGATAAAGTAACTTTATTTTTTTTACTTTGCAATTTATGTTCAAATGCTGGAATCTGGAGCATTGTGTTTTAGTGGTGGCAGAAAAGAAAATAAACTGTGTAGCCAAGAAAGAAAATGATGAAAATGGCTGATGCAATAATTGAATAATCAAGGCAGGATCTTAAAAATGAAATTTTATTATGTCTGCATACCAGCTGTTAAAAATGAGATGCCAAGGTCAGTTTGACCTAGTGATTTGTTTCTGAGGTTAAATGAAATCATCACTTTTTTACTGAGTACGTACTTTGTGCCAAGTGCGAATTGGGATAGAAAAGAAACATGAGCCACAGCCCTTGACCTTGAAGAGCATTAGATCTAATTGGAGCCATGAGACACACATGTGCAAAAGAGAGACCAAATCGTTCAAGAAAATAGAGGAACAATTCCAGGCTATTATATCATTTGACAAGGGGAATGTATCAACTTCCAAGGAGGAACTGCACTCTGGGAGACTTCAGCTGAGAGTTCTGACGACTGGCTCCCTGGAGGATGTGGCAAGGATGAGTTGGGGTGTGCAGTGGTTTTGGAGAGCAAATGGTACGTAACCTGAAGGTAAAATTTCCAGGATCTGGACCAGCTAATGGGTTTGAATAGAGATGTACTAGTACTTTTGAGGTGAACTCCAGAGCATTACTATTTAGATTTCACTACTGCCTCTTTCACTTATTTGTCAAGCTAATACACTTAACTAGGTATCGAGTTACTTAATCAGACATCAGTTATCTTCATCTGTAAAATGGGGCAATACTGGTATCTTTCACAGCATGATCTTGTGGAGCTCCAGTAAGATATGCACAGTTCCTGCCACATGGTCCTGCTTCGGTTACTGTTCTTCTCTCTGGCGGGTTTTCAGAGGCGGGGGATGGCACTGGAGAAGACTGACCATCTTTTTCTCTCAAAGAGCAGCTAGTGGATTCAAACCATATGTCTATGGGTTGGCAGCGTGCCTCCTTACCTACGAGGCTACCAGAGCAATTAATACCAGCCGCGGTGTTATTCCAAAGCCTAAAGGTAGGAAAGCATAGGGCATGATTCGCGAAGAGTGAGTAAATCTGACTGATTGGATTGGAGTGCTGAAAGTGGAGAAAAGTCAGAGTTAGAACCTAAAAGGGACTGAGACTCCATTGGGAAGGATCCAGAAGTCGTGATACTTACATTGGATTTACTGTGTGTTGGGCACGGTTCCAGGTGGTGCGTGCTTGCTGTTAAGTGTAACACTGTGTACAACAAATGTGGGCTCTGCTCATTCCTGTGCCGTCCTCACAGTAGCTGTTGTGCTCGATTTGCATCCATTATGTCAATTCTACTCGTTAAAGGAGTTTATACTAATATATTAATCCATTAACTCATCAACTCTATGAGATAGGTATTTATTTTTTCTTCAAATTATAAATGAAGGGAAATCGAGGCACAGAACTGTTCAGCAATTTTCCCAAGTTCAGTTTTTAAGTCGGAGATCCTGGATACCAAACCAAGGAGTTTGAATTTCGTTCTATTGGTGACAGGAAGCTCTTGGGACTTTTAAGGTATATGGATAAGGTGGGAGGGGCTATGTATAGGTAATTGCTTGAAATAAAGGATTGCTATCCCAGCCTGCACATGCAACTCCTAGCAACATACCCAAAGTATGTGAGGCAAAGCCTCGTCATTCTTGCCTCCAAAGAACACTCTGGCTGCACCCTCTCCAAGACACATTTGTTTGCTATCTTGGCCGTCCATGAGATAGATGTTCGGTTCTCTTCTACAACACCCCAGCTCAAAGGAATCAATTCTTCTTGTGTCATCCTTATTCATTGTCCAGTTCTCAGATGCATAGCAAGTGATCAGAAAGACTGTGTCCTGAATCAGATGCACCTTAGTCCTCAAACTGACATCCTTACTCCTCCTTAATTTGGAGAGGTCCCTAACTGCAGATTTTCCCAGTGAAGTGCATCTCCTTATTTTCTGACTGCTGCTACCAAGGATATTAATTGTGAAGGCAAGGAAGATGAAGCTGTTGACAGTTTCAACCTCCTCTCCGTCCATCATGACACTTCCCATCGGTCCAGTGGTAGGAATCTTTGTTTCTTGACCTTGGAGGGGGGGAAGTTGCAGAAGAACGCTTCTTTTATGACTCAGAGGAGTACTAATTCAGCCATGACGGCAGGAGATGTTCGTGGTGGAAATAGTGGCAGCAGCATCCACATCAGCTGAAGAAATTCTCCATCATGCCACGGGGGGCTGGCTATTGGGACATTCAGGATTTGAAGGGATTAATTTGCCACATGTGTTCATTTTAGGTGGCATTAGCTGTTTCTCCCCTTTCAAAGTATACATTATTACAAGAGGATAATATTCACATTGTTGAACTAGATTGGTGATAAGTGTTTTAGTAAACCTATGGAAACACTTTTGAACCTGAGCTCTGTCAGTCTGAAAATTAAGCAAATATATGCCCTGTTCATCTTGCCATGGCAGTTCAAATATTTGCAACAAAAAAATTCCCCAGTGTTTGAAGAATGGGGCAGAGACTGGAGTAATAAAAGAGGCTCTTCTGAATTCTTCTCTGTATTTGACTGATGAGCAAAGTGTTTTCTTATTACCTCTGTCGCCATTGCCAACAGTGGACAAGGCAAATCATGGAATAACAGGTCTTGAGAATTACCCCTCCTTCCTACAAACCTTTATATGATAAGGACCTTTTAAACACCAGGTTCCATTCTCAGCAGTGGTGGGCCCCAGCTTTTACCTTGAGTCCTTTGAACCATAATGACTGTAAGACTACAGTGTTTATGTTCCCCCATTACTGTATTTTCACTGATAATGTGCCTGTGTAAATAATGGGCATGTGTACAGTGCATAAGAAAGTAATGGATTTGCAAAAACCATATAGAATTTACACATTATTTGCATAAAAATACAGTGAAATGCCAGGAATTGGGGATTTTCTGTCTAAAACAATCTAAACGGGGAGATAACTTCTGCTCTAAAGGAAACAAACAAACAAAAAAAAGAACAAAGCAGTTGTAACACTCTACAGCCATCACATGGGATATTTTCAGGAATATATGTACAGGCAGGGGCTAGTAGTGTTACCTTGATTCTCAGTGTGTCCCAAGCTAACAATGAGCAGTCACTCCAACACTGGATGGCCAATAGGAAATAACTTTTGACCACATTACTCATGATGGAAAAGCATGAATTTTAGTCTGTAAATATTTTTTTTAGCTAAGTGCCTGTGAAAATCTTCAGAATTTTTTCATCCAGCACAAGCTATATATTATATTTTATAATTGGGACAAGAAGACACTAAAAAGGAGTCCTGGTGGTGCAATGATTAAGTGGCTATCTGCTAACCAAAAGATTTGCATTTGGACTTAACTCTTGCGTCCACGGGAGAAAGGTCTGGCAATCTGTTGGAAAGCTGACTGCCTAGAAAAGGCTGTGAGACAGTTCTGCGCCGTCATATGAAATGGCTGTGAGTCAAATCCAGTCAGCAGCACCAAACAAGAATAACAAGGGACTGATAACTCACTGGGTATTAGTGTTGTAGCTTGAAAATGCCTTTAGTGAAAATTTAGCTCTGAAAAGGAACCATCATACTAAAGTTAATCTTGACCTCTTTTTTTCACCAAAGCAAAGGACCGTAAGGTGATAAGTGAATTCAGTTGCATAGTCTTTCTTAAAAATACCTTTGCTGCATTGAAAAACAAGGAACTCATGCAATATTATTCAAAATGGGTGACCCTGGAGGACATTATGCTGAGTGAGGTACCTCAGTCACAGAGGGACAAATGCTATACAGTGCCACTGTTGTAGAATGAGGCTGACATCGGGGTGGGGGTAAGACTGAGAAAAACTGGATGAAATATGTTTACGGAATTGAAGTCTATGGGGGAGAGAATAGTTTAAAAGTATTATATTTATGTTTATCGTAAGAGTACGGAATGAGGGTTGCAGAGTGGATTATATTTGGGGGTTGGGGGATGTGTGTGGGGGATTGCGTACCAATGAGGGAGTTTGTCTTTTGCGTTTGAAGGAGAGGAGCAAACTGGGGGGGGGGGGGGGGCGGGGAGAAAGGTGCAACAATGAATGAATGGAATTCCAAAATCTCTGTAGATGTTCACTGAAATGAAAAATAAATAAAAAATACCTTTGCAAATGGTACAGTTAGAATTCAGAACGACACGTGTTCGGGTTCACTGATGGAGAGATGTGTTTGGCTTCCTGTGCGTTTACAGGTCTGCTCGCTCTTGTCCGCCATTGGCTCCCTTCTGTGTGTCTTAATTGCCTACAGACCCTGAGCGGTCTCTGCACATAGTAGGCATTCAGTGCAGGCCTGTTGGCTTCCTTGGTTTTGGTGGGTGCTGCTTCCCCCAAAGGTGCCAGCCTGAGGGTCCTTGGCAGGGAGCAGCAGTGTGCTTTTGAGATAGTGGGTTCCGGAGCTGTGAGCAGGGCTGCAGTGGGCAGGTTCTTGACAGAGGTGAAAGGGCCCACCCATTCCTCCTGCAGCAGGACCTCCTATGTAGCGCTTGCACTTAGCCCAGCGCCCCTCGCTAATGAAATGTCAGTGTTAATCTCGACCTTGCTTGCTCACGTGTGTAAAATGTGGCCATTTCTACACAACGCTCTGCGTCATCCAGAGGGCCTCTTCCAATGACGCCGTGTTGGGTGGGCTGTTGATTTTTGTTTCGTTCACAAAGCCAGTGCAGTCCAGTGCCTAGCAGCAGGCAGTGCAGGTTGCACCTGTGTCGCCTCACTTTGCGCCAAAGATCCAACCGGAGGGGTATGTAGGGCAGAGAAGGAATTGATCCTGAAATTCCAGCCCTCACTACCGCCCACATCCAGCGCGCTCAGCTGTTCCTGAGACAATCAAAGGCACCTTTCCTCCCCACCAATCGCTCCCTATTCTCAATTGTCGTAAAAATCCAAATGCAAGTGTAGATCGCTTGGGCTGTGGAAAGGGTTTGACTTCACCGCTTCCCAGGCACACTCAAGTCCCCGTAGCCATCTCGACCACTGTCCTTTTAGTCCTCTTTTTAAAAAAAAATTTTTTTAACAGTCTGCCTGGATTGCTGAGAGAGCTGATAGGCCTGAGATGAGAGTGAGTCATAGGGCCTTGGTCTAGCGTTCAGCGGCGGGGTCGCACTCAGATGTTGGAGGAGTGGGTGACAGTCGGTGCAGACGGCAGGTCTGCTGCCCACTGTGGGGATCCTATGAGTCACCGCTTGTCAGTGAGCACCACACCCACAAGGCTGGCCTTCACAGCAGGGGAGCTGGAAGGGACCACAGTCCTACCTAGGCCAGCAAGCCTTTCAGCGACAGGTCAGTCAGCTGGACAGGCTTGGAGAACCTCCCTCTTTTAATGTAATCACAAGGGGGGGCGGGTCCCAGAGGCAGAGAGGGACATTTAACTGGGCTGCTTGGACTTTGCAATTTGCTGTCGCTGCTGGCAAGGATGCTAATCCTGGCAGGGTTAATTTTGAGAAACTACAGAGCCACTCTGGCCAGACTTCCTTTCACTCTGCAAGGGCTTGCGTGCAGCATTGTGCCCCGGGACTCTCACTCCGCTGAGTGCTGTGTGCAGCCAGGCAGCGCTCAAAGGGTAGAGGCCCTGCTTCCCGTGTGTGCCCGTGGGAACCACTGCGGTGCCGCCCTGGGATGACTCAGCTGGGGACATTGGGAAGGAAGAAGTGATGAGTTTGCATAGTGACATGCGTGGACCTTTGGGGGTCGGGTCCTCCATACTTCACAGGGTTCTTGACAGCTCTTTATCCCCCATCCACCAACAGGTAAGCGTGCGGAGGGCCGGCAATTGCTTCCCATTCAGTGCGTCACCCAGTGGCTCCAGAGTATGCATTTCTTTCACAGGGAAACTTTCCCAACTCCTTACAAATTAGGCGCTTTCCCACCAGCCTAATATAATACACTAAATAGCAGTCTTGTTATCCCAAATACATTGCAGAAAGTAAACTGCGAAAAAAAAGTATCGATAGAAATAGTGCAGCTGTAAGGCAGATGGTGGAAACAACGCAATCCGTGTCTTTCCATACAGTGAATACATGGCTTGCTTTAAAGGACTGGAACCTGCCTAGAGGCCCTGTTCAGGAAGAAGGCCGCTTAGACAATGGGACCTGGTAGCACCACTAAGGCCCTGTCATTTGATCTAAGAAATGCTGAGACGGGCAGCAGGGCTTCCCCACGTGCAGACTGCCTCCCCCTTCCAGAATACGAATAGAGTTCCCCCTTAGTCGAGGCATTTGCAGATTGTCTATAGGCCAGTTCCCCTTGCTCAACTCTCGGGCCGAAAGTTCTGGAGCCCTGGAGCTCAGAGACCCGGGTTCTGGCCCAGCGCCACCACTGACCAACTCTAGGTGTTGAGTGTAGTTAACCTGTCATTCTGGAAGAGTGCTGATCCTCATCTGTGCTCTACTTCTGTCATGTGGATGAGGCGAAACCCTGTCTGAGTTCTTTCGATGCCAGAGAGTGCCGCGCACATGCCGACTGCACTTGTGGTTTGTATATTATGATCTCCTAATGGCTTGCAGGCAAGCTTAACTCTTCCAAAGTCTAGACTGCACTTATGACCTCAGGAAGGAAGCCCTCTGCCTTGATGGGGAGGACCACAATGCCAGTTCTTGGCACCAGTGCCTTTCATGCACTCTTTTGATGTTCTTATGAGCATTCAGCGTATAGACTGCAACCTAAAAAGAAGAAAAGCAAACCTCTCCCCCCCCCCACATCCTCCTCCTGTGCCAACTGTTTTGCAGCTCAGACATATCATTTCCAGTCAGAGCAAGAGGACTTACTGTTTCCGACTGGATTTGCTATTGTTATTATTTTCACTGAGAATGCATTTCTTCACCACTTGTTCCTGTCTGGGGCACATTTCCTCAGTAGCTGCGCCTAACAGACTCCAGTGTCACAGCGGATGGAGCTCTTATGGGGCTTTTAGCCAAATGACTGACGTCTGCCTCATCATGGTGGGTCTCGGGGCACCTCTCTGTAGTCCCTGTCTAACACCGCCTAGCCAGCAGCTGCCGTGCACCCACCATCACCAGCCTGATTATGAACATGCGCTTCAGAGCCCGAGGACGCTCATTGTCTCCAGCAGAAGAGGCCAAAAGCCATCACCTTGCAGTTCTGCAGGAGGGAGTTTCCCACCAGGAGGCGGGTGAGACTCACCTGCTGAGACTCACCTGCGCCAGGGGCAGGGCCTGCAAGTTCCCATGGCTTTACTGAGGAAATCCTCCCAAGGATGAATTTTCTTTCTTTCTGCCATGTCCCCATTCACCCATTTAAAAGACTCTCTTGGCCTTTTCATGTTGATTTCTTGTACTGGCTAAGTTCATTACCCTCTGCACTGCAGAAAGGAAGCTTACGGAGTCCAAGATCAGCTGGTAAAGAATATTATTTTAGAGGGGTTTTGTTTGTTTAAATACATGCTTTCAAAGGGGGATAAACTGTTATTCCTGGAGCACATAAAAATCGCAGATGCACCTTGGCAAAGTCCTCCCGAAAATTTGAGGGGAGCTTTCATTCTGTTGCTGAAGATAAAAGTGATCTTGAGGGGTCCTCCGCTCCCCGATATGTCAGATTCTCTGGCTTCTGGTGACTGGTCTGATTCTACGTTGGCCTGAATGTGACGGGATCTTCTACTCCTGGGAGCCAGCTGTTTGGAGCTGCGGCGCAACTAAGTTCCTTAAGACTGCTAATTGAAAGGTCAGTGGTTCAGATATACCAGTTGCTCTCCAAGAGAAAGAGGGGCATAGAGATTTACAGCCTCGGAAACCGAGTTGAGGGTCGCAAAGCATGGCAGGTGATGCAGAGGCAGCAGACTGTGGTTTTGCTTCTAAGCGACTTGTAGGTGGTCAGCCCTGTGGCTTTGACATCAGGAGCACTTGCTTGATGCTGAGCTCCAGCAGGATGGCAGGTCCCTAAAAGTTCTGATACTGAGACCTCCCCCCTCCCCAAGTAGTGCTTTTCCTCCTCAGGCTTCTCCTTTGCCCCAAAGGCCCCATGTGGACTTCATCTCCTGGCTCTTTGCCCAGCCCCCCTTTGTACCATTTCTTGGTCTGAAACCCAGAAGCTTGGTTTAAATACTTCCATTCCTAATCATGGCTTGTCCGACAGCATTTGTAAATAGACCCCTTTAGGGTGCCCAGTCGGACAGCCCCAAATGATCTCCCTGTGGGCTCAGGAAGACTTGGCGAGGTGAACGTGACATGCTCGTTTCTAGTCATTTCCAACAAGCTCTTCATTCTCTAAGCCAGCAGGTCCCTGCAGTAGTCAGACAAGTGGGTAGGGTTGAGCAGGTGTCACACCTGGTTCTTAGAAATCCTGACTCATGGTTGAATGTCTAGATGTGAGCAAAGGAGTCTAGGTCGGTTACAGGACTAAAAGCCTACTGGGAGAAGGCAGGGAGGCCCTGACTGGTACGAACGGGTGAGTGTTCCGCTCCTGACTGAAAGGTTGGTTCACCTAGAGGGACCTCAGAAGAAAAGCTTGGCGGTCAGCTTCTGAAAGCTCGCAGCCCGTGGAGTGCAGTTCTGCTCTTCCTAAACTCCCGAGTGGTTTGCGCGTGCAGCCGGGGAGGAGGAGCCCTGGAGCGTTGGCAACACTTGCAGTTCGGATGGGCTCTGAGCTTGTCTCTGCCTCTTGGAGGCTGGGACCCTGGAGAAGACCTTCGAGTCTCACGACTTCAGGGTCTTCAGTTCAGGATCCTCTTCTGTAAAGTGGAACTCACTGTAATAGCAACTATTTATCAAGTGCTGCCTCTCCACCAACATGCCCTGTGGTTGGTGCTCAGAAAGCACCTGATAACTAGAGGCTATTACCATGAACTAAGAGGCCTGTTGCCTGCCAACTGGAAGGCTGACACTTGAGGCCCCTGGAAAGACGATGATGTCAACTTGCGTAAAGATAACAGCTTGGACACCCCGTGGGACAGCTGTCCTCTGTCCTCATAGAAGACTCCATATGAATTGGTTTTGACTGACTGATAGTGGGTGTTACTCTAAACCATGGATGAAATTCTGCTCTGAAACACAAGGGGTCACTATGAATCAGAATCGATTTCTTGGCAGTTGGTTGTTATATATGAATAAGCGACTTTACCTTTTTGTCAATATTGGATTGATCACATGCATCCAATTTTATTCTCTCCCTAAAGTATAGCAAAGCTCTAATAAAGCAACTTTTCAAAGGCATAAACCCCAAATGGCTGGAAGTGTGATAGGGGAAAATCACACAATTTGGCAAGCTTGAAATTATTGGGACAAATAGCATCTGATTTGGCAGATCTAAGAATTCAATTCCAAGGCCAGCAGTGGGGAAAGCTGGGGATTAATACAGTTCCCGCCGCTGCACCCCAGATGATTGAACCCCGTACGGCTGGCCATGGGAGCAAACAGAACAAGAAGTTCCATCCTGCGCCCCCCCCCTTTCACTGTCGTCTCCTCTATTCCCCACCTCCGGAGAAAAACGGAGGGCAAAGGGTCATTTCTAAAACTGGAAAAATTAAGAAATAGCAATAAAATGATGTTGCTTCAAGAACCCCTCTGCCCCCCTCAGAACCCCCAAGCACATTGCTGTTTAAGTGGACATCAGTTATGACAACCCCAGGTGTTACGGAGCAGCACGCCTCCATATTGTAGGACTTTTCTTGCCTGTAGTCTGTGCAGACACAGTTTGCCAGGCCTTTCTTCCAAAGCACAGCTGTGTTGTTACGTGCCATCAAGTAAGAACTGACTCGTAGCTGACCCTCCATCAGGTTTGCAGAGGGAGTGGATGGCACGGAAGGACTGCTCAGCCTTCTCCCTCTGAGCTGCCGCTGGACTCCAGACACATGCCTTTGTGTTTGCAGCGCTGGCGAGTCCTTACAACTCAGTCACAAGAGTTCCCTCTGAGCCACCCCGGGGGCTGGTTATTTAGAGAAATGGTAGTAATTACCCAAAGAGTGAATTGAAAAAGAAAAAAATTGCAAGCAATTTTTGGAAGGTACGGTTGGGGACAGCTAATTGTCTTAAGAAACCTTGGAGAATCAGTTGACTCATTAATTCATGATGTGTGTTCACAAATTTGCTAAAACTCCAATAATCTACTGGTCTTCTCCCTTTGGTAAATACCATGAAGAATATTCTGAGATAGAAAGTGAATGTGAAGATGAGCAAGGTAATAAGAGAAATTGCTACTAAGTAGGTGGTAGGTTTTGTTTTTTTTTAAAAAAAAAAAATCCTCATGACCTTGGAACAAGAACTTCATCTAACTTTGCAAAGGGGAGTCTCCCGGTAACAAGGCTAAAGTGCATGCATACACAAGACCCCCCCCCAAACACACACACACCCTCCCTGTATCAGGAGACAACTTCTTCTATGTGGCCAGTGACTCACTGGTGTGGCTGCTTAGATGCCAGACAGGCAGCACAAAGATCCCCTTCATCTAGCTAGGCCTCTTCCCCTTAATTGCTTGCAAATCCTAAGAGACTAGCCCAAATACTTGAGATCCAGCCTCTGAAAAGAGCATAAAGAGGCCTCTGCTCCATGCAGAGAGTCCCCTCTGCCCTGGCGTAGTGCACTGGCAACAGCACCCTTTAGGCCTTCAGCTCTCCCAATTAGGCTGATGACAGGATGGCTAATACTGGGGCAGATCCTAGGCTGCAGTTAGCAGGATTTCAGGAAATCCAAGGCTCCCTGCACAGGAGGATGATAGTAGCAGATAGCTGGTGTTATTTACATAATTGATGCGCCTAAATAGTTCTGCTTGCATCTCCTTTTATATTTCTGCACAATAACATCTGGGGGAGCTGATTGCATACCTTAGACTAACCCCTCAGGGGGTGTTTGTTATATGCCGCATAACAATAAAAAAGTTGCCCAATAAACCCTCAGGGATACTAATGGAGGACAGCGAAGGTTGTTAGGTTAATACTTTTCCTCTGTTTGTCACCTGGCAGCCACCAAGGGGGTCACTGTAGGTGGAGTCTGCAGAGAAAGGGGGAGTGACATCAGATGGTGCATCTGGGTCGACTGAGTGGAAACTCCAGTTCATTTGAGTTGACCAGGGACCTGTACTTATGGTAGGGGATGGTGGTTATAACAAAGATGAATGCTTTTAAGATGGAAAAAAAATGCTTTATAGTGTTAAAAATCTCTAGCTCTCCTGGGAAAATGTGGGAGGCAGAGGTGGGCCCGAAGAGAGAGAGGGCTGTAATCTCCAGGAGCAGAGGGACCAAGCTGACTTTCCTCTCTCGGCTTCAGGTGGAGTGGCCAGCCCAGGAGCCTCTCCTTGAGTGTTGTTCTGTGGTGTTATTAAGTGGATACATTTTTCATGGCCCACCTGCTAGTGTAACTAATTAACAGCCATTCTCATTAATTACATTGATCAGGATCATAAAATAATTTCAAATGGCTGAACACGATCAGCAGGTTCCCTTTAATCCCTTAATGATTTTTTCATGATTAATCAAACAAAATAGATGTAGTTATTTGATCCCCTTTTTTCATCTCAGAACGGCAACTCAGGGCAATTAGAGTAGACATAAAGTTGAGGCAAACAGGACTCCATTTCGTGCAGTAGCTAATTAAGCAATAAGGCAGGATAGGATGGGGGTGTATGATTATCAGGAGATAATCACCCCCCTGAGGTACAAGGTATAGTTGAGTGCCTCTGCCCCCGCAGCCTACCAGGGCCTACTTGCCAATCAAAACCCCTTTCCTTTTGAGCCAGAAAGAAACTGAGCAAAAATGACGTTGGTCCTAGCAAATGGCCCACTACAGCATGAAGATTTCACCTATTAAGAGTGACAGCACTAACGGGTGCTTTGGAAGGTTCTCCACTCAATCGCTGTTCTCCCAACATCTCTTGGTGCAGAGAGCTCTTTGCCGTGGATAGTGTAGCCTTAGAGGCCTCTGCTCATTGCAGGCAGGGGCTCCAGTGACCTGGTGGTAAGGAGCTGTGCTGCTGCCCCAGCTGTGATCGCCTCGGGAAACTCCGGGGAGGGTCAGCTGTGAGTCAGTTCCGGCTCGACAGCGCACAGCACAACAAGCAGTCATTACAGAGTGTGGTGGACATTAGGAGATGAGAGTCTGAGAGGTAATCTCGAAATGGTCATTCTTCCAGTTTTCTAAAAATTATTTTTAAAATTTATTTACTTATTTTTTCATTTCAATGAACATCTACAGAGATTTTGGAATTCCATTCATTCATTGTTGCACCCTTCTCCCCGCCCACCCCCCCCTGTTTGCTCCTCTCCTTCAAAAGCAAAAGAAAAACTCCTTCATTGGTACACAATCCCCCCCACATTCCCCCCAACCACACCCCCAACCTCAAATATAATCCACTCAAGTAAGACAACCATGGTCTTTAAGGTACTAGACATTTGGGGGATTAAATCATTACAGGGTTGCAGGGCAGCTCGTTTCCAAAGTCTGGAAGTGGGAAGCATGTCTTCTGCTGGCTTTCAGCCATTGTTACTGCTCTGAGCTGTCAACTCCAGCCTACAGTTTGACAGTTGGGAGCACGTGTCCACTTAGGCTGGAAATACTCCTGGGGCTCCTCCTAGCACTGAGTTCTTTTCCCTTTTCTCCAGAAGGAAAAAAGGAATGTAAAGATCAATACAAACAAATGCAAAGTGAAATAGCCAATATCTTGCTGGCCAGCTCTGAAGGACTTGCTTTCTAGGACGTTGCTGCCTCACTGCGTTCGTGCCCTGTCCTCACGTGCGCCTTCCGTGTTGGAAACCCCTCCAGCCACCAGTCCAGCTTGTCTCCGTGCTTAGAAGCAGTGATCAGCATCGAGATGAGATCACAACAGGCAAGAAAATAAACCCAAACCCCACCCGCTACTGTCAGGCAGTTCAGCTCTGTTGTTCATCGGGCTGTTGAGAGTAGACTCAACTCGATGGCACCTAACAACAGTGACAACATAGCTAGCAACTTCTAACCAGCAAAGGCAGCGTAGATCAACACCTAATAGTTGACAAGCTTATCTTCACCCAAGGTGCCAAGTGGCGTGGGGTTTGCATTCAATGAATTTTTCTTAACTTTAAAGAGAGACCTTGTAGATTTTAATTATGTTGGCCAACAACATTTCCCCTTTTTTTATATTAAACATTGTTATGTTTATCTGGATGGGCTCTCTGGTAGCCTAGTGGGTAAGGAGTTGTGCTGTCAACCCAAAGGCAAGTGGCTTGAATGTAACAGCTGCTGCAAAGGAGAACAATAATCTTTTCCAGTGTGGTTTACAGCCTCTGAAAACCCGCCGGAAGGGTCAGCAGTGCCTCAGTTCCGACTTCACACCAATGAGATGCTGTTGATATTTATCTGCGAATTGCAGTGTTGCTGAAGAATATGGAAGACCAAACAAACAAATCATTCTTAGAATAAATACAATTAGAACGGTCCTTAGAAGTGAGCTTGGTAAGACATCAGCTCACTGACATTGATAGTCATCTGGGAAGACCATCATTAGAAAAGGATGTGATTAATAAAGGGGCATAAAAATGAGAGAAACCCAGCATGAGACAGACTGACACACTAGCTGGGAAAACACGCCAGCTATCATGAAGATGGTTCTGTAATTCTTAAGGCAACTGTAAGTCAGGGGAGTTTCGATGGCAACTAATTAACAGCAACACGCCTAAAGTGACTAGACTTTTTTATTTTTGCCTTTTTGGGGCCAAAATAACTGTAATGGTCTCCGAGGCATTTTTAAAGTTTTTTTCTATTTAGTTCTAGAACAAATAACACAGACTTCAGCAGTTTTGAGATTTGAAGTTGTCCATTCAAATTTATCCAGGTTTGTTTAAAAAAGAAGCAGCCTGGTTTACCACACGCGGACTTCCTGCAGGAAATGTAGCCATGTCCTTATTGTGACCCTGTGGAATGAAGATAGATTGTGCCCTCCACAGGATACATTACTGACTTTCTGAGGTGGATAGATTGGCATTTGAGTGCATCCCTTCCATCAAGGCCTCATTCAATTTCCCATATTGTGTTTTTACTGTAACTTCATTAACAGCGTGTTGCATTTAAAATTATGTCAAAGAAACTATTGGGCGCCAGAAGTGGGTTTTTCCTGTCACCTACTGGTAAACGCTGTTTTTTTTAAAAAAAAACAGTCTCAGTTTAACCTTGCTAGATATTCCATTCTAGTTCCTGCTACTGCTTGATCCAGTCAAGTCGTTTGACTTCATGTCACTCTGCTTGGCAGGTGGCTCCCCACTACATAGAAGCCCCTCGCTCGGTCAGGGTTAGTCAGGACCGAGCGAGACGATCCTGGCAGACAAAATAGGCACAAGAGGTCGATGAGTGGTCTGATTTTGAAATACTGGCTTCACACCGAGCCTACTGGCCTTTCTTGCTTATCTCCGGTTCACAGTAGTGCGCAGGCTCACATTATGTATTACCAAGAGGCAGTGGCGGTTAGGAAGGTACGTAGCACAGCTGGGAATGAAATAGAGCCTTTAAAGTACCAAACACTTAAAAACGAAATGAAATGGAGTTATTTATGATGAAGATCTAGAAATGCTTAGATTTGTTCTTGGGAGACCTGGCATTTAGATTTTAAATTGTGTTCCGTCTTGAAACTTGCACAATTCATGTAAAAAGAATAATAAAGGCATGTTCCCCTATAATCATCTAAGTGTTCATCTGCATGCTTGGCCATGGACTATAATTTTTCCCCTCTCTCTGTCTCTCAGACGCAATCAACCATTACAACTTCAGTCTCTCCTAATATGTAAAACGTCATTGTGTCTAATGAGTTGAAATGATGACAGGTGAAACTTAATTGACAAATGAAGGTCATTTGAAAAGCTCTATCAGTTGGGATTAGTTAACTTTTGGTCTTCGTGCCTGTGATTTGTCACCATTTAGCGGCGATTTTATACAAGAGTCTTTGCACCTGTAAATATTGCAGCTGCTGTTGTCTTTCAGGCTAGGCAGGCGTGGTTAAGTCTTGTGTGGAACTCAGCAGCACAATAGGTCTTTAGACAGATAGGCCTCATGGTGTCAATGAAGTGCCATTTAGGAATGGCTCAGTGGCCCTAACACGTGGGGGCTGGCTTGGCTGGACAGATGGAAAGAGCTGCTTTTTAAGAAGGGATCAGAAAAGGCAGTGCCCCTCGGCAGCCTAAATCCACTAATCTGATGTTATTATTGGCGATAAGGAGCAGTGGTCAGAAGAAAATCTCATTCTCTGCAAATGTCATTTAAATAAGACTCTGATATTTTCCGGTCAGGTTGACAGGCTTTAGTCAAATAGTGAGCACTTTATTTGTAAATGCAGAAGGGAAAGAAGAGCTTGAGTTCAGCAGTTCTTAGGATGTCAGCTTACCAGTATTGATTAGTCGTTCAGAAGTGGCAGCTGCTCCTTTGTTAAATGTGCAGCATCCCACACCAAAGATGTTAGGGGTAGGAAACATTCTTTGACAATCCGCCTTTTATCACAGAGGCAGAGCAGCCTCTTCCTTGTGCCTCAACTACTCGTGCTGAAAATTCATGTCCTACTCTCTCCAGAACTCCTTGCCAGCCACCCAAAACTTGTGACAAGGGGAGCCACCACCAAACCTGTGACTGTCCAACAAAGAACCTTGACCTGGGAAATACCTTTTTCTTTTTCTTTTGTGATTGTTATGCCTCATGGGAAGATCATGCAACTTAAGTACTGATTGCAATTATACATCTAACATGTATTAATAAGGAATCTTAATACCATAATTGGGAGACTACTCCTTCCTTGGGGACTCTGTTGTTAAGTTGGAACCTACCCGTAGCTGATTATTAAGCGGGTTTTCAGTGACAGTAAATTGAACAGGAAGAGATTAACCCATCTTTCTCTCCAGGAGCCGCTGGTAGATTGGAACTGCGTAATTAGAGTTGGCAGTGCAATTCCTTCCTATTAAGCTACTAGATCTTGAATGATCCAGAAGGCATCAAAATAGGACGGAATGAAAGAACTGGCCAACACTGAGATATTTCAGGAAATAGTACCATGTGACCAAGAGCCAATGGTAATGAAAGAAGACATTCAAGCTACATTAAAGGCATTGGCAAAAAATAAGGCTCAAAAATTGATGAAACACCAATTGACATTTTTCAGATGGCATATGCAGCCCTAAATGTGATCACCAAATTTATTCCAGGAAATTTGGAGGACCGTTGCCTGGCCAGCTCACTGGAAGAGATCCATATTTGGATTCCCATTCCCAAGAAAGGTGATTAATCAGAATCTAGGAATTACTGGACAGTATTATTAGTATTATATGCAAACAAGGTATTGCTGAAGTTCATCCAGTATGACATGAACAGTACATAAATAGGGAATGACCAGATGTTCAAGCCGAGTTTAGAAGAGGCCGTGGCACCAGGCTTATCATTGTTGATCTTAGATGGATCCTGCCTAAAAGCAAAGAATACCAGAAGGATGTCTATTTGTGCTTTCTTGACTATGCAAAGACATTTGACTGTGTGGTTCATAAATTATGGCTAACACTGAGAAGAATGAGAATCCCAGAACACTTAATTGCTCTCATGCAAAACCTACACATAGACCAAGAGCTTGTTGTGCAAACAGCAAGGGAGCAGTTGTTGTTGTTGTTGTTGTTGTTATGTGCCATCGAGTCGTTTGCGACTCATAGCGACCCTATGTACAACAGCCCTAAACCCTGCTCTGTCCTGTGCCAATCGCACCGTCTCTGACACACCCATCCCGATTACCCCAGTCACTGAATCAATCCACCTCATAGAGGGTCTTCCCTTTCTGCACTGTCCCTCCACTCTACCCAGCATGATGTCCCTCTCTAAAGACCCGTCTCTCCTTACAACATGTCCAAAGTCTGTCAGGCGAATGTGTCGGGGTTTATTCTTTCTTCATAGCTATTCAATCAATATGCAGAGCAAATTATTTAAAAAGCTGGACTCTGAAGAAGAATGTGGCATCAGGATCAGAGGAAGACTCATCAGTAACCTTCATTATGCAAATTGCACAACCCTGCTTGCCGAAAGTGAGGACTTGAAGCATTTGCTGCAGAAGATCAAACACTGGAGTCTTCACTATGGATTGCATTTCAATGTCAAGAAAAAAAAAAAGATTCCCATCACTGGCCCGATAGGCAACATCATAATAGAGAAAAGATTGAAACTCTCAACAGCTTCATCTTACTTGGACCCACAATTAACGCCCTTGGTACCAGCAGTCAGGAAATAAGGAGACACACGGGGGAAGTCTGAAGTTAGGAACCTCTCCAAATAAATTATTGAGGATTAATGATGTCAGTTTGAGGACTAAGGTGCGTCTAATTCAAGCCGTGGTCTTTCTGATCACTTGCTATGCTGCTCAGAGCTGGGCAATGAATAAGGGTGACAGAAGAAGAATTGATACCTTGAGCTTTGATATTAAAAGAGTGCTGAAAATCCCTGGACTGCCACAAGAACTAACGGGTCTTGGAGAAGGTGCAGCCAGACTGCTCCTTAGATGCAAGGCTGATGAAGCTTCATCTCACATACTTCGGACATGATGCTAGGAGAGACTATTTCTTGGAGAGGGACAGAAAAAGAGAGGAAGACCCTCAATCAGGTGGATTAACACTGCCATGATGGGGTCTTGTGTGTCAGGAATTTTGGCATAGGATAGGACCGGGTTCAGAGCTGTTGTTCATAGGTCGCTGTGAGTCATACTGAGCTAGACAGATACCTAACGACAATGAGGTTAACAATAAAATACTTTTTTAGACCCTGTACCTCCATTGCTGATAGATAAAATATCATCCATAGTTGGATTATTCATTCCTCATTCAACAATATCTGCTAAGTGGCTATGATTTAGGTACTTGGATTATAATGACTAGCAGGACAGAACAAAAAGTAATAGCTATGAACGTAATAGCACTAACATGAGGAGGCAACTGGGTAAAATGATAAGATTTTTAAAGGAAATTATATTTGATCAGAGGCCTGAAGAGCGTACCATGCTAAATGTACAGAAAATGCACTCTTAGGTGTGAAAGATCTTGGTAAAATTTGAAAGAAGGCAAAGGATGTCAGCAACTTTGAAATCCCTATGAAGTATATTTTTTTCCTCTGCACACATGGATTGCTATAGATTGGAATCAAGTTGGCAGAGTGGCAAAAAGGGAGCAATTCAGTTTGAATATGACATTAAATAGTATTGGAGGGCCAAATGAAAAAGAAAGGAAAAGTAAATAGGGGCATATATTGCTGGAGTTTTGCAGTGGGAAGCCATTAAAGAATTTATTTATTTATTTAAGATGAGAAACTGAGTAACAAATCATCCAGATTTTAAAAAATTCCTTCATTTGTACTGTCTGAGAATTTTTTTACAATTATGCTCCATTGTTTCCTTGCTTTGTATGTTGCTTTTGAAAAGTATGATGTCATTCTAAGTCTTTTGAGTTTGTTAGATTTATTTTGGGGGGGAGGGGGTTGTTGTTGAATAGTTTATATTTATCTTGAAATTTACCAAAATATGCCTGGAAGCTGATAGTCTTGGAACAATTCTCCCAGACAAATGTTGATAAATTTCAGTGAGTTATTTTGAATCTTTTATTTCTGGAGTGTTTTCTTGTATTATAATTTAAAAGACCTCTCTATCCCAGCATTTTCTTTTTATTTTTTAGGGACTGCTGTAGGGATGAAAAATATTCCTTTTTTAGTCTTTCTTCCATATGATTACTTCTTCTCTGATCTTTTTACTGTTTTCTCTATCACTTTAATTTTCTTGTTTTTTACCTTTCTTCAATGCTTTTTACTTAATTTTTTATTTTAACATGGTCTTTCATCATGTATTTCTAATTTTTTTAAAAAAATGTCTTTCTAAGTTCATCAACTCACCTTTCTTCGTTTTCATTTTTTTTTGCATCTTTTCCTAATTTTTTAGATCACTTACTCAAAATTGCTTTCCCTAACTTCACATGGTTCTTTAAATAGTTTATGTAGTTTAGTGTAAGTTTATACAACAAATAAGATTTACGTTTGACAGTTTCTATACTTGTTGTTCAGTGACATTGATTATATTTCTACATTGTGACATTATTCTCAGTCTTTCTGTTTTGGTTGTTCTATTTCTACTAACCTAGTTTTCCTGCCTCTCTAGAATTTCTCATCTTTGCTTTAGGGTAAATTTAAGACCTTTTGGTTTCATACGCATGATTTTCTAAAAGCATTTTAAAATATTTGCATTTAAATATAGAGTATTAGCTTATAGATTTTTTGGGGAGTTTTGCTGCAAAATTGAAGAACTACAGCCTTCAGTATGGATAGAAACTCAACATCAAGAAGAGAAAGATTCTCACCACTGGACCAATTGGCAACACCAGGATAGGTAGAGAAGAGATTGAGATTGTTAACAATTTCAGCTTGCTCCACAATCAACACTTTTAGCACCAGTAGTCAAGAATCAAAAGATTAATTGCATTGGGAAAATTTGCTTTCAGGAACCTCTCCAGAGTGCTAAAAAGGCAATAATATCATTCTGGCGACTAAGGTGTACCGGATTCAGACTATGGTCTTTACAATTGCTTACTGTGCATCAGAGAGCTAAGGATGACTAAGAAGAAGAATTGACGCCTGTGAGTTGGAGTGCTGAAGAAGAGTCTTGAACAATCCGTGGACCACCAAGACAACAAACAGGTCCGTCCTGGAGAGGGAGAAACTAAGTTGCTCCGTGGAGGCAAGGATTTTGAGGCTTCATCTCACATACTTCATGCATGTTTCCAGCCGGGACCAGTCCACGGAGAAGGAGTTAATGCTTGGAAGGATGGAGGGACAGCAAAAAAGAGGAAGACCCTGGAGGGGATGGATTGACAAAGTAACTAGTATATAATGGGAGAAAGGGTCTCAGAGACTAAAGTGTTTGGCTCAGTATAGGACAGAGTTCACAGCTATTGTGTATAAGGTTGTTATGAGTTACAAGTAATTTGACAGCACATAACAATAATGGAGGAACATTCATTGCATTGAAACACTTGAGTCTGTAAACAATGAGTGAATAGAAATAAATCGCAAATAAACCCCTCTCATTAGCAAATTAGAAAAAGAGTAAAAAAAAAAAAAAAAAAAAGAAGCCAAAAGAAAATTTAAGGAAAGACATGCTAAAGATAAAAATTTTAAATGAGATATAAAATAGAAAAAACATTTTTCAATTATTATGAAAATAGAGAAACAATAAAGAAAAAAAAGGAGAAAGCAAAACTATAAAAAATGGCAATGCCAAGGAGGAAATGTGTGTTGGGGGAGAAAAATGAAAATGAAAAAACAAACCACAAGGCTATTTTCAAGCCATCTATGCACAAAAATTTGTAAACCCCAAAAAATATCTATTTTTTTTTTAAAATACAGGTTGCAATTATACAACAGGGTAATCACACAGAAGTGCCAATTAATGGAGGCTGATAATTTTGGCATTTGTACAACTCTGTGTACTCTAGACTTTTCCTGGATTTATGCCTGAATTAGTGACAGTTAAGTAAACAGTATGGTGGTGGTTTTTTGTTTGTTTGTTTGTTTGTTTGTTTTTTAAAAAACCAAGACATTAACTCTTTGAGGTCCCTTGACTTTGTTTCTGGGCATTACACAGCTCTAAGGCAATTGAGCTTTTAAGGCAAGTTCGAAGAGAATTGCCCTAAGACAATTCTGGGGAATTGACTGCCTGTGCCAAGTAGTGTATGAGCATTAGGAATCAAGGTACTAACATTGAAATCCTATGATATTAAGTACTATGGACTGAGTATGTAAAGATAAAGAAATAGACCCTCAAGCTCACTTAGCTAGTTCATTCACTGAGTTCATTCCGACACACAGGCACAGAATAGAACTGCCCCCCACCCCCATAGCTTCCTTGGCTGCCGTCTTCCCAGGAGTAGATCGCCAGCTCTCTACTCCGTGTAGGTAGGATTAAACTGTGTTCTCCTTTTTGTTTAGCAATAAAATGCTTAATGATTAAGTGCTTGCCTGCTAGTGAGAGGTTGATAATTTGAACTAATCTATTGACACCTTAGACTAACTATATGTTAGTAATGCACCCTTGGTTAAATGATTGGCTGCTAGTCAAAATCAGAGGTTCAAACTCACTAGGATCACATGGGAGAAAATAACTGATAATCAGCTTCCATAAAGATTGAACTCTCAGAAACTACTGTGTCATGCATGGTCAGTATTGTTGTTTTGTTGGTTTTTTTTTTTAATTTATCTTTATTCTTAAAAAAGAACCAAAGGGAAATTCCAGAACATAAAGTAAATAGAGTTATTGAAAGAGAAAAGAGGTTTGTATCCCTCAGACTCCATTACTGGACAAATTCTCTAAAGCATTTAAGTGGTTTAGAAATATTAAAAGGGAGTAAAAGACACAACTTAGTACACTGAGGGAGACCCTGGTGGTGCAGGATGTTAAGCAGTGGACTTTTAACCAAAAGATTGGCAGTTTGAACCCTTAGCTGTTCCTTGGGAGAAAGATGAGGCTCTCTCCAGCTAAGATTTATGCCCCAGAAACCTGGAGAGAATTCTCCATGCCTCTGATCCATGTGCCTTTTGCAAATTAACCCAAATGGAATATGAAGCATTCGTTTTGATCACAACAAAAACTGAGTTCAAATTCCAATGGGGGTTCACCGTGAGTCACAATTGAGTTGACTGGGAAACAGAGGGTTTGGTATTTTGTTGTTGTTGTTTTGCTTTTTTGTTTGTTTTTACAGACAAAGTTGTCATTGTTAGGTGCCATCAAGTCAACAATGATCAGTATAAATTGGGATTTACTTGGTGGCACCTGGTAACACCAATGTGCTCTTACTACTTCACCAGAGCTAGAAAAAAGGTTTGGACTTGTGAAATTTCCTGTTTGCCATGTAATGTGCATCAACTGGAATAATAAAGTTAGCCATGTAGAAGTTCGTAGTCTCTTGCCATTTTTAGAATTCACATGAAAGGGAATATTTAGTATATTCTGTAAAGTTGTATAATGTACACTAAAAGTCAACAGACAGCCAAAACCTATCCTTATGGGCTTCACTTCCTCTCTCGAGATATGATTGGGAAAGCTGATTGTCAATCCATTGTCACCTATAGTAGTATTATAATGACTAACCCAACCCACAGCCATAAAGTTGGTTCAAACTTATAGTGACCCAATAGGGACAGAGACCTACTGTTATGGGGTTCCAAGGTTGTAAATGTTTACAAACTCAGATGGCAACTGTTTTCTTCCTTAGAGTGGCTGATGGGATCACATTACCAACTTTTCAGTTTGCAGGTGAGTGTTGTAACCAGTGCACCACCAACATTGCTTATTATATTCTGTTGTTTTGGCTAATGTGCCATTAAGTTGGAACAGACTCAGAACTGACCCTCCAGCATGTTTTCAGAGGCTATAAATCCCAAGGGAGGAGACTGCCCATCTTTGTCCAGTGGAGCAGCTGATGACTTTGAACCTTCTGCCTTCGCATTGGTGGTGGGGCTCCTTACCACCAAGCCACCTGATCTAGTCCAGTGAGGCGCATTCTAGGATCCTGGTTTTGACATGCCTAGGGTATCAGTGACTTTACCCAGATGGTCTTATGAAGCTCTCCAAAATTTCTCAAAATGAAATTGCTCTTTTTTTTTGTTCCCTTCCCCCCCTTTTATTTTTTTTATTTATTGAATGTTGCTACCATAGGAGAAAAGTGCAACAGTGAATGAATGAAAATCCATAGTCCCTGCAAACTTTCATTAAATTAATTTTCAAAAGAGATAATAATTTTAAAAATCAGGAAAAAAGGACTTGAAGCAGTTACTGTAGAAGATCGAACACTATAGCCTTCAATATGGATCGCACCTTAGTATCGATTAACTGAAAGTCCACACAAGTGGGCCAGTAGGCAACATAAAGATAGAGGGAGAAAAGATTAAAGTTCCTAATGATTTACTTAATTTTAGATCCACACTGTTCCCTTTTTTAAAAAATTATTTCATATTTATTTATTTTTAAAATTTTTTTTAGACCTGTTCGTTTTTTGTGGATTTTTTTTTTTAACAGAGGTTTTGGATTTCTATTCGTTCATTGCCGCAATTTTCTCCCTGACCACCCCTCCCTATCAGCTCGCTTCCCCCTCCGAAGAGAGAAAAAAAAATTCCTTCATTAGTATACAATTCCCACGTCCCTTCCCCCCACCCCC